>NC_134509.1:7934253-8534253 GCF_027942865.1 Odontesthes bonariensis
CCAAGTGAGCAATGGCCTCAATTTTTTTTTTTCTGCTTCAGTTTTTTCGCTGGTTACACAATCTACAAGGCAGGCTGTACTTCAATATCGGATTTCTTCCAAATACGCGTCAAAACAGCATGATTTTAGATTGATGAAAAGGAGTGGATGGCTTTAAGATGGAGGGGTGGAAGGATAGAGCAAGGGATTGATGGATGGTGGGGAGATTAAAGTGGGTGGAGACTGACTAATGTTATCTGCTGGCTATGTTGCACAAAGTGTTGGATCAACATACAGCTCAGTATCTCTATCCTTTCATCCTTAGCTCACTTCCTTCTCTCGACTATGTCTCTTTCCACGGTGCCACACTTTCACTACACCCTTTTAGTGACATTTTTCCTCAAATTCTTACATATTTCCTCCCCTTTAAACTCTGCTTTCCTCTCGGTTATGTCCTCCTTCCCTCTCCTAAGCATCCCTCCGTCTCATTTCCATCTGGCATATTTTCCTAGTTTTACTCTCTACTTGCCGGCCTATGTGTCGGCCTGCCATCGGCGGCGCTTGGTGTGGGTGTTATGCCATTATAGGAGAAGAGGTGGCAGCTTGTGTCAGGCATCTCGCAACTCAAATGGCATGACATAATGTGACATGGCAGATCCCTGCTGCTGACCACACTCTGACAGTGTTGAATGAGACACTGAAAGTGAGCAAAGACAGAGGGGCGCATGCTCGTACTGCACATGCATTCACATGGGCTAACTCATGCATAGGTTGACGCCTTCGCATATGCATTACTGTGTATATTAACACCTGCTACATGTGTCTGTACCAAACTTTTCCCATGTACGCATCCATGCGTACATGCATGTGTTTGTGTGCTCTCCAAAACTGAACAGATTCAGCAGCAGCAGCAGCAGCAGCAGCAGCAGCAGCAGCAGCAGTCTTAATCCCCTCCACTCCTGAACAAGCCATCTGATTAAAAAAAGACGAGAGGGGTGGGGTGGAAGAACACTGGAACCCAGAGCTCTTAGCATCCCTGCAGCCACGGCAACAAACAACTAAACCCACACTGGATTTTCCACTTGGTTTGGTCCAAAACAATTGCTTTGGGATAACCTAGATCCCTCCCTGCACAAATTAAGTCCTCTGCACTGATTTGCACGACGAGTCGATAGAGAAACTCAGCAATACTGTACGGAATGGCGTAATATTTAAGACTCTTCGAGCTTACGGGCAACAAAAGAGAAAGCGTTCTATTCACAGTACTATTTAGAATGATTGGCTTGAATTGTAAGCACATCATTTGGAATATTATCAAATATTCAACAGTAGATGGAGGAAAAACTAAAGCAAGAAAGGGCTTTGTATGCAGTCAAATAAAACTATTGTTGGCACTTTTTTAAAAACATTTTTAAGAATTTGAATTAGTCCCTCTTCCAAAGTATTAAAAATGAAAAATCTATCACTGCTGTCTTCTTCTGTATTTTGGGTAGCATCACCTGTTTATCAGCCTGGATCTGGAAACCCTTGGCTCCATCATTCTCCATAACCTTCTGTGGTATCTCCCATTTTGACTTTGGGATACTTGGCACAGATGTTCCACTACACCACTCCCACCACTTGCTTATAGCGTTCCATGATAACTGTACGTGAATGCATCTTACTTCCTGCTACTCTGTGCTGGACTGTGTCGTCGGCCTCTTTGCACAGCCTGTACATGGGGTCCTGTCTGATGTGGAAGACCCTGGCCTCTATTTCCCTTGTGCTCAGGCCTGTTCTTGAACTGCCAAGATTCGTGCCTCTGTGCCGTCTTTCAGACCAGCCTTTTCTCGCCATTGATAGGACTTCTCGACATCAGCCACTACTTCAATCAGTCGATGGTACATGCTGTGCAGAGGCTTATCCTTCCTCGATGGTTCCTCCTCTTCCACCTGTCTCCCCTGGGTTTGAGCTGCCTGAGACACTCACCCAGCAGTTCATCGCTGGGGAGCACCTTCCTGATGTATTCTGGCTTCAACATGGATTAAACAAAGAAGCCATTCCTCACTCTGGGATAATGTTCCATGGACAGAGGAAACTGAAGTAGAGTTCTTTGAGACTGGAGCATATTGATTTGTTTATAGAAGCCAAAATTAAGAGGGAAAAAAAAAAAAGCCTTTAATAAAAACATCTCACCAACAGCGAGACACGGTGGGGGTTCTATCATGCTGTAGAGCTGCTTTGCTGCCTCTGGCAGTTGAGGCACTGAATGTATAAATGAACTGATTTAATCAAAATACCAAGAAATTTAACAGTCAGACAAGTTAGCCAGTGTCAAAAAGCTAGTTTGAAAGTCTTGGGCTACCTTTACACGGAAACGATCTGAAACCAAAACGCAAAAGTGGCGTTTCGTTTTCACTTTTAAATCTGCATTTAGACGAGCGTTTTAGGGTGAAAATTCGTGTGCATACGGAAACGCAAAAGTGTGTGACGTTTCATATTTATCGATGCAGTAAACACGCCAGATGGCTAGGTGGCAACACTACCAAGACCAAGTCTTTCTACTTCTCTTCTACCTGTTCACTCCAAGCGCGCGAAGTAGTAATGAAATGCTTAACAATGAAATGACTCTTGAACGTCAATTACCGCGCCTAAGGCGAGTTGAAAGTCTGCAGGGACGGACATGTTGATAGCCTACTGATGTGTTTCCCACGGTTTTCTGGCGCTTTATTATGCTTGTCACGTAATTTCTATGTGACGAGAAACGCAGTTTTGCGTTTTTCATCCTTTACACGATGGCGCGACAGTGGAGCGTTTTCAAGAATTCCACTCTGGAGGGCGGTTTCACTTTTTTGCGTTTTCATGCCCCAAAAACGCCGTTACCATCTAAACGATATAGTGCATCCGCAAAAAGGTTTTGCGTTTTTAACCCATTTTCGTTTCCGTATAAAGTGCCCCTTGGTCTCTTCATGAGCTCAAGCACAAATCCAGCAGCACCAAAGAAAGTTCCTAATGGAGTTCCTAAAGGGTCAATTCTTGGCCCTCTACAGTTGAATTTGTGTACGCTCCCACTGGGGTCTACCATCCTTAGATGAAACTCTCAGAAATGAGCTTTCAAACGTAAGGATAAATATTGCAACAACACATCATCGGTAAGGTAAAACCAACCCGTCTCATGACGGCGTGAGAAAGCTTTTTATCACGTGAGAAGGAACGAATCTAATGTCAAGTCCCAATCTGATTCTGAAAAGATGGCTCATGATTTGATCTGTAGATCATTGTAATGCATTTTTTTCAGCTTATGCAGAATGATGCAGCCATGGTATTAACTAAAACTAAAATGTGTGAATATATCACTCCGTTCACTGCCCCCCCCCCCCTGTAAAAAACCCCCAAAAACCCTTCTTATTGTTTGCGAGACAATGAATGGTTCGGCTCCCTCCTACGTGATTGAAAAGCTCACTAAACACACTCCAGATAGACCCATAATATCATCAGGTAAAGGTCTGTTCAGCATACTGAGAATAAATTCTAAATCAGCTCACGGTGCCTTCAGGGTCCTGTTGTCTGGAACAAGAAACTCTTGTCTGGTTGAAAAGGAAAAGATGAACCGTTTCAAACTGGCCAGTGTTGAGTCCTGATCTGAGGCCCACTGAAAAGCAGCATAAAGAGCTGAAATGCCACCTTGCACAAATAATTCCTGCAACATTCAAAGGGCGAGGACACGCAGAGAAGGGAAAGTGGCAGAAAGTACCAACAAAAAGGGGCGAGGAGAAACGTTTGGAGGTTGTCAGTGTTGCCAGACTTCCTGCAGCCAGTTAACTGGGCCCTGGCTACATTCTGAGTTTGTAGTTGTTATTTCTCTGTACCTGTAGCCTTGTTGTTCATTAGATTTTGACATTTGTCAGCATTGTCTGAGAATACAAAAAAACAACAACACTACGAACACATGGAAGGAATGAAATCTAAAGTGGCAATAATCCACAGGGAAATCTTGGACTCATGTGGATGTTAATTAAACACACACCGCCCCCCCTAAACACTGCTGCAGACCCCATGGCAGCAGTACTCCCAGATGACTCAGCAAGACATCGACAAGGAACATGACAAAGACTTCGGTGTGCCAACTTGGTCTACGAACTCCCCAGATCCCAATCCGATCCAAGAATCCATGAATCACGCGAGAGCAAGCCTGATTGCTCAATGCCAGACACCAAAGGGTGTTCCATATCAGACCCCCAACGGGTCACAGGGTTCAATTTCAAAGCTGGTTGGTATATTTCACAAGTCATTTCCATCAATCCAAGTCTCTCACATAACATTCACCACTTTGCCCTTGTTTCAGCCATTTCTTTTTTTTTTTTTACTAAAAACGAGTTAGTTAGTAATTAGTTAGGAACATTGATTAGCCAAAGGTGCCATAGATAACTGATACAGAAAGGGATCATTTCGGAGTGTGTGTGTGTTTGAATTAGTATTTTTCTGTGTGCGTTTGTGTGGCTACTAATCACTCCAGCTGATTTGGTGTCACTGGAAAAGCCTGCATTATTTAGTATCTCACTTCGCAGCATGCCACGTTAATTAAAGGGCTGAGATAACTCGGTGGGGGTTGAGGGAGGTGTGTGTGTGTGTGTGTGTGCGTGTGTGTGTGAGTGTTTGGGGGGCGGCGAGTGCAGATGGAGGGCAGATAAAAACACACGGGTAGAGATGAGAAAAAGGTGTGTGGAGGGAGGACAAATGAGAGCAGAGCGGTGAAACAGACAAGAATGGCAAAAAGGACCAAAAAAAGACGATAACCTGAGCCGCACGTGCACACTTGCTCACACAAAACACAGCCAGGTAGTCACCAGATTGTAATCTGGGTGCCTGTTGTTGCTGGTATTACTGAGAGGCTAACAGAAAGCGTCCCTCTGCGCCTGAGCTTCTGCTGCTGCTGTGGATCACAGTCGGTCCTAAGCCATTCGCTTACATTAGGGCCTATCACTCAATTATACACCGTCTGTCTGCCCGGGCCTGTGGATATCGGTTACACTTATCTCATGGACAGCTTCTGACAGAACAAAGACAGACTGAGGCTTCTTTGCAGGGCAGACAGTGGGGCATACAGGGGAAAAAAGTGTGATAATAAGTTTAAAGTAGAGGTTGCATCGTTGTATATACAAAAAAATGCTGATTTACATTGTTCTATCTGAGCCGAAAAGTTGTTTCATTTAATTTAGAGCAAAACTTCCGAGCAAATGAGAAGGCAATCGACTGCGAGACGGGGCCACAGAGTTGAAAGAAGAGGAAGCCAATGTGAGGGAAAGGCAATTTAAAAGCAACACCGAGATCCAAAAGTGGAAAAGAAAGACGGTGTGGGTGGATGATGAGCGAGACGAGGGACGACTACAAAGCGAAGGCGTAGTACAGCTGCAAGGGACGTTGAAAAAGATAGAGACAGAGACAAAAGGCAGATCCTAAAAAGCATAGCTTAAGGCAAACGGTGTGCCATGGAAAAGAACAGTGAGAATCCTAATTTGATTTGATATTCCAAAAGCTGAGCCACCGAATGCAATTAGACTCACTAATTAACTTATTCTGTTTGGCCTGTCGAAAAAACAGTGGCAGACTGACAGATGCGTCAGTGGAGGGACAATTTTGAGTTGGTTGCATCATGCAGCTGCCCGGAAAACAAGACAAGCTAAGTGGGACAGAAAAAGGTTTGTGTCCTCGCTCATCTGCAGCAGACAGAGGTGAATTCTGGTCAAGTTTTCCCAAAACATTTCCTCACACTGTGACAAGGCCACATTTGGATAGTCTTAGGAAGAACTAACACTTAATCTCTGCTGTTTAGGCAGGAGGCGAGCTCATAAATAACCTGCGTGCAACACTTCTAGGCGACCGCACCTGGTTAAACAAATGTGAGAAACTCAAACCGTAAAGGAAACACATCCCTCCGGTCCCAGCCTCTTCTCTGCATCGCTATCGTTTGATTATTTAACAACTCAAAGTGATCCCACAGCTTTCAAGAAGTTCAAGATGCAACCCTTGTCAATCAGAACTGGCATGCTGTGGGCAAAATAAATAAAACGCAGCGATATGTATCAGTGCATTACAGCACAGGAAAAGAAAGAATAGAAATGGGAACTGGCTTGAAGGGAGAGTGTTTGTCTGATGTATATTACGACTGAGCTTGTGTGTCCACATAAACTCATCCACAAGCCGATTACCAGTTATCTGTCATCTCCCGCCACGGTAACACGGACACACTCAAACAAATTCCACGAGTCACCCATGAGCCTGTTTTTCAAGAGAAATGTTGATCTTTATAAGGGACAAATCGCAGCTACAGCGTCTGTGGGGAAGACGCTGTGACAGAGATTTTAATTCCCTCGGCACTGGGTGACTCAACTAACTCTAACATTCAAGAGCTAATACTTGTCTCTCTCTGCACATACAGTGTACTCCGTTGATGTGAGGGTGCGACTATTCAACACTGGTATTCTGTTCGTGGAGAGATGCACACACGTTCGGACAACATCCAGTTCCTAATGGAGTTCCTAATGGAGTTCCTAAAGGGTCAATTCTTGGCCCTCTACAGTTGAATTTGTGTACGCTCCCACTGGGGTCTACCGTCCTTGGATGAAACTCTCAGAAATGAGCTTTCAAATGTAAGGATAAATATTGCAACAAAACATCATCGGTAAGGTAAAACCAACCCGTCTCATGACGGCGTGAGAAAGCTTTTTATCACGTGAGAAGGAACGAATCTAATGTCAAGTCCCAATCTGATTCTGAAAAGATGGCTCATGATTTGATCTGTAGATCATTGTAATGCATTTTTTCAGCTTATGCAGAATGATGCAGCCATGGTATTAACTAAAACTAAAATGTGTGAATACATCACTCCGTTCACTGCCCCACCCCCTGTAAAACAAAAAAAACAACAACCCTTCTTATTGTTTGCGAGACAATGAATGGTTCGGCTCCCTCCTACGTGATTGAAAAGCTCACTAAACACACTCCAGATAGACCCATAATATCATCAGGTAAAGGTCTGTTCAGCATACTGAGAATAAATTCTAAATCAGCTCACGGTGCCTTCAGGGTCCTGTTGTCTGGAACAAGAAACTCTTGTCTGCCACAGCCGTGTCTTGTTTTAAACAGCGAAACAATATCTTTTCTTGGAGGCTTTCGGGCTCCAAGTGTGCACAACGTGGGTGAAACTTGAACAATCTTATGTTTCAATTTCATGTGTTTCGCAAGATTGTTTTGTGGTCTGCACTTGTTGCTTTTATCCGTTCGTAAGGGCACAGAGTTTACAAAATGTGCCGTACGTATAAACTCGACCGAACAAGGCCGGTGGTGCAGCTCACAGACAGAAGAACCAGCTGACCCTGCATCATGAGCTCTGTGGCTTCCTTCCAAACCTTAACAAACCAAACAACCGATCAAAGAACTGAGAAAACATCCAGTAAAGACTTTTACAGGGAGTATTTCTGTAGTGGTTTTTTTTGGTGCATTTACTTACAAGCAAAGAAATTACTTTCAAGCTCATACAATTCACCCCGTAAATATGAAAGTAAAATCTTTCTCTCACTTTTGAGATCGAGTTCTTCCAAGGCCACTGCACATCATCTATTCAGGCGCTACTTTATGACATTAAGAGAAATGAAAGGGAGCGTAAAAAGGGGCTGCAACCGCATGCGCTCCCTTACAACTAAGAAAACAAATGAGCTAATAGCGGTTTTTATTCCTCCGCTGGAGGATGGAGGCCCAAAAACTCTGCAAAGTCATTTGAGGCGGCTTTCAGGACACAGGTAAAAACAAGAAATCAATAAAAGAAACTGAAAGGAGAGGAAGGGAAAATGTGATTGATTGCGATGATGATTTTTGGGCCGTCCTGCTGTACTCAACTTATTATGTACCCTCTTTTCCCCCAAACATTCCGTCTTTCTCCCTCCCTCGCGTCCTTCCTTTATACTTTATCTTCTATAACCTCACTCGGCTCCCTCCCCCTTTTCTTCCTCCTCTACCCTCTCATCAACCCAACCTCTTCTCTCACCTTGTTTTGCCATCTTTCCTCTATTCCCAAAGGCCAAAACAAACATTAATTTCTCTTCTGTACTTTCTCATTCTTCTGCTTGTGTGAGCTGGTGTCATCAATTTCGCTTGTAAAAAAAAGGAGGCCTGGAACGTCAATCAAGTATCCTTATTGTGTGCGTGTGTGTGTGGGGGTGGAGTACATTCCCTATTGAAAAAAATAAAGACTCCACAGATTTCATATACTGTGGCAAATTACCCCCTATTAAGAAAACAATTTCATTCCAGAGTTCAGTTTGCAGACATCACAGTCCTCCATCTCTGTTCTATTACCTCGTTGTGTCACTGAAAGCTTTTCAGTTTGCACCTCCAGAAAAAAAAAACAGAAGTCTGGTCCTCGTGAGAGAGCAGCCAGATCTTAAAACATGAAAGATGCAAACCCACACTCGCTACGTCGCTGATTAATAGGCAGACCTTGACAATGGCTGAAATTTGTGAGCCTGCCTGGATGGGTAATGTTGAACAGACGCTTATATATCACGGTGACCAATGTTTTTGTTGGCTTAACAGATGAGGACTACTCAAAGACGACACATTTACATCAATTTATTTCAGGGGCTGTAAAGCTGATAAATAATGCGTTCCCCTCCTTTGGCTGCTGCGCACACGCGCCCAATAATGCATTCCAACTGCTTCAGAGACAGCCCATGGGTGGCTGCCTTCAGGCCTTCAGGCATCTTTAAAAAAGCCGTGAGAGTGCAGAGGCACGGGACCCACTTTCTCCGACTGTCATTCAGTCAAAAACTACGAATCCCTGCCAGCTTTGACATCACCATGTCTTCATCTGGAAAAAACAGGGAAAAACTGTGCACAAAGCAAACCGCTCAATGCGGGCAACGGAAGAGTTAAGCCAGCTGGGACTAACGGGCCCACGCTTGGACTCCATTGGACCAACATTGGCAGCCATTCTTGATATTGAGTGCACAAGAGGGAAAGAGGGCTAAACAGAGATGAGTGAAGTTGAGTGGATTATCAAGAGGTTGGGGGGGAGGGGGTGACAACATGTAATTACCTATTTACATCGCCTTCAGTGAAAGCCTCATCGAAGGCTAATTGAGCGGCGCATTAGTGAGAGGACTGTAAAGGACGGCAGCGGGACTGCAGGGGGAGGGATGGAGGAGGCAAGAGGAATGTGAGGGATGAGCATCGGTTGGGAGGCAAGAAGGTTAACGAGAGGGATCTGAATGGTGCGGTAAGGAGGGAAGGGTGAATGGAGGGAAAGCAATGGAAAGAGGAAGAGAGTGAGCTAATGTGGTTACTTCAGTGAAGCGATGTTACATCTGTCCCTGTGCAACTGGAGCTCTGATGAGAGCTATTTTAAGTAGCAGTATCACATCTGAAACATGCTGAGACATGTCCTGAAAGGAAAAATCTGGTTTACATCAAATTATGCTAAGTAAATAAGTAGAGCCGCATAGATCACTCAGTTCAAAGAACTGGCAGCTGCTTTGGTAACAGTTTCACAGGCCGTCCGAACAAAAGCGGAAGCCATGAACTGCCAACAGTCTCCTCTATTTGTCTTTTCGGCAAATAAATATGATTTATTCCGACTACTTGGAAGGAACCCTGCAAATGTTTACATAGAAAATGATAGTTTGTTACCGTATTAAAAATCAGAAAATTACATATTTACTTTTAGAGTACAAGCCCTGATTCCAAAGAAAGTTTAAAATGTAAACAGAAACACAATGTAATGAGTTGCAAATCTAATAAACCAAAATGGTATCCACAACAGAACAGAAAAAAACATATCAGATGTTATAAGGGAAGCGTTTCACTATTTCATGAATCAATATTGAGTTCAGCTTGAATTTGAAAGCAAGCAACGTGTGCCAAGAAAGTTGGGACAGGGGCGGCAAAAGGCTGGAGAGTAAGTGGTACTAAAAAGAAACAGCTGGAGGAACAAGATGGCATTAGGTGAGTAATACGATTGGGCATGAAAAGCACCTTACTGAGGCAGAGTCTCTCTGAGGGTCAGCAATCTGCAAAAAAAAAAAAAAAAAACGGTCTACAAATTGTGGAGCAATTTCAGAATAATGTTCCTCAACCGTAAAATTGGGAAGACTTTGAATACTCCATCATCTACAGCACATTACATCATCAAAAGATTCTGAGAATCTGGAGACACCTCAGTGAGCAAGGGACACGGCCAATGATCAATACTGGATGTCATGGAAGTCACCGCATGGGCTCAGGAACACTTCTGGAACTCATCGACTACGAGCACAGTTCACTGTGACATCCACAGATGCGGGTTGAAGCTCTGTCATGCAAAGATGAAGCCACACGCGGGCATGATCGAGAAAACACTGCCACCTTTTCTCTGGGCCAGAGGCGATTTAAGATGGACTGAATTCAAGTGGAAAACTGTTCTGCGAATGAAAATTTGACATTCTTTTTTAGGAAATCATGGATGTCACATCCTCCAGAGTGAAGAGGAGACGGACCATCCGGTAGCTTTCACATTTCCAAAGGCACAGAATGAAAACGTTATTTATATATATATATATATATATATATATATATATATAAAAATACGTGTGTGTGTGTGTGTGTGTGTGTGTGTGTGTGTGTGTGTCCATAGTTGGAATTAGGGCTGTTTATCTACTCCTTTCACACTGCTCACATTCTTTTGTATGTCATCGTGGACACAAAACTACCTCCAGCAACATACACTGTACAGTAAAGAGCCTTTAGTGTTGGGGGTAAAGTGGCACATCGGAGGCAGTCATCTCTGTAATGTGTTTTAGTGTATGGATGGATGGAGGCAGAGAAAGGATCTATGGGCGGATGAGCCTGCAACATGGTTACGGTACGACTCCTGCAGCCTTGCAACACGCCGCACGCTCTGCAGGAAGATAGCAGGGCTGGGGACACATCAGGAAGAACATGTGTGCTGACACATGCACAAACAGACACGGGCGCATAAACACAACACACGCGCACGCTTCTACTGATCCAGCCGGCTGGGTGACCTCCACAAGCAGGTGGAGTGCAGCAGCAATAATTTACAGCCACTGAGCAGCTCTAACGTCAAATAAAATATAGATTTCCTCTGAACCAGAAGTGGGCTAACCCTTCAATAACTGTGGCTTTTTATTCACACCGCACTCCAGCTATATCCCGTCCACCAAACACCCTTCTGTTATGTACTGAACTGGATGTTGAAAAGGTGCATCGGACAGTGCAATCCTTTACCTTCCACACTCTCGAGGCTGCGATGAATGCTTAAGTCTCACACGGACTCGCACCCATTCACAGAAACAGTCCCTCACACGGCCGCCGTCGCTCCACAATAACTGAGCGCGTCTCCTGCATTCCTCTCACAGTGGAGGAGGATGAGCAGGAGGTGGCGCAAAACCTATGCAGCAGTTTGTGAACCCCGTTTCATGCATTCACTGAATTCCATGGTCCACCACAAGGTTCGAGAAGGCCTCCTGATTGTGTGCGAAGAAACGCTCTCTGCTCTTCAAAGAGCACTGGAGTGATTGCTGACGAGATAAAGCAAAGCTTCCCTCAAGCTTCCCACATGTACGAATTAAAGCTTATCATCATTTTTTTTTCTTTTTTATCCCTTCAGATAGGCTACAACATTAGAGAAACCCTGAGAGAGGAGTTTGAAATCTACTGGCATTTCAAAAAGCAGGCTCCACAGAGCTGGACGCAGACAGAGTTTGACAAGTCAACGGCGTCATTAAGAAGAACCCCCTTGAAGGTCAAAGAGGAGGCGATGGACAACTGAATCCAAAAATACATTTTTTGATCAATCTTCTCCAATGTCCTTCTACAATGGCTGAATGAGAAGGATGGGGTTACAAAACCTCTTCCCTCAAATTGATTTTGGCGAGCAGAGTAGTGGTCTACATGAGTATAACTCAGAATAACATGCAGGGAAATGCCCCGATGCAAGCAGCATGCATGGATTTGGAGATGGTTTCTTGTTGTGCAAGGCAGCATACTGGAGGGTCCTGTCAAATCAATAGTCAGCTATAACTACTGTAATTAGGAGGGAATCATGCGCCTGAAACTTGATTACATCTTACAAATGCTGCTGCCAGTTTTAAGGAGGGGGGGGGTGTCTCAGCTCAAGAGGTACAGCTAAGTGTATAAAAGATGTCTGTATGTGCTGAGAAGCACAGAAAAATAGTTGCGACATACACAAGATTTGGGTTTGTTTTGGGTCGTAGGGACACACAACCTCAAAAAAATGCAGTTTGGAAGCAAATAAGGAAAAAAAACAGGGGGGCGAAGGAGAAGGTCTTATCCTCGCAAGTTAAAGCGAGAGACAGAAGAGAGAGAACCGTTATCCACTCCGACTCAATAATTAAGACTGGGGACAATAAATATGTAATGGGGGCTTTTTCCACCATGTGAACTGCTCCCTCTCGGAGATGGGACTGCCCGGAGACAGATCCAGGAAGAGCGACTAAGTACACTGGCTATTAAAAATGGATGCGACGAACGCTGGTGCTGACTGGCCCCCTCGACCAACCACCCAGAAAGTTGTGATGGGAGTTGCCGTGGTTACAGGGCTCCCAAATGGTCCACGGTTGTCAGGGTTCATCAAGTCACACACCCGAGCGCCTCGGCCTTTCCTAGGCTTGCAGTCGCTGACGGAACCAAAACGCGATGATGTCATCGAGGGAGGAAGGACCTGCTGTGAGTGTGTGGCTTGAAGATGTGCGACAGAAGAAAAAGGGAAAAGTGTGCAAAGACTTCTGGTGGGTACCATCAATGCTCCAGCTGTCTCTTCTATCTCCAGTTGTACCGCATGTATCTATCTATGTTAACGCAAGCTTATTAAGACTATGAGGAGGAAGACAAATCAGGGGAGTGAGATGGAGTGCAGACAGATTGTTCCAGTTTGCTTCTTGGCATACCCAAACTGCATTCAGACTGATTTTAGGAGCGTGAGCTTCAATAAAACAGAAGAAATCTGATTTTACTGAGCTGGATCCAAACCATATTTGGTGGTGGTTTAAAAATACTATTCGTCTGAAGTGGCTCAGTTTGGCTGCGCCTCTAAAAATTGGAATTCGGTGCCTTTGCAGCTCTCACAATGCTGCACACAATCACAGATGATGTCCCAGTGTAGCCATGTAGCTAGCCAAGCAGATAAATTGGTGTCCAACGCGTCCAACTTGCAAATAACGGTGTTAACAGTCTGGAATTTGGAAATTCACTTATTTGTTTTGTGTAAGTTGCTGTGCAAGACTCGCAAGTACTCTTAAATAAAGAGGAGGTCGTTTGAATAAGCGAGAAACACGAAATCTACAAATGATAACTGCGATTGACTGCTGATTTGTCTGCCCATGTTGTCATTGGACAATAGGCCACTGCCTATTATAGCATTTCATCTTCAAGAAGTTTCTGCCAACGTTATTTAAGGAAAGCTAAAGGTGAATGCATAGCTACAGCAAACAAGGCGACCTGTAAGTGTCGCTATGAGCTACTGTCGTTAAAGATCAAAGTAAAAAAAACCTCCGACTCAGTTTTAGCTCGAATATGACATCTTACTTAATATCACATGCAGAGATGAAATACACAGTTAGTTAAAACCAAGTTTGTTTTAATTTCCCGAAAAGCTGAATTTCTGACAGACAGGATTTCTACCCCACAGCGATGACGCGCAATAACGTGGCGATTGGGAAAGTGCTCGCCTTGGTGTTGCTAATGCTAAGCAGCCATGTTGAGCTGTATTCTGGGAGGTTGAAGTTCGGTGAAGAGAAATTGTTGCTCAGTAGCAACAGTGTGTAATACAGTACCCCGCGCTTATACAAAGCACTGGAGTAGATGCATTTAGTTCTACCCCATTTATGCAGATGGCGATATATGCCGCAGTGAATGCGAGTATGAGAAAACTGCAAGACAAGGAAAAGTCCAGTCATACAGAAGGGAGTCTGTGCATGCATTTAGTCTGGATAAGAACTATACTGTAAGACTGAGAATGGAAGCTGGTGCCATACACACTGAATGGTTAATGACGGCAATACAGAGCTTGGAGCCAGGAAGAAGATACAGGCGAGAAAAGAGATAACACAATATTTTTTCTGTTTTTTTCTTACTCACACACACACGCACACACAGATAGTCGGCTGGCAGTGGAAACTAGCATACATTAGAGCCGCGTTCTTTGAGGATTGTAACAAGAACGCAAAAAGTAACTCTATATTGTTGAAGACAGACCGCAACAGAAAATGTTGAGTCGTATCTGACACCTTCATTGTTGTCAAACGGATTCCCCACACATACACACACATACACACACATACACACACACAGGCTGCTGTTTGTTGAGCCATGTCCTCATTTCTGTGTCACTGATGCTCCTGTTGACGTCATTAATCATGACATCACACCATCGGAGGGGATTTTAGAAATCAGGGATCAGGAGGAAAGCACAAACAGGAGGCTGAATGAGACCAGCGCTGCACAATCACTGTAAATAATTTCCACTTAATAAACGATTTCACCGGAAGGTCAAACGGCAATTTTATTGCTGCCGAGAGCTGTGCCTCACTCGTGGAACTGATTGAGGGTTAGTTTGAGGGGGAAAAAAGGGCTCACGGGGTATGCGCTGAAGTTGCATTACATAATGCTAAGCGACTGAATCTGAGAATATAGCGATCTGCAGATGACAGTTATTTTCACTGCCAACAGCTTGTTTTTCAGTTGGAAAAGAGGAAAATGTTAGCAACACAGAAGCCTTTTCAGAATGCTGCACCTGCTGAGGTAACCAGCAGGTATATTGTGGTATATTGCCAGGAAAACAAGAAATAAGAGCAGATAATTCACTGAAATGTGCAAACATGAATGGAAATACAGCACATAGAGCAAAGAAAAACAAAAACAACAAAGAGCTTCTGCAATTCCACTATTCTTCAACACAGCCGGCACCCTTCATTTCTTTAATTAGTCTTCAGGAATAGTTCCCCAGGTTTCTTGAAGGACATTTCAAAGCTCTTCTTTGGATGTTGGCTGCCTTTTGTTCCCGTTTTTTTTTTTTTTGTCAAGATGATCCCACACCGCTTCATTAATGTTGAAGTCCGGGCTCTGGGGAGGATTCATCACTCCACGGGACCTGTTGCTTCCCCTCCTAAAGAATGGCTTCTTGACAGCCACCCGTCCATGGGGACATTTCTGATGAGGCTTCAGGTCTAAAACTTCTTCTTTTTGTCCTCTACTTGTCCAGCCCCCCCCCCCCCCCCCCCCCCCCCCAGGACACATTGAGTACGTAGATGCAACTAATGAAGTCTGAACAAATGATGTGTATGTGCAACAGGCCAAAGAAACAATCCAAAATTGGCTCTTTGCTGAGTTGTAGAGAAAGTGTGTAGAAAAAAGACTGGTTCATCCCTTGAGTTAGGTGTTCTTTCTTTAACTCATTGGCTGCCAGCCATTTTCAGTGCAGAGAGACCCATACTGCCAGGTGTTTTACAGTATTTTGACTGATTTTCCAAGACCCACAGAAAAGTGTGTCTTATGACTATGTACACACCGAAATTACCAAAAGAAAGAGTAGACTCTTCTTTGATCAGGAAAAAAAAAGTTTGTTTCTACCATTTTCAGTCCTTTAGTAATAGACAGTAGAACATAGGTTGGTTTCACCAAAAACAGCTGTTTGACCAAAAAAAAAAAATGGAGAAAACAAGCTTTTTTTTTTTTGCCAGTATATTCTCTGTTTAGTGTTTACAAGCCTAAGATTTAGTGACGAACTCCGCTAGATTGTCTCCCAGCCCGCTCCGTTAAAAAACGCAATTGACGTCTATAGACGTCTTTGGCAGTGAACGGTTTTTTTTTAAATTGACGTCTATAGACGTCAATGGCACCGAAAGAGTTAAGCTGAAATGAGTTATAGATCAGTGTTAAGTGCGATGATGAAAGAAAAACAACTGAAAATTAGGTAAGAAAAGCATCCAATGTCAAAAGAAAAACTTTGAAAGACCTTCCGAAACTACTTCTCAAGGCCACTATCATAAAGTAATAAAGTCTGGCTCCTCGAAGCAAAACAAAGAAATATAGTGTGGCTCGAGACTCAGCATTGCTGACGACAATAAACAAGCTTGTCAGGTGGATAGACTCACACCCACAGCTTGCATACAGTCTTTGATCTCCGCCTCATCAGTCGATATTGTGACGCCTTTTGCTATTTTACAATCAAACACGCTGATGAAGAAAGCAGCTTCCCTCGCTAACGCCGAACTAATCAAGATCTTTCGAAGCCCGCTGCCACCACGCGTTTCTTTTTGTACTCCCCACAAATCAAAAACTCACACCGCACCGGCACGTATTTCAGGACATTCACTTCAAAATAGAGGAGAAATCGTGAGTGCATCCAGCATAAAGAGCATCCATCGTCAGTTTTTCAAAGGGGAGTTTTCCAGCGGCAGCTCTTCCATTCTTAAAAAGAAACGCCGTGTAATGTGCTATTCACACGCCGCTTTTAAAGGTGCCTCTTCTAAACAATCATCTCCTCTCCCTTTCAGCCTTTATCGACAACACACTACGGCACAATAAAAAACACTTCTTATGTAACCCGCTCTGGATAAACACCAACATCTAAAAAAAAAAAAAAAAAAACAGAAAACAGGGCTTGTATAATCATAAAAGGACATAATGATCTAATCTGTCACCTCCTCAAAAGTCTGATAGGCCAATACATCAGCGTGTGGAAAGTCATTTGTCACGGAGCGCTGGCAGGTTATGGCCGTGTGCTGATGGATAGGAGCTGTGGAAAAAGAGGATGGGTGAGTTGCCCTTGTCGAAGTTCTGAAAAGGAGAGAAATGGGTGGGGCGGGGGGGCAACGAGACCTAAATGTGTTCTGAACAGACTCGTTTGTCACGCTCTGTCATCAAGGGACATCAAGTCAGTAAACAGCCCGCGCATGCATTCAGTAGTAGGTGTGCTCGGCTCTACATCTGACAGTGTGCAATGAGAGTGCACGTGCGCTTCATTACCACGGTGACGGCTCGCCTGGGAATACATTTTGCCTGTAAGATAAAAAAGACAATGTGTAATGTAAATCGGTGTGGTGCAAAAGAAGATCCGGGCGGATGTGTGTGTGTGTGTGTGTGTGAGCCGTGGAATTCAAAACATTTGACCCCAATCTGTGTTTCTGCATTATTTATAGTCTGATGCCAGCTTTCCTTTGTTTGTTTTTCAAAGCCTGTCTGAGGAGTCAAATAGGCGAGGGGGGGGGCAGCGAAATATGGAAAATTCAGAAGATGACATCCTTTCTATTAATAAGAGTATTATAAGAGGAATTAAAGCTAATAAATCACACTGGACCTTCCAGCAGTTTTGACAAAGGGAGGGTTGGGAGCCCAGTCACTGGAAACAAGCTGCAGAATGGGATTTAAGAGAGCCGTCCTCACATATCACACCACTTTACACTCCAATAAACGCACTTCCAAGTCTCCTCTCTCTTTACATGTCACACACACACAAACACACACGTGCGCACACTCAATATACAGTCCCCTTCCCCGGGCCTTGCCGGCAGGGCAACAGTGTGTATCCTCTGAGACCTGCTGTGCCAAATCAATGGCAGCCAGCAGCCTTCCACAATGAACGCCACCATTTCACTGGCTACCACCCAGCGCAGCCGAGAGGCGGCTAAATCGGCGAGGAGAGCAGAGCGGCACAGCCGGGCTGCTGACAATGAGCACGCGTCACAACAGGAAGAAAGAATATCACCGTGTGTGCGCTTGTGTTTGTGTGTGTGTGTGTGTGTGTGTGTGCGCGTGCGCGTGTGCTCGGCAGCCAATTTCTTCAGCTGAGTATTTGCAGCTTCTGTTGGGTGAGTGCGAGTGTTGGGCTTATCATCAAACTGCCTTGCTTGTCGGCGTGTGTGTGTGTGGGAATGATAGAGAATGTGAGATGGACACAACACAAAGGTTGACTTTTCGTGGAATTCCAATTAGGGAGATGTGGATTTGCAAACAGTCATACAGATGATTATTCTTTTTTTTTTCAGTTGGTCGAGCAGAATGCAAATGCTTAGCCCCACCCCCCTGAACTACACTCACAAACTATCTGTCATGTCTCTCTTTTTGACACACACACACACACACACTCACTGCTGGCATAGCAGACTGGTTTCTAATCGGCGAATCAGCATATCAGCCAAGAAATGTCAGATTACGTTATAATCCTGCGTTTCAGCGCCTTTAACTCTGTGCACAAAGTGTCTGTGTGTGTGTGTGTGTGTGTGCGTCATAGTTTTGAGACTGCAGTATTGTGTCTGGATGTCTGTGCACAGGGAGACGACACAGATGCCGGGCACATAAACGCATGCACAAACGTGCACACACCCCACCGGGGAGCACGGGCAGGAAGACCATCAATCTCCGCTATGACTGATTTCTGAACCCGACTCGAGTGCCTATAAGAAAATGCACAATGCGACAACAGCTGAGGGCCAATTATATTCATATAATGAAGTTATTTGATGACCAGAAGCTGCTTATCAGGCTCATTAATGTAGGGGATTTGCTTGAATATATTAATTAAACACTTGGTGTTTTGGGAGTTGGAACAGCAACACAAAGAACTGGAGCACATGTCCAGGAATTTGTTTCACGCGTCTCTAAAACGTCCATTAGTTTAGGTTTGCTGCATACTTCCATCCCTTCTTACATCCAATATGTTCGTGATTTGCATGAATAAAATATGAGGGCGGCACAGGAAAGCGCCTCATTGTGCTCATTTAAGCTTTTGCACCTTGGTAAGAATCGAAAGGGGAAAAAAAACTAAACAAAAAACAGGCCCATTGAAAAACTCTCCTCGGTTTATTGATGTTCAAGCCGAGACAGGAGCAGAGCTCCATCTGTAACTCTAGAAGACAACCTTGTTATTTTCAATAAAGCTATAACAGAAGCTTCTTAAGACAGGGACAAGGGAGGCCGGCAGTTGTTGAGGTGTCGTTTTTGCTTTCGCCGGGAGATTCAGAGGATGTGCAGGGAAAATGATGCCGATCTCTACACCAGGGGATGTATTAAATGACAGGTCTAATCTAATATAGAGATATTGAGAAACCTGCTAAGGCACTTCCTGTGTCTAAGGGCCGCTCAGGAATGGAGTACCTGGTGCTTGCTGAGTAGGTGGTTTGAGATACATTAGCGAGGAAGGGAAATGATTTCATAGCACATATTACAAGCTGAGTGATGGGCGCAGTGTGATCATGCAATGGCTGTCTGTTGGCATGTTTTATATAATGGCTCCGTGAAATTTCTGCGACGTGGTTTGGTCAAAAACGCCACAAAAAGACAGCACACTTCCATTTTCAGCCATGAATTTGCTGCTCTTTTCTGAGCAGCCAGTGTTGGGGCACTGCCTGACCTACTAAGCTCCCCTCCATCCTGCTGGTGCTGCCACTTTTGAAAGCAGTATCGTTTAACAACTTATGAAGCATATTATTACCAAATGACGGAGCATACAGCTCACACGCAGCAAACAAAGCTCAGACAACCAGGCACAAACCTTTAGAATACTGGATTGGAAATCTTATTCCCAAATACGTATATTTCCCTCATCTGTGGTTCGACTGTGGAGCTGATCCCACTTCTGAGGAACAATCTTGTCACGAGTCATCCACTGACCTGGCTCAGGTCAGCAAAACACTTCACCACAGAACAAAACGGCCAGCCGGCTGTAAAAAAAAAACTCCAATCAAAAATCACATCCTAATTCCTGAGTTACACAGGCAGATCCATAAAGTTTGGGCTTTTTACTGATGGTGCATTCAAAGACTAATTGCATATTGGAATTCCCATCTTCCACCTGGAAAATGTTCAGCAAACCGTATAAACAGCTGATCAGAACTTGCTCATAAAAGCAAAGCAAGCGCAAGAGTGTCAGTTTCCAGCTTCTGAGGTAAGTCAATGCAGTAACTTGAAGTTGCGTGAAGATAAGCACGAGGAGATGGGACAATTCTACTCCAAACGGGGACGGAAAGCTCCTGTGCAAATCTTAAACGGCTCACCGGAGGAGATCTTTTCAAACCGAGTGGGCCCCAACAAAGCAGCAGGGTTTATTTTTTCTGTATTTTGTTTGCCGGAGACTTGAGACATCCAGAATATGCTCTTTTTGTTGTTGTTTTTTTTAAAATAATATGACCACATTGCAACCAAGTTGAACGCAAACATCCGCACATAAACTGTGTCATTCACACCCACTTACATAAGTGAGTGCTTATATTCACATAATGAAGCACACTTAATCTACTGGATACAGCATGACAACTCAGTTAAGGTTTGTGATGCTCATTGGTTGTGGCGTCCTGTCTTCTGAGGAAAGTCTAGTAATTTCGAACGTTTTGAGCTTGTAAAGCGATTATTTGTTTGCACACACACACACACACACACATTCAAAGGGATGGACACGCACTGCTGCACACATTTGGAAACAGCCTATACGACTCTGCTTACATCTAGTAACTCTTTAAACCGTTAGACCACCTAAGGTCACTTTTTACTGTGACTGCTACAGCCTTTACTGTTATGAGACTAACAGTAAAGGCTGAGAAGTACGACACACACACACACACACACACACACACACGCACACACACACAGAGCAGATATCACGCATCATTTAATCTCAGGTGCCTCAGGGAGACTGAGGAAAATAGGGAGGCTGAACATAATTCCTGAACATGAACAACAAGAAATGGGATTTGCGTGAGACTCTCATCCCACCAGAGAGGGGGAGAGGGAAAATGAACGACATCAGGATGGAGGACAAACAAAAGGACAAAAAGGAGAAGCTTGTCCCGATTCATTTGGCAGAGACGAAGAAATACATATAATCGGAGTCATTAATTAAAGATTGGAGGGAGTTAATCCTGGACAGGCAGAAGAATTACGCGCTCAGAGAGACTAACTGAATTAGTGTGTGGCAGCTGATTGGTGGGAGCCAATTTTAGGAGTCCAGTTGCTGTTTGGCCCTTTGTGAAAGGGGCGCTTGTGAGACTGGCCCAATACTGAAGCTCTGCCATCACGGTTAGGACAACAAACACCCTCTCCTCATATTATGACCTGAATAATTCCTTGCTTCAGCCTGATATATTCATAAAAATGTCCATCTTGGGTCTGCATTTCTGACTGATGGAATGAAAATGGCAATTCAGACCGGATTCACATAAAAGCACTTTCATATTGATCAATCTTAACACCTGGTGGTAGGGCGATGTTTCCATTGGACAGAAAAACTAAACTTCTTACAAATGAAAATGTATGCAAGCAGTCAGAGAAGCCAGTACAAGAAGCGTGCACGTTCAGGATGGAGGACACAGGAGGAAGGTTTCAGGAATAAAAAGCCAGTTTTAATAACTGAAGGTGATGGGAACGCAAGTACGAGGAATGCAGGATGAATGCAGGCACAGAGACCAGTCAGATTGTGTTTGCGCAGTGTTGTCAGTAGTCTGAATGGTCTGGCTCCACCGCCAACTAATACGCTACTGAGACGAAGGTGAAACTATGGAAGTAGTACGAGGAGCCAGTACGAGTGGCATAAATTTCAAATTGCAAACAAGCGTTCAGGATCTATGGAGCCTCTGAAATGAAGTTGGCGATTATATATATATATATATATGGTTTGCTGATAATAATATATATATATACACACACACATATATATATATATATATATATATATATATATATATATATATATATATATATATATATATATATATATATATCCATGGGATCCATGTGGCAGGGAGGTTAAGTAGAAGCAAGCACAAGCCAGCCTCACCCCTTAGACTGGAACCTTATGAATAAGCCCTGCTACAAAGCTTTGGCCCTCACTGAATGCCAGAAAATACAGAGCTCTGGCTTTTTACTTAAACTGCACAGGAACAATGAGGGCAAGAACAACCGGAAGCTGAAATGTGTTACCAACTGAGATTATTCAGAACACTGGCTGAGAGAATGAGTTTTTGTGCTTTCATACTATATGCACGGGTTCTCTTAAGGCACTCCAGCTTTCACCAGTTGTACAAAAAAACATATGTTTGGGATTTTAAATTGACCCTAGAAGCGAGTGTGAGTGCATGGTAGCCTGCGTGGCCCTGCGATGGACTGGTGACCCGTCCAAGGAGTATCCTGCCTCTTGCCCAATGGCAGCTGGGATTGCGTCCAGTTCCAATCCAATGACGATAAAGATCAATTCTGTTCTATAAATCATAAACAACTGACTTGTGTTTTTTTTTTAGTTCCTTTAAAAAGACAATTGACTGATTTCACCATCATATCAGTCCTGAAATTATTAGAAAATGTGTCAGTTTAAATTGACGTCAACAGGCTACATCTTATATTTTTCTTTACATCTTTCATACGCATTTAATCTATTCATTCGTGTATCTTTATCCTGTAAACATACCATGAAAAAATAATCACCGATGGCACTTCAGGGGCTCCGTACAATCCCCCCTCAGAGCATGTCGAAAAAACTAACAGAGGCCATGAATAATGCAAAAAGGCTACATCTGTTTAGTGTGTCCCTTCTGGGCTACGGTGGTAAAATCTTTGCGAATAAACTTCTCAATGACTACATTAACAAAAAAAACAGAGCTATGAATAATATATCGCAATTCCGTCAATAGACCACCCCGAAAGTTACAGACTGAAACTTTAAGAGAAGACCCGAACCGTAGAGCTGTCCAAAATGACTGACAAGCAATCTCTGTGAGATTCTCACAGCAACTAACTGCTTAGTGCCAAAGATGTCACAAAAAGCTAAAAAGCTGTCAGCCTTACTGAATAAAGTTTAATATCCTGTCGCTTTCAAAACTGGAGAAAAACACCGGCCGAGAGCCGTATCTTTGGATACGGGGGGGGCAGCCTGTGACAGCGATTTCCCAGATATCAGCCGAGCTTTACCGACGTGTTGCTGCGACGGTGATTAAAGGGGAGAATAATGAGATGTGATGCAAACACATATCACACGGGCTCCATTGTACAGAAACGGGAAATGAGGTAGTGAGAGAAGATAAAGAGGAAAGGCAGAAAATGAGTGCACTTTCAAATAGAAAAATAAAGGGGGCAGATAGGACCGTGGCAGACAGAAAGAAGTGATGCTGGAAGTCCTGCAGCCGTGCCACTAAGCCCCCGCTGCAGATTAAACTGTACGGTAGTGAGGAGGGGCGGGAAGGCGGGAGGGGAAGAGAGAGTCAAAAAGAGCAGGCGAAGGAGCTGCAGAGGGAAAATAAGAGCTTTGTGGTCTGGCACCGGTTTGCTATGTAAAGCCATCATGCGTGCTGTGGGGATAGGAGGCGAGGGAACCGGAGCGCAGCATCGGTGGGAAAGACGCAGAAAGCAATAACACGAGAGGAGGGCAGGGAAAAGAAGGCAGAGATAATAAATGTTAAACTGAGAGAAGAAGAAAAGGAGGGAAACACTTAAGCCGTGACGGTGGAAGGCTGGCTCGGGTCGTTTGTGTGATTCTGTGTGTGTAAGTGTGGCTGGAAAATGGAATTGTTGTGGTTGTGCCTGGTTCCTTCATAAGGGGGGCTGTAAAAGGATCCTCAGAACCACTAACTTTGTCATTCTTTGTCACGCTTTTAAACTGGGTTTTTCTATTTTTGTCAGTTATTGCACGCACACACACACACACACACACACGCACACACACACACACACGCACACGCACGCACACACACACACACACACACACAGCCCACATTACGAAATAGGGAAATCCGATGCCAGCGCACCGAGAAGAACGCTGCAAACAATGTTCCGGAGCAAAAATCTTTGCTCACTATTTTCTGCCACTGCACCGCCTTCATAAAAACCATGTCGAGAAAGGAAAGCAACTAAACAGTCGAGTTATGAGAGGGGGGAGAAGGAGCCAGAGCACCGGAGGAAAACAGAATAGATGAACGCTAGACAGAAAGAGGAGACAAACGTCAGCTCGAGTGGAGAACAGATGAAGAGAAGAAAGCCTTAAGTTGAATCTTTAATATCTTTCCATATGCTCATCTCCACAGGTGAAGACATCTTTGCTATGAATTACCAATTCGCAGACTGCGTGTGGGCGTGATTGCATGATGGATGGATGAAAACAAGGAAAAGGGGGAAAGAGGGATGAGTGGAAAGTAAAAAAGAAGGTAGGCAGGGAAATAAAAGGCAAAAAACGAGGTGTAACATGACCTAACAGATACAGCAGAGAACAAACAGAGAGATGACAGGAACAAATATTATTGATTAGGCTGAGACGCTGGAGGGGGGGGGGGGGGGTCTAGATATCAGACAGAGGAAAAAGACAGGAAGGCAGAGAAGCGGTTGAACCGACGGACTGAAGACAGGGAGAGAGCTAAGACAGATAGGAGGCTGTCCCCTCTGACCGCCAGGTAAATCAATAGCATCGCTGTGCCTCTCCCGGTGCTCTTTGCTGCTCGTCCACCTCCTCCGCTCCTCATCCTCTCACTTCTGCAGGCAGCAACACAGCTGGATTCTGGCAAACTGTAGCTGAGGCATGAGCCTCTTTGCCTGCCGGCTCTGACTGTAACAGCCTGTTTTCACCGCAAGGCTGTCTCTCAAAATAGCCTCTTTGAGAGCCTTTACATACACTGTTTGACTCATGAGAAATGCAGCAATGCTTGCTTTCTCCCTCCTTCACCTGATTGGGAAAGAGAACAGGAAACCTGTCTTTTTTCTTCTATGTAATTTTGCTTGTTTGTTTTTTTTTTGTCTCTATAACATTCTTTGTGAGCCGACTGGCAGCCAGCAATCTGGCTCTGTTGATCTTCTCGTGTCTTCCTTGTTTAGACTGTGTTGGCCTGCTCTGTGGGAACCACAAGGCACAGTGACTGTAATCACCAAGCCAACTCATAACATCTCTGACCCCAACACCCCTTTTCCTAAGATGAACCAACCGTCCGGGGCTATGACGGGGACATTCGAGGCAGCGTATGCGCTCCGTAAGGCATCCGTGTCACGGCGTTTATGCATTTGAGCACACCGCCACACAGAAATGCGCCAACAAAACACACGAAACACACTCGCTCACAGCTGGCTCTGCAGACACTGGCATCCATCACATCTTGTGAAACTTAATCTCTCTGAGAGGTGGAACAGCTGCAGTGGCACACATGAGCACATGCAGACACACGCACACACACACATGCACACACACACATGTAGACACTCTGAAAGATCGGCAGGGGTCAACTTGTTCATCCGCAAACTGGCATGTGACAAGGCACCTCTGACCCGAGAGTAGCAGGCGATGACCATAAAACAGCTTGTGGACCACTTTCCTCATGTCCCCCAAAAGCAGCTACAGGGAGAGAAAAAGGCAGTTCTCACATGGACATGAACTCGATCTTTAGTCCTAATAGTATTTTAGAAAATACTCATCTCACTTCAGATGTAAAACATACCCGACTTATTTAGTCAGCGTGTAAATATTTGCATTTTGAAGTTTCATTTTGGAAAACGCAGCATCACATACGGTTCCAACTGTGCAGGTTTCTGACAACGCTTCATGTGGATTAAGGTACTTACTGGAGCAGAGACTCTGCCTGGGTGAACCTTTCTCGCTGCCTCCGCCATGCAAACGTCGAACTCTCACACGCTCGCACCTAATTGCTCCAACTGTACTTGCATGATTGATCTGTAAGCTAGCGAGGTCTGTAATGCTGCCATGGACAGTGTTTGAGTGAGACTGCTGACTGCTGTCAAACACACACACACACACACACACACACACACACACACACACGCACACACACACACACACACACACACACACACACACACGCACGCACGCACGCACAGCTATCAGCCCATTACAGCACATTATGGCCGTTGAGGTACGGCAGTGGCATAAAAAGACGTGCAACTGCAGCTAAACTGGAAGCAAACGTTACGTCTCACAGGTGAAAGGAGATCAAAAACCAGGAGGGATCAACCCTCATTTTTCTGGAGATTTCCAATGACCTCTTAAACACATGTTCAAATAGATTGGATATAGGGCTGGTAGAGCGAATCCCACAGGCAGAAATCCACCACTTTAATCCGCCGTAGCCTGTTGGGAGTCTGAAACATTTCTGTACAAATTCACAGGATCAGCTCAAAACTGACTGACAGCCACGACAGCCCTATAGCCGGGTGTCTGCGTGCACCATTGAAACGTCCATCCAGTCCGCCACAGTATGTGCCAGTGGCGAGGGTCCGGTGGAGAGAAAATACCTCCGAGGATGTTTGGGGGGGGGGGGGGAACCAAAAGCCCCCACGGCAAGCGCCGACCCCAGAGGACACCGAGCCGTTTACGGTCTCCTTAATCTCTAGTCAGCATCAAGAAGCTCATTTCAAGAGCTGTCCTGAAGCGACAGGAACAGCACTCATCTCACAGCACATTGGACAGGAATACAATGCAGTTTCCTGATTAGCACCAAATCATGCACATATCAATATGTGTGGGACAGGAAACAAGCACCAACAACACGAATACTGGGTCACAGTTTATAGAAATGTCAGCCTTTAAATGAGCGAGGCAACTGGAGATTATAGTAAATGACAGATTATGATGAATACTATTGACTGGGCAGAACTGAGGTCAGTATGAACTGCTATGATAGGCTTTAACTCCGACATTACTGAATATCCCAGAAGTAGTCTGACAAATTCAAAGCCGAGGCGGCCACCTGACACACTCATCAAACAGCTGAGGAGACAGGGGGGGGGACACATTCACTCGCACGCACACACGCACCCGGAACGCAGATGCGCGTCGCGGCGTTGCACGGGAATGCGTTTTCATCAGAAGTTAAGACTGCCGCGGACGCCAACAACAACAACAAAAACAACACAGAAAAACGACGAGACACGCGCTCACCATATCAACACCCTGCAGGGAGCCGTCGCAGGAAGGGAAAACTCGGGAGTTTAGTAGACCGAAGCTCTCCGTCCGTCGTCTGCCTGCTCAACATCCACCGCGGCTGCAGCCCAAATAATCCACCACTGTGCGTGTTTTCAACCTCCCTCTTTCCCTCCCTCCCTCCGTATCAACTGCGCTCTCTCTCGCTCCAGTAATTTTCTACCCGGTGTGTGTGTGTGTATGTGTGTGTCTATGAGTCGCTAAGGTGGCTGCTGAGTCTCCCGGTGAGGTAAATGGAGCGAAGTTGGAGCAGATTTTTTTTCTTTAAAATGCAGACGACGAGCAGAATGCTTGCGACATTGTTCTTGAAATCGTGCCGGCAGACGAGTGGTGGGGAAGAAAACATACTAACAACAACGTGTCCCTGTGCTGTTCGTGTAATCTCTACGCGAACAGCACAGGGACACGTTGTAGTCAGTAATTGTTTTCCCCTTTCTCTTAAGCCAACGCCAGTATAAGTTAAATGAGCAGACATTACCCGCCAAACACCCGACGTCCATGGTCGTCGTTTTCAAGGCCGGGTCGCCTGTGACTGCCCTTGTTCAGCCGATAATAATAATAATAATAATGATTTAAAAAAAAAAAGTAAGCCAAACGTTTTGAATAAGACAGCTTTTCCTCTCAGTTTTAGACCAAATTTCGACGTTTAAGTGACGTTTTGTCAACTGAATTTTGCTAGCTGCTAAATTCAGTGCAACCACGCTCTCTTACTCCCAGTTTTTTTTAAAAAATAAATTCAGCCAGAAAACAGAAAGTCTTTGGTTCTAAAATATCTTTTCCAAGTGTGACCTGACCAAGACAGGTGACCACTCAGGCCAGCACAAATAACCCCAAAACACACACACCGAACAAGCAAACAGGTGAAAGCCTTCTGCCAGCAACTCATGGCAGTGGTTGCTGTGTTTCAGCTGGCAGCCATTTAATAAACTCTTTGCCATTCCTTAAACAACCCCTGCTGGAAGAGCTGTGGTCATGGGGAACATATTGCTCTGTTTCAGAAGGGTCTTATTGCTGAAGCTATTCAATACATTATTAAAAGCTGGGAGGGTTAGTGATGAACCATCATCCTCCAGGAAGACGTGTGGCTGGAAGAAAACCTTCAATGATCCTAATTGGAGATCACTTATGTTTATGTTTATGTTTATGCATTTGGCAGACACTTTTATCCAAAGCGACTTACAGGTAGGCAGATAAGGTAAGGGGGTCTTGCCTAAGGACCCCCTTACCCTATCTGTCCCTACTGGAGGAAGTACCTTTAATGCAGGGGATTTGAACCCAGGTCACCTACATGAAATGTGGCAATCTTACCATTACACTATCCAGTCCCTACTTCATCATTTGTCGAGAGTAAGAGCATTTCCGCACGCACAATGCAAGGAGAACTCAAGTTATTGTGGTTATGTCAATGATTGTAGGGTTAATCAAAAAAAAGAAGAAAAGGGCTCCATTTTGCCACGAAGCATAGCGACTTGTCTCTGTAGCTGTGGAAGAAGGTCATGACTCGTGGTCTGATGAGTCCAATCCACCTTCGCTCAAGAGTGACTGACGGGGCGCATCGTGGCAGGTGACGTGCTACACCCATCATACCGAGCCTGAGGTGGCAGTATTATGATCTGGGGTCGCTTCAGTTTGTTCAGGTTTAGGTTCAGCAACAATATGTGCCCAATAACAGAAACCAGCGCACCAACCGAATAAGATGAATTAGCATGTTTTTCCATCAATATATTTCTTCCTTCTCTTATGGCGCAGCCATATTCCAAGAGGATGATGCCAGGATTTGCCGGGATCTTGGCAAAAAACGAACGTAGCTCTGAAGAGAAATTAATGCTGTGACACCGCGAAAGCATACTGAATCGATGGCGTGGCAAATGTGTGCCACAATCATAGCTAAAGGCGGTGCAGCAAAATATTGAAAAAAACGTTTTAGGTTTTATGCACTTCCAAGCGGGGTGAAAGGGACTTATCGGACCACATGACCTGTTTCCGTTACCAGGAAGTAAACAAAATGAAATGTTTTTTAAATATCCAAAGGCTAAACATTAGCTCACATCACAAGCTAAAACAAAAACTGTCAATGCAGGCCAAAAGGGGGGCAGGATGATCAATGATGACATTGACAAGCAGACGTCTCTGCCTCCGATGTGTTTAAAAGGTGAATTTGTGGTTTTGCAGCTGATTTCAATTAGCGGGTGCTGACATTGGGGATAGATAAAAGGAATAATTCTTTGGAATGAAGACAATAACTCCCTGTGCCTTTTTAAAGGGTATGGTCTGTAGATGAGTTGGGAGCAGACCAAGAATAACTGTATACTTTACATGAGAATATGCCAATGTTTAAGTTTCTGAGAGGACAAAGCAGACCACCCAACAGCAGCACACGGTGTCCAATGGTGTGTGAGTGTTTTTAAGGTTGGCGGTGGACCTTTAGTGCACCTAAATAGTCGTCCTGCTCCAATGGAAATATTTTTTCTCAATTATTTTGTGAAAAATCAAAGTCAATTTTAGATGTAATCGCAGCTGATTTTTGGCAACAGGCTCTCTGGGAAAATGTCTGGGTTTGGAGATTATAAGAGTGCCAATCACAGGCACAATTTATCTGAGGAGACAAGTGGAGCTGATCTTATCTGCAGTGAGCAGCCACTCCTTGATAAGCTGGGATATTGCCTGAATATTTTGTTATTTAGGGCAGCACTTTCCGAATTGTGCTCCGCGAACATTGAGGAGCCCACGGGTGGTTTTTGAAGGGGTTCACAGAGAAAGGATGCGGCCATATATCACTATTATTTTGCAGAGCAGATGTGAGAAATGAGTTCCCACAGCTGACTGAAAACTTGTCCAGATGGAACTGCCCAGAGCACTTAAGGTGCACTACATGATTGTGCCAGTATTCATGAGTGTGATTTAAATAGCCATGCGGTTTTAAACAAGTTTATCTTATAGGAATAGGGGGGGCAGGACACTGTTGGCTTGTAGCATTTCTGTCTCAGAGATGTGATAAACAGCTATAAGGTCCAGACGAATATGTGCATACGAACACAGTTCTTATTTTTTGAGCTACAAACCAAATCATTTTCAAGTTCCAGTCTGTGACCTCTCTATGCTATAAAGGGAATATCGGAGAGATAACGGGAACATTACTAATGTCAAATTAATACTTTAGTAGATTCTGACACACACGAAAAGAACACACTGGTGAGTTCAGCTAAAGAAGAAAATAGGCTTGGTTATCCAGAAGACTAAGATGTTGGAGGATTGTACGATTCTCTCCCATGTTTGAGTGAATCCCTTCACAACATCCAGCCAAGTGGAAGAAAACTCTCCAGGAGGAACATTATCCACGTCTGCCATAAAGACAAGAGAGAGCAAACACAGAGGGGTCGGCCACGAGGTGCAAAGCATTCGACAAACCCTTAGAATGTGTTTAAAAAAAGATATAATAAATAAATAAAAAACGTAAAAAGATTGAGTTGTGCACGGATTAAACTAATGTCGACATGTACTGGAAGGACAACAAGAATACAAACAGGCTTGAAACAACTCATAATCTGAATTATTCGATGAAAGGACAGAAGACACTGAACTCTGAACTACAGGGATATGCTGTTTGTTCAATTTCAGGAACATTAAGAAGAACCCAAGCCACTAAAACTATATAAATTGTAGCGATAGATGAGCTGCCCTGTATCAGCCAGATTCTGCTAATCAGAATCGATTTGTTGATTTGAAGTCTGAATGTGCTGCTCTAAAGTGCGCGTTTGTGTCAACACAATGCCAAGGAGGAAAGACATCGGAAATATTCTTAAGACAAGCCCCTGGGGAAGGGTTATAAGACCATTTTCCAAAGCATTTGGGAGCCAGAAAGTTTATTCACAAGTGAACAACATTCAACACAGTTGCCAATCCTGCCGGGAGTGGACGCCCCAGCAAGTTCGCCCAGAATAATGCAATGTGTCGGCCAAACTGAGCTACATCTGAGACTACAGGCCTCAGCTAGCACGTTATATGTTGAAGCTATGACAGTACAATGATATTGCTTTTATACCCAAGGTAGCACCTTTAAACGCATGTACACCCAGAAAAACAAGCGGATTGTAGTCCCCCTTTGCACGTATTAGCAGCTTCATCATTAGCGCTCTGAAGGCTACAACTTCCTGGTCCAGTATGTCTCTACCTCCCAGACGACAGGTTGTCACTGCGACATGGAGGGATGGCATTATACTGGATACTGCAGGCAATTTTAGTTTTTTTTGATAATCATGATTCTGAGATAATCGGGATGGTTTAATACATTTGACCGGACCTCGGTCATCAGCTCCCATGAGTTGTTGCAGTTAGTTTCAGCAACAGCCTCCATGTGAGACAATACGGTCGGTAAATGTGTGTTTTCGGTAAATAAAATGTGAGCTGTGCCTGTTTCTGATGTCCCAGCCGCTGCGTCCTGAGTGAAAACTACCGTGTACACCGCAATGTTGTGTTCCCAGTGATGCCAAGCCAAGCAGGAGCCCAATAAAATCCGCACTCGTCAGATGTTAGTTGGTTAGTTCTGCGACTGGTGTAAAAAAGGTAGTGGTGGGCATAGATTAATTTTTTTAATCTAGATTAATCTCACTGAAATCTTGAAATTAATCTAGATTAATCTAGATTAAAATGGCTCGTTCAGAATATGCGTGCTACCCAAGTAATGACTAAAAATCAGTCTTTGAGATAGGGTTTCTTAATACAGGGGGTGCATTAAACCATGGGCTCATTTCCTGTTTCCAAAACCCATCACTGATTGCTTGAGAAAGCTGTTCTACTTTGATATTTGGTGAAGAAAAAAAAACGTGCTCAATAAAATGTACTTGTGTTAAACGGGTTATTCAGTTAAACATGGAAATTAGTACGGTAAGCCTACAAGGTTTACATCAGTCCAAGCACTACTTTTCCTTCTTCCACCATTCACTTAGGCAGACCAGCTTATTCATATGCATGGCTCCAGCAGTTTCTCTAGCTTCGCCAACTTCTCATATTCAGCACTTGTTGGGAGGGCCAGATGGTGCTGCTGTTGAGATAGCGTTGTGTGCAGTGCGTCTCTGTTGCGCCTCACGCGCTTGATCATCTCGAGGGTAGAATTCCACCGTGTTGGATCTTGCACGAGCGGCTCCTGAACTTGCCCAAGGGAGGTTTGCTGGACTTTCAGCTCGTCTGCGTTGGCCGGACTGTGTTTGATATGTCCCACCATTTTACGACACTTGGCAAGTGCAGCATCAAACCCCCTTCTCGCAGTGACATTACAATCGCTCTCTGTACAACATGTGCAACACACGGCAGATGCTCGAAGGGCAGTATCCTCCATGCGGCCACCATATTAGGAGCGCTGTCTGTTCCAACAGAGCAGATTTTGACAACTATCCCCGACCTCCATAAACTGCCTAGCACAGGCTTCTGCAAAGTGGCGTTCTTCTGTTTTCATCACACCTAACGGCAGACAAAGTACATCAGCCTACACCCGAGCTAAAATATCAAGGTAAAAGTCATCACAGTTTGCTTACCTATTTTGACCCAGTTCCCAACCCAATTTTGAGAATAGATTAACAGCGATATTTTTTATATCGCCCAATAAGACTCTCAAATTATCGCAGCACGTTAACGCCGATAACGGCCCTCCACTAAAAAAAGGCTTTAGAAAAACAACTTTTTGGTTTGTTTGGAAGTGTTGCCAAGAAAAACAATCTATCTAAAAAGAACAAGGCAGGACAGCTGAGGTTTGTAAAGTTGCATCTGAGCAAAACCCCAAGACTTCTAAAACAATTTCCTTTGTACAGACGAGTCCAAAGTTGAGATGTTTGGTTATAAGGCACAGCACTATGTTTGGAGAAAACCAAACACAACACGCATATCAGCACAAACACCTCAAACTAACTGTAAAGCACGGTGGTGGAAGGGTGATGATTTGGGTTTGTTTTGCTGCAACAAGACCTGAGCACCTTGCAATAACTGATTTGACAATGGTATACTCTGTAAACTTAAGTGTTCTGGAGTCACAACGTAAATGAGACAGAGGAGCGTAAATGTGCTTTTGTTGCAAAATAAAAAAAAGAATCTCCTCAGCTCAGAGAGCTTCGGGCAAGGCTGGGAAACATGGGGACACACTCCCACAGAGTTGCTCACTCTCACTCTCAATAGAGACGGATGTGAGCGCCCATGCTTCTGTGCCGTCGCACACGCAGACACTCCAAAGATAATTCAGCACATAATGGATCAGGGAATAGCTATAAAGACAACTTAATGAGCAAAAAAATGAATGTGCAGCTGTATGAGGTGGGCGTCCTGACGTAGCACCCAACAGCACACGCACACATCTGAGCAATGTAGAAGCAGAGAGCTTCAAAGCGCCACACTCCAAATTGAGTTGCACGTGTTACCGTTGCTTTTGTTTTGATGCGTCACACCCCCATGCCCTCTCCTCGTCAACAACAATCAATACAGCTGTCCTGTGAGGCTCGATTACATATTCAAGTGATCCTCAAATGAATATGTATGGGTATACGAGCTCAACATATGAATATGCGTGTAGATGCGTGGATGCCTTCTGCATGTGAAGACACATCACCGCCAGCGCCCATGTGCGCTCTGGTTAACACGCATCCCTGCAGGCACACGATCCAGCCTGTAATTTATCAGTTTTCAATGTTGTTTTTTTTTAAGCGACGCGTGAACTCTTTGCCTTTTCCGGACACATCAGTGGCCTCAGAACTCGCACTGAGACAGATTTGGACGAGGGACAAGTTAAAACTGGATCTCTACTTTATGAGCGCTGTTGGTTGTGACAGAGTTGGCAGGCGTGTTTAATAAAATACAGCAGGCTGTTATGCTGCAGCATTAATTTTTCATTTAGAGTGCATGATTTTTTTTTTTCAAAGACGTATTCCTAATAGTTCAATGATGTAATCCTGTGATCCAGATATAGCAAGTGGTCAGCTCAAATATTAATCTTAACTAAACTTCATAATCTGAGATGAGAGTTATGAAAATCCTGCTTTTCGCATTGCATATTGCATTAAAATGAATGCGGGATTAAAACGATGCTCAACAACTACATTTGATGGTAACATTGCGGCCTATAGCTGTCAAAGAAAACAGATGGCCAGTAACACCGGAGAGACAGTTACTGAACATTTCATTGGTAAAGCAATAGCTCAAGTGTCTGATTGGGCTGTCACTTTTTCCTCGAAGTACAAACGTGCACGTGGGGGAAGCGTCAGTAGCGCGTCTGTGTATGCTGCAGACTGTAGAGTGCAAAGACGGATTCATCAGACTGCTGGATGCAGAAGAAGTTTGCCTTGTGATCCAGCAGAGCTTCTAGTCTCAGCGTGATCAATTATATACCCCGGTGGCCTCTCAGGAAAACATGCTAATGCAATGTTTGCTAAGTTGCTACGAGAAGGGAGGAAACAAGCAAGCGAGCGGCTTAAGCCTTTTCCCAGCTTTTAACAAAGCAGCTGCAACAACATTGACAAAAAATCTGCACCCTCGCCTGCTAGCTTCCCACCCACGTGAGGCAATGGAAGCACCACAAGCATCATAAGCGTGTCAACATCGCGTGTTGAACATTGTAACTGCCAGCACGGTTGGCTACAGCGGGTACCTTGCAAGGACAAACCATCAAGGGCCTAATTATTATAAGTATTATAAAATCATTTTTCTGCTGTTCTTCGGTATGATGCAGATCGAGTGTTTCTGGAGAAATGCACCTCTTGAACTGCACTAGGCTGGTTTCCAATTTAAAGGGATAGTTTGTCTCTTTTGACATGAAGCTGTATGACATCCCATATTAGCAATATTATTTATGAACATTTTCTTACCCCCCGCTGCGTCCTGTGAGCCGAGTTCCAGCCTCGTTTTGGCGTTGATGAAGGTAGTCCGGCTAGTTGGCTGGGGCCACAAAAATAAAGCGTTTTACTTCTCAAAACAATATGCGTTCAAAAGAGTAATACATTTGCATCACAAAATTGTTCATTCAGAAAAAGTCAGACCTCACATCGCTTGGCGCTATTTTCTCTCCCTTCGTATCACTGCGTGCTGCCACTTGCCGATAGCCGCACCTGTTACAGTGTTTGCTGCTCGGAAGCAGGGGACTGCTCGGTCTGCAAGGTTTACACAGCAGGCAGTGATACGAAGGTAGAGAGAAAATACCGCCAAGCGATTGTGAGGTCTGACTTTTCCTGGAGAACGATTTTGTGATGCAAATATATCACTCTTTTGAACGCATATTTTTTTGAGAAGCAAGACGCTTTATTTTTGTGGCCCCAGCCAACTAGCCGGACTACGTTCATCAACGCCAAAACGAGGCTGGAACTCAGCTCACGGTACGCAGCAGGGGGTAAGAAAATGTGCATAAATAAAATTGCTAGTATGGGATGTCATACAGCTTCATGTCAAAAGAGGCGAACTATCCCTTTAAAATCAGTCGTCAGTAAACAACCTATTCGCTTGTACGTGATCACTGGCAATTGGCTACTATGTGGCTACTGTTGAGCTGGTTTTGCACTTTGTTATGCACTTTGAGCCCTGCACTGTTGTCGCCGTTCGGCACCTGAGTGCAGGCGCAGTTTGTGTCATGGTGTGATTATTGATCAGGAGGATTATACCGAAGCACATTAGCAAAGGTTTTAGCTGTCGTCCCCCCCCCCCCTAATCTGGTGACGAAGGTCAGAGGGCCACGGTACGGGAGCCACAATTCACTGATCCTTTGCCAGAGGTCTGTGTAAATGCTGCTGCCAGGATAGCAAGACGGATATCTTTCATCAAGATTTTCATTACCCAATAATAACCACTGTGTCTGTTATTGTGTATATGACAAATAAACATCTTGAATCAAAGATATGTGGCCCATCGGTACTGTTTCATAAGAGGGGTTTTGGGAAGTCGCTGTGGAACTGAAGCAACAACACACTTGACAGTTATGTCTTGTGAACTAAGGAAAAACTACACATTTGATCGATTCAGCATTTCCTGTGAAGCCGTTTCAGCTGTCGTCATGAACCACAGCTGGGGGGGGGGCAACATTTCAACACATACATTTAACACAAATAAAAAAATATGCAGTTTCTTAGTAAATGGGTTCACGTTTCATCCCTCTGAAGGTTAAACTCATGACTCGCAAGAGGAGTACAGAGTAGTGGCCAATTAAAGCCATGACATTTCAATAATTGCCTCTAATCTCAGCATCACAGATCCACCCACTTGTGCTACTGACATATGTGCACGCACACACACACACACACACACGCACGCACACACACACACACACACACACACACACACACACACACACACACACACAGAGATATAAGCCTTAACCATCGAACCTTAGTGATGCACTTATGATTTCTTGTGACCTGAAGTTCTTTTGCCTACCGATGTTGAATACACTTATTGTAAGTCGCTTTGGATAAAAGTGTTTGCAAAATGACCGTAATGTAATGTAATGTAATGTAATTTACGCTCCACAAACACACTTGACTGACACACACACATGCTCAGTGCACATGTGCAGTGCAAATGTTTGCACAATAAGCTGTTTCTTTATGCATTAGTTAACTATACATGGAATAAAACAAAAGAACTTGCACGGAAGCGGTTTACAGTCCCTCTGTGGATTGCCGCTGTCTGCGTTGCATCCGTCTGGTCACGTCACCCAGCTCTGACTCAGTAACGAACTCAGAGCTCTGTGCAGGGCAGACCACGGATTGCTGCACTTTCCGTTCTTGTTGCTGAAGATAACTTTTCTTCCTGAGCCCGCCTGTACGTCTGAGTCATCGTCGCGCGCCGCGGAACGAGGGACCGATCAGATGCCTCCCTGATGGTGTTGCCAGATGGAGAAGGATCCAAACATCTGAGGAGGCGAAATCTTTTGCGCGTCGCTGCGCGTTCACATTCAAACATCCGAAGCTTTAAAGATTGATAGCCGAATGACCCAGTTTTTTGTTTAAGAAGATAGCATTTGTGTTATAGGTGAATCTGCACACTTTCTCAGTCCACACACACATTCAGCACACGCAAACACAACATCATTATGCCTTTCCTTTCCTTTGGGTGCAGACTTGGCACTTGTCGGTACTCCAGTCATTTGTTTTCCACCCAGACGTTAGAGGCTGCAGGAGTGGGGCTGCTAACCATTAGTGACTTGGCATGTATTAAAGATGGCAACTTCGCTGGTTGCACCTGGACAATTACAGCCATAATTTCATAGAGTGAGACTCTAATGCAGCTAACAAGGAGTGCGTGAACAGTCAGAGAACTGTCATGGGAAAGGCTGCTGACTGCTTGATGGTACCTACTTTATATTCTGAATTACACTAAAAGGATGCACAAGAATAACCCTTTTGTTTATGCTCCTATTCACCCCTCATTCTAATTTTTTCATTCCTTTACCATCTAGGTAACAAAGACACTGAATGAATGTTTTAATTGCTGCAAATCTGCTGATTTGGCTCCCAGCAGTATCAATCCTTCCCTGGCTTAGCTGTTAAAAAAAGGTTATTCAGGTCTTTCAGAGAATAAATCGATCAATTTACCTGAGCCAGCAGCCATAATTTGTATGCAACAATGAAAATGTCATGTAGTGTGTTGGGTTTTCACAAACACAATAAGGCAGAGCCGAATGTCTTACCGTCAGCTCAGAATGTTTTAGCCGCATTACAAAGAAGGGAACATGTTGCGATGTGCACTTGAATCGTGCACCAGAGACACATCCGCTGTACGGCGCAAAGGTACAGCTGTGCAGAGTGTGCGTGCATGCATGTGTGTTTGTGTCATAAAGACTGAAAAAGCAGTGGTGACAAAAAAATAGAAAAAAAAAAACCAAGAGAGCAAGCAGCCTCGCAGTCCTAAAGATGCCTTTATTGAACGCTAAGGAGGGAGCAGAGAATGATGAACACCCAGCCTGCTCTTTTCACTTTGAGGAAATTGCGTTTGGGAATATAGAGCTAGCTGTTATGATGAACTACACAACCTCTCCTCCGTACGCGCACGCAAATGCCCCCCCTAAAAAAAGAAGATCATATTTACAGAGCTACGCACACACCCAGCACACACGATCTCATTTAGTCTGCGCGCAAAAGGGTTGGATGAGAGCTTCCCACTATTGAAAGAGCGGAAATGAGACTCTGTTCAGACCGGGAGAGCTGGGGGGGGGGGGGGGGGGGGGTAAAACAAGTAAGGGAGAAAGAAGAGGGCATGAAACAGAGACAGAAGAGACGGGTGAGGAACAAGAGTGTGAATGATGAAGGGAAGGGATGTAAAAGCGTGAGGCATCCTCTACTCCTACGGCTATGGTTGTTTTTAAAGACGTAGTTGATGTGTGATGGGAAATATATATATATATACATATATATAGAGAGATTGAGAGATATACACACAATTTTTCTAATGTAAACGCAACAGGCTCCACACACAAGGCGAGCAGACTGATCATCAACTATGGATGCTGACTCAAAATGAGTGACAAATGATCACAATGTTGAAGGCTGTGAGAAAGCCTGCATTGTGTTGAGCTGCAGATTATCAAGCTGGGTACACAAACCCTGAAATTAGATGCATTAGGTCACAATTTGCACGAAATACAGAGGCTAGAACGGCCCGAAAGTCCTGATGTTAACTCATTATGTCCGGTCGCGCACATTGAATTCCGGCAACATTGTGAACACTGATGGATATTCACATTATTCACGCACACACAATCACACAGAGAAACACCCAAACTCATAGTTAAGCAGCTTATTTATGTTTGCATAGATGTGACAACGACTACAAAGTATAAAGAGAGCTGTCGGTTACATGCTGCTCACAAGCGACCAGCGATTTCTTCGATACACAAGGGCAACAAAGCTGACGGCTTTGCTCTTAACACACAGATACATCATGCTTACGTGAGCACACACAACAAGCGCACAAACCCGTGCACATGGGTCATGGAGAAGTGGCTGTCACTGTGATTGGCTACCGCTGCCGAGGGCGAACCCACAACAGCCAATTATCTGTCATTATACACCACAGCAGCTCTTGCGGTCTGGAAGCCTCTGCGTGAGTCTGTGTGTGCATCTGTGGATGTGTGCGTGTGTGTATGTGTCATAGTAGGAGAGATTGGCAAATTGCTAGTTACATATTTCAGTATACTGAAAAGAAAAAAAAAAGAGATGGAAATGTGGAGGAGGAAGCCAAGCTGAAATATGCAGAGTGAATATAAAAGGAGGCAAAGAAGAGATTGATTATTATATTTGACAGCTGTAGTGGAGATGGGATCACAAGGAGCCACAGACCTCCGCTGAGCTGCATGCTGATGACAGATGTCTGGTGACCAGGACATGCCTGATGCAGAAGGGGACCAAAGTTTAGATGGTCACAGATTGAGGCACTCAGTCAGCAGATGACTGATGCTCCATCATGTATGAACAACGTGTGACTGAGCTGTGTGACCACCGTGGACAGATTCTCAATCTCAGTTGATAACATAAGATGACAGCATCACCTTGCAATTCATCTCCGAGAGCACACTTAAAGGGGCCCGTATAACTGCGATTGCTCATACGCATCAATCAAACACAAAATAAAAGAGCCTAAATGCCCCTTTTTGTGCACGTAAAAGGTCTGCACAGTTACAAATACCAATGGCACTGCTCCTGAACTGCCAGAAATGCCTCATTTGAGGTCCTTGAGTTTCTGCTGTTACTTCCCAAACATTACCGTTTACCACACAGCGAAATGCTTTCTCTAGAGGCTGGTGTGACAAGCAATTTTTGAGCAATCAGCTAATTGTTTAGAGCAGCGTACTAAAAACAAGATGAGAAATAAGGTGGAAAAAGTAAGAGCTCCTTAGTTTTTCAGGGTGCTTTCAAACCTAAGTAATTTGGTCTTGACTTTTGAACTTCTCGATTATGATCTGGACTAGAACAACAGGTCCAGATCAAACCGTCCATCATACCGTTCGCCGCGGTTCGGACTTTGGTCTGACCAGAATATGGGCTCCAGGTTTGGATAAAAGTAAACCAAAAAGTGGTGGTTAAAGCTTTTGGACCAATCCCTCTGAAACAGTCTCATTTGCCTTTGTGGTATCTCTCCAAAACTCAAGTTACTAAGTTATTTGTAGTAAAGTTATTTGGCGTACTTGCATAAAAAGTGGTTTTAAACATTCTTTAAAAAGGAGTACATAGATCCAGAAAAAGGTGATGCAACCTACCCCTAGCATTGTATAGTGTGGGAAAAATAGAAATATGTAGCATGTCAAGCCAATTATTTTAGACAGAAAAGCACAAGTCTGTAAGAGGGTTGTAATATGGGCCCTGAGGAACAATAGTCAGTGAGACATTGTTGGCCAAGCTTTTGGAATCTGTTGAGAGCAAGGCAAACATTTATTTTGACTATACCAGCCGACTCTGTGTCATTAACGTTAACCAGTGTTCATGTGTGCGGCTGCTAGTGAGGGAAGGTGATGTGTTCCAGTGTTTCCCACAGATGTGAAGGCAATGTGTGGTGGTGGGCCACGGGGGGGTTAAAAATAAAAATTCTTCAAAATAATTCCTTCGTTAATAATTGGTCACACAGAACTTTATTGTATTAATATTCACATCTTCATTGTAAACAAATTAATAACATAGCTAATTACACTGGTCGGACTGTTCAGCTCTGTTTCAGACTGATCCCTCCGGTTCAGGCTGCTCCTCATCCTCAACACGTCTCTTTTTCAATCGCGGAAAATATTTTTCAATACTCATCTGGATTGAAGCAGCAAACTATCAGTGTAAGAGTTTAAAAAAACTACTTTATTTGATTCACAGCTGCTAGTGTTTTGACCTCGACAACCCAACTACATTTTTTTTTTTACGGCAAACTTGCGACTAGTTAACTTTATAAAGAAGGCGTAATCGCTTGTTTGCTATGGGTCGGGTCGGGACGGGACAACATTGTATTCAAAATATAAAATATTTTTATAGGACTTTGTGTGTTTTTATTGTGATTTTATAAAGGTGCACGTGATACCAACCTTTCGTGAATTTCGCCAGCCGTCTTCTTTCGGTTGAGCTAATCTAACGCGACGCTGAAGCTAGCAAGCTTCCACGCTTCCAGGGAAGCACGGCGGGGAGGGGCTGTGTGTGTGTGTGCGTGAGTAGGCTATGCGAGAGAGACGCGTGACTGACAGAGAGACGGAGGGAGAGCAGGGAAAGGAAATGCAGCTTAACGAATTAGATGCGTATTTTTTAAATAGCGTTAAAAAAAATAATAATAACGAAACGCAATATGTGGCGCCCGGTGTTGAATCTGTGGCGCACCGCCACAAATTAGTCTATGTGTGGGAAACACTGTGTTCCAATTACAGGAGGCGAAGACGGCACCCCTTGGTATCTCTACTGTTGCAAATGAGTATCTAATCAGATACAAATTTTTCAGTACTCCTTCGTATCATTGTACACTTTTTCGGGAACCCTGGACCAGGCACTCCCCAGGATGGAAACGGCACTCCCAAGAAGAGCCTACCTCTTCTTGAAGAACCCTCAAGGCATTGGTATGGTCTCCAAATTTCCCACATCCCAGTCCAACCGAGCCATTTGTAGGCTGTGTCGGAAGGAACTCAATCAATGGAGGCCACACTCCACAGCCCACATGACTAAAAGGATTTCCCGTCATCGTTTCTCTTCACACACTACAGAACACTCCCATAGCCCCCCCCCCCCCGTCCAGAGCTGTTAGGCAGCTTCAGGGAAGCCTACGTGATACCAAACAGATGATTTAACTGTTTTTTGCTGATGGATGGATACTCAGATTCACAGCAGTGCATGGCCCTCAATAACTCTCCAGAATAACAAGGCAAATGGTGGGGAGATGACGTATTTCAATCCATTTTCTCATATTGTGTGCATGTATGTGTTCAACACACTCAGCATAACAATATTGGTCATGGGGAGTTTTTAAACCCTCTAGCCATTATGGATGCTAATCTGACCACAGTGATGGCAATCATAATCAATCAAAAATAATAATGGTGGCAGTCAGTTCGCTTTTAAAGATTTCTTTTGTTCTGTGGCTCACTGTTTATAAAACTATTGCCGTTCACCAGACAAAATGTCAAGGTTGTCTTACCTTTCACGTTATGGCCTTTCAGGTTCTGGATCTACCAACACAATTCAATCTCCTAAAGGTGTTCTGCACCATTCAGTCCAAAATCAGAACTTACAAACACCAAATGGCCCCTGTGACATTGAGGTCATAGTTCTAGCTCGATAATTGATCACGAAAGCTTCTTTGCTGCTCTATCGAACTGCCTTCCTTTTTAAGCTTCTACATTGCTCAATCATGACATGACAGTCATCATACCAACCACCTCAAAGTAAAGCCATCTTACTGTGCACTCTTAATACACATCTAGTTTATGTGTGTGTGTGTTTATGAAGTATAAGAATGATCTGTTTCTCCCTGTTTTACAGCTATGCTTCCATAATCCCCATCCTAATCCACTGCCTGTGTGTGTGTGTCTATGCGCGCGCATGTGTGTGTATGCTTTCTGTGGGTGTTGTCTTTCTACGTTTGGGCATGTGAGGCCTGGTATTTAAGATTACAGCTTTCATCTTTCCCATGCCGTCCCCACCATTTGCAATACCGTAGACAGAAGCTGTAGCCTTCTAGCAATCCAGTTCTATCTATCGAACCAATCAGCACGATGGCCTGGACACAATCACTCTGCAACCACTATCACCATCAAGAGTTCCATCAACAGAAAACACATGATGGTAACTGAATGGCTATGGTTAATATTGCTTTTAAACAATCCAATAAAATGGGTGCAGCGACGGTGGGACAGAGGAGGCCAACAGGAGTGAAGATGAAGAAGGGTGTGTACTGCTATCACCATCCCTTCTTTTTCTCTGTCATATCCTTAGGACAGTGTGGACGGACAAAGCCTGGATGGCAGCGTGTGATCACGGCTGTTTGTACCTCTTTCAGTTTCTGAAAGCGTTCTGGCTCTAGAGCTGCTTGTTTCTGACCTGCGGTTGCTGGCCGGGCATTCAGTCTGGCATCGAATGACTCTGCAGTAGTCGGGGGTTAGTTATCAGAACGGCAGTGATGTAAACATAACACCTGAGATGACATGCTGCTTTCTCAAGAACTCTCAGTATCGCTACTGCGATGGTCTACAAAAGTGAGCGCGACCAAGGTATCTGACAGGACCGGCCCAGTGATTTAAAAAGAGACAGATCGATCAGTTTTACTAGTCTACATGAAAAATACAGTACTGGGGAAAAGTCTTGAGCTACCCCTATCATTTTTATTTATATTTCTAGGAAAACACATTTTTTTTCTAAACATGTGCAAGCATAAATGGAAATATTATATTTAAGGCAAGAAGAGTTTGTACAATTTTAACGGTTTCGAAGTCAATTTTTGGTATGACCACCTCCTTTCTTTCTTTAACACAGCCTCAACCAAGTGGTCTCGGAAGTTTCTTCTCCTGACTTCTAGACTCAGGAGTAGTTCTCCAGGTTTCATTAAGGACATTTCAAAGCTCCTCTTTGTTCTGATCTCTGTCAAGACGATCCCACACTACCTCAGTAATGTTGATGCCCATGATTTGGCCAGGATTCATCCCTCCATAAGACCTGTTGTCACTGACTTTCGATCCAGTTCTTGTGTCATATGGCTTTCCTCAGCCTTTTCTCCCTGCTTCTCTTCCTTAAAACAGGCTTCCTGACAGCCACCCTTCCATTTCTGATGAGGCTTCTGTGAACAGTAGATGGATCAACTGAAGGACTATGTGCATTGCGTCAGGTGTTTGCTAGATTATAGTTTTCTCAGACTTTTTAAGGACACTGCACACCATGCTGAGACAAGAGAGAGTTCTCAGCTGATAGCGTTGAGAGTAAACTTGAAATACTACTTTATATCTAACCGTGTTGTATTTTTTGCAGATGTAGCCAATTAAGGGGGATAAATGTGAGTATTACTGTGAGTAATAAAGTTTCTAAATATACAATTTAAAATAGTTTTCTTGGCAAGCTGTTTCTTATGCATAGACACACTGTTATTTCATCCCTTGAGTTGCAAAATGGGCCTTTTTTTATTCTTGGATGGTTCATAGGTCAGCGTTAAGTGGCTCAGCAGACAAAAAGACTCCTTCTACTGAAAAGGGTCACATACAAACACTGGACCTAAAGTGACTGAATTAAGTTTTGGCTCTTTGGAAGCAACATGTAAAAGAAATGAAGGGTGGCTCGGGACTTTTGTACAGCAGCTTATTAAATTAGTTAGTCTTTTATGTTAATAATGGCTGTTTCTGTAATTCATTCCATATGATATGTGATGTACGTACGTATTTTATGTATGCCAGTGTAAGCTCTTGAAAAAGATCTTATCTCCAGGTTAAATAAAGTTCTCTCAGTCCTGCTGCATGAGGCTGAATCCGGGCCTCCAGTCAAAACTAAAACTATTTTGGTCAGAAACTCATGTTGATCAGAAACTGTGCTCCACCACAGCCTGTAATATTGCCAAAGCCATTCCTCCTCTTTAAATAGTCTGCAGGGTTTTGTCCAGGGGGGGCTTATTTGGACATGTAGGTACCAGAACACTAAGTGTAACCACACTGCTTCTGGCAACGGGAAAGGATTTAATCACCTTGTTTTAACAGGTGTATCCATGCATATGTGCCCAAAATGATCTGTACACAGAAGGGTCAATGCATCTCATTCTGGGCACACGGTTACTCTCACTGAGGCTGGTTGTGTTGAACGTCCCTTCTTATTAAAAGGCAGATTGTTCTCACTACTACCCTGATGCATAAATTGTGGGAGAGGTGGGCACAGGGGGAACTCATTCAATCGAATCAGATCGAGATCCCTTTCTTTAAAATTGTGCAATATGGCAATGGGAGAAGATGCACTCAAGTGTCAATAAATCCTCCAAACGTAGTAAATATGACCCACGCAAGTGTTTCTGAAAATATTGACGAGGGTTTCACTGTATACGCATGGTGGGCAGGTGGTGGATGGATGGAGTAAGTTTACTTTTGCTGTCACTCGGTGGTCTGGTTAGGTTTAGGCAGCGAAAATGCTTTGGTAGGACAAGGAAAATGTCATGCTTGGGTTTGGAGTCTTTCACAAGGTTGACCACAGAGTATAAAATCTCCCTGTTCTAGGTTACCTGGATGATGGAGTAAAAGGAGATTTTCTTTGTCACAGGTCACTTTTTTATTTTGCAAACACAACCATAAGCTATAATAGCAGCTTACATGGTGCTGTTTTTATCGAAAGAAGTCATTGGAATGCTTTTCAAGTTTGAGTTTTTTTATTTTTTTGCCAGAGATATGTGGCTCCCAATTTGGGGAAGGAACCCTAAAATGGGCAAGGGCAACACAAGCAGTCATACGTTTTCGGAGGATAGTAAAGCGTAAAAGATGTTGAAAATGTAAACTCTTTATTAAGATGATGATCTGTGCGCAAACTTATCAAATGCCCCCTACCATTATTATGCGGAGGATTCTCTAATTTACTGCAGTTCACACTCAATCGCACAGACAGTTACATTTCTGCAGTCTGGCTTTGATGCAGTGCAGATTCGTCTGGAGCAATTGTTTTAAATGCTGAAAATCCAAAATAATGCTTTTATCAAAGTCATCTGTTCCCTCTGATCAGAACTGCTCAAGGTAAAATTCTTGAACTGGTAATTAATTATGGATGGGGAGCTTTCTTTCAAAGTTCACGTCAAAAATTTGATCTCCAAATTAAGGGTGAAGCTTGGTTTCTATAACAGAAACAAGTCATGTTTCTCCCTCAGAGCTCGGAAGCTTCTGATATCCGCTGCTTTTTTGCCTGTACTTGACTATGGTGTGGCCTAAGTTTCTTTTATTTTTTATTGAAGTACTTGAATTTACTAGCCTGGGAATTCCCATGCTGCTTTGCGCGCGATTTCATTCACACTACAAAGCCAGCCCTTATTTTTGCCTGAGTTAGGGAACCAATCACAGAAGGGGGGGGGGGGGGGGGGGGGCAGCAAGACGATGACGACGTCTATGCACGACACCGAAGCTTGTAGAGTGTTAATCCAACATAGCAGCGGACACAACGTTACTGTTCAATGCAGCCTTAGAAAGTGTTTTAAGTAGCTTAGAACGCAAGTTTACTTTTAAAAAAGAGCAATGTTTGGCGTTGAAAGATTTCATTGCCTCGTCGAATTTCTATCGCTCTACATACATCATCTGGTATAAGTGATACAATTGGCTATGAATCGCGCGCAAAAAAGCATGGGAAGAACCAGACGCCATTTGATAGACATTCGTAGCGCCCAATAAACGGCTCTAGGCATTCGTAAACCACGCATCTTTACAGAGAACTTGAGAGTAGCAAAGGGCAGGCACTGATATGGAGAAAGACAGCGAAGATCCAGTCTCAGTGACGCTGTGGTTGTGTGGTCAGTGCCTTTAACCCCACCTGTCACCGGGGCCCTACGTAGATTTCCCCTTAATGCAAAAGCGCTTGCATGTGCTCATGTCAGCAATAAATATTTAACAAAGATATGACATAAGACATCAGGAATACTCATGAGGACCAGAATAAAGAAAGCTCACATAGAATGGACTGTTTCATTTCAGTGTTTAAGAAGTGTTTTAGCTCGGATGACGAGCTGGGAGAGGAGTACGAGGTTGATGAGTGGAGCCCTCAGAGCAACGATAATCACATTAGTACTGTACTGCACGTTAAGCTCTCCACTAATGATTGATGTGTGTGCGTGCCCTTGTGTCACATGCATGCACGTACATGGTATCTGCGTTGTGTAAGTGTGCATGTGTGTGTGTGGCTGAGTCCTGCTCGGGCCATCCCAATTATCAAATGGGACTCACGTTAGGGTAATTACAGCGTATGAGATAGTGGGAACAAGGCTATGACTGACCCAGAAAGCTACAAGCTAATGAAGCGATAAAACATCCATTTACAGATTTTCTTTTTTTCCCCTCTACGTCTTGCTTTCACCTCAAACCTGAGAGCCAGATAATAAGCGAGAGGAAGCAGTCAAAAAGGACAGAGAGGGGAACAACGTTTCCTTCAGACTGCATTAGAGAGAGTGGCATTAGAGAGAGATTTGGAAGGAGCTGTCAAGAGACGCTCAGTCAGGCAGCTTGAAACTCCTCGTATGAACTAATCTGGCTGCTCTCTGTTCTTTGTCTGGCCATAGCTTCACAGTACTGTGGTCCGCTCCCAGAGCCACGGATTAAGCCCGGCTACCCGAGACTAAATTCTCTATTGAGGAATCATCTAGGTGTAATCCCTGTGTGAAGCCAGCCCTGTATGGTACAGCATATTATGTCTTTCACAATGACTATTATTCACAGTAGACCGCACACTCTGTAGATACAGCAGACCAAGCCAGAGGATGGTTCGTTGTGTACTGGCAGCAGAGCCAGTGGGTTGCTTTAATTTGTTTCATAAAAATGAGATTGGTTCACCTAAGGTGGCCCTTATGGGACCACATCGACTGATTCTGATGGGCTGTTTTTACACCCGACTCATTACAATATTAAACAACCTGCCAATTTATTCTTCTTTATTAATTTGTTTTTAGAACCCGGTGTCATTTTTTACAGTTAAATTTAGTATAAGTCTTTGAATTTTCTCTTGGATTGTTGGTTTTTTATTTATTTGTTGGGAGTAGTTCACATAACAAGGTACAGTCATAAAAAAAAAAGGACAGCCACCCTTTTTCAATTCTAGAGTTTAAGGTATGAAAGTAGAATAAATTAAAAAATAACAAAATGTGAAAGAGGAAAGACATCAGCAATGAGCTTATGACTGTACCGTGAGAAAGATTATTCACAAGGGGAAAACATTCAGGACCATTGTCAGTCTTCCCAGGAGTGGACGTCCCACCAAGTTCGGCCCAAGGTCAGACTGTGCAATGCTCAGAAAAACTGCACAAAGCCAAACAGCTACAGCTCAGACTCTACTGGCCTCAATTGGCATTGCAAATGTTAAAGTTCATGATAGTACAACTAGAAAAAGACTGAACAAGTATGGCTTGTTTGGCTTGCCAGAAGAACGTCTCTTGACTCTAAAAAGAACACAGCAGTAAAGCTTCGGTTCGCAAGCTTGAATATGAGCAAACCACAAGACTTCTGGAAAATGGGCCTCATGCAAGAACATTTTCGTATTCTTATTCTAAATTTCTCTTACTTTTTTTGTATAAAGGTCATAAAGGAACACGCCACGTCAGATTCAACAAATGCTCTTTACTTCGGAAAAGTGTGTAAACGACCTGCGTAAATAATGAATGCCTCCCGGTCGTATTTAAGTGCACGTGCACGAGGATAGTAAATTTGCATACTCCACGCCCAAAATAATACCATATAAGGCTACGCTTCCTCTCTCCCGTGCCAGTAAGTGTTGAGTCATGAGAATGGCATCAAGGCGGAAAAAGAACAACTTTACGGGCTCTAAGACTGAAGTTCTGCTTTCAGAGATCCAAAAAGGAAAATCTGTCATTTTTAGCATATCAGCAGTGGAATTACAGAACCTGCTAGAGCGAAGAAATGGGCCCCCTCTGTATCGAGGCACATCCACCTGGCCTTCAGCTCAGTGCGCTCCACAACAGCATGGGTGCTTTGATGCGTATATGTGTGCAATCTATTGCATGAAAGTCCCTCTTAATTTGTGCTTGTTCGACAGCAGTGTATGGGAATTTGATGTACCATGGGTGATAAACTATGTCGTTACTGCTAATCATTTTCTTTCTTCGTTGTTCTTAAGCCGAGCCATAGATACATCAGTGAACAACAGGGCTATCTACTGGATGGTGCTTTGGGAATCACAAGCTATTTGTTTGTGGATCTAAGTGGATTTGCGGAAAGAATGTCTCAAAAATACGAACGTGTGATTGGTCATCCACAAATGCTGAGTCACGATTCACACAGAATTTTCAGTTTCACAAATGGCTTTTTGTTTTACAAATGGAAAATTATATATTTACAAATACACATTTATTAGTAAAAACCAACACACAAGTTACAAATAGGAAATTTGTATTTGTGGATAGCAAAACACGTGTGGAAGGCATATTTGTGTTATTTTTTAGACTAATTTAAGCCCATTATAAACTGATGAGAGTTTTGATGACCAAGGGGAGCGCGCGACTCACGGAGGACTGGGACACACCTGATCTGTCTCCAATCTCCCTCTGAAAGGTTCCCGTGGCCAAAAATCCAAGGGTGGTGAAGACCTGGACGTGTGGTGGAATTGGGTTTGATCAGCATGTTTCTCTCTGGAGTTGCGGCTCACGCAAGCTGCATATTTGCAGCAGCACAGTCCTTGGCGATATAAATTGCGATGTCAGTCATTAATCTATCTCTGCAAGGATATCTACTATCTACACTGTCTCAGAACGGGAGCAGGTCGTTTAGGCCATTGGCGTTTAGGCCGCAGTCGTTTAGGCCCCCCTGCAGTCGTTTAGGCCAACATATGAGTCGTTTAGGCCAGGCTACCTGAGCAGCTGAAATCTTTATTATTGTACATTCGTCATTATTTGAAGTGGGCGTTTTATTTTGAAGACGGTTTGTGCAGTTCCTCTTCCTTTCTTCACGTTCACCACTCGACATGTTTACACCGGTGCGGCAGTCACTGACGATGTAAGTTATGTTCATACTGATGTGAAACTAATGTGTACATGTTACTTACCTTTCTGATAGTGTTTTCTTGCTCCTGGTGTGTATTTGCACTCTTTAAAATGTCCGTTTCTGCTCGTTAGCATGATCGCGATTTAGCATTGTTAAGCTAACCGAATTTGTATTATACAGCATTATTGTCCAATGAATGTGGCAATGCGGATGATTATTTCCACAATTTTATGAATTTATAAATCATTAAATAAAAAAAAACGTTTCCACACTAAAGTTGGTTGTTAAATAATTTACCATAGATATGTAGGCTACCCAGACAGACCAGTAGAGCTGACTTATATCTTATAATAACGAATGTACAGTAATAAAGATTTCAGCTGCTCAGGTAGCCTGGCCTAAACGACTCCTCTGTCGGCCTAAACGACTGCAGGGGGGCCTAAACGCCAATGGCCTAAACGCCAATGGCCTAAACGACCTGTATCCCTCAGAACACACGCTCTCTTCCAAGAGCCTGACGCGCTAAGGCATCCAAAAGTAGCAAGTCAGCCATTGGTTACACTTCCCATTGACCTTGTTATATACAGAGTCAAATTAACCTTCAATTAGTGCATAATTTAAGTCAAACAGAATAATGTCTATGTTGTGCTGCAGCGCTGGGCGTCGATGAAGTCATCCCACTAGACGCGTGTGTAGAAAGCTTCCTATAAGCCCCCCGATAGCCCTGGATAACAACAACATGTCAGCTATGAGCTAACAGTGCAATAGTACGCGTTCAGTCATTGATTCGGCTTAAAGTATTGGTGAAATAAAGACAGATGCCTTATTTAGAGGCTGTATTGTCTATGCCCTGTTCTCTCCCGTTATATGGATACACGTGGATCTCGAGTGATCTAAATATCTTCCGAAGGACGCCGACTTTCACCAAACTGTTATCGGCGAGTAGATGAACGTATTTTATTCCAGAAATAAGGTCTGTTTTAAAAAAACAAACTTCTCCTTTAAGGTGTGGCCAATCCATCTGCGTCCATCTTGAGGGCGGGGTGGCCACAGTATATGCTTTAAGAACTAGCAAGGACAAGGTCATTTTATTATGCATAACCTTAGAAATGAGAGAGGTTGTACTTTCTTTTTCACATCAGTGGACAAAGACTCAAAGAAGTGGGGCATTTTTGTGGAGCTTGGAGGGGCCATTATCCCACATATGTTGTTCGGGTCCCTTAAACTCAGGGTAATAATTAAGTAGAAATTTTGAGTGGGAGCACTAAAGACACACACACAGATACACACTCTGTGTAAGAATATCTTTAATTAGTGATTATTTCCTTCAGTTTTTTTTCCCAAACCAGTAATAGGTTGTCAGTTCATTCAGATGTGGGTTCGTGCCTGACATGTTGGTGGATTATATTAATAAAGAAAAGGTGTGGGGTCCGGCTTGTTGCACAGATGGAATTATTTTTGGCCTGGTTTAGACAAGCAAGTAAATGGCTACAGCGACAAGAGAAGAACGCCACAGTATGGTGACCACCTGTGTTATTCTACATCATCTGGGCATTTTGGTAAACTAAGTGGCACTTAGTTCACTTTCGACAGCTAGGAAGCTTACGCAGAAGTGGGTACGGCTTTGGTGAGATCCAAAATCCAAAGGAGAGAACATAATTCAAAGGCCCCAGCTTTGTTCCCATGTGAGTAGGTTTCGAGAGGATGATGACGGGGGACCGTCTTTCTCTCCGACCTTGGCCTTTTGGGCTACAGGTAAGTGATTAAAATTCCTGAACTGTTTTCATCATTTTGAATTGAAAATAGTGGCAACAAAACAAAGCGCTCTGAAAACGCTTTGGGAACACAAGGACAGAGACCCAGTGTACTTGTTCAAAAAAAAAAACACCCAACATCAAACTTGCTGATATGGAGCGGGGACATGCAACATTTTTCAAGCCACACAGGTTGGTCAGGTTGTAATAAACAATATATGTAATATATATCAATACACACATACATTAAATGTATACATTATGTGTATATGCAAGAAAATAAAACTCAACAGGGATGCAATCCTTTTCACAGTTGTCACAGTAAGCTATTACACCACGTTTTGATTGTAACAATAGAAAAAAAACCCGATGTCTTTAATGATGTGTTGATGATGGTCCTTGTGAGCCTACTCAACAAATTTAATTTCCTCCGCTAGTCTACAAGTGTCCAAATGAACCACTTCTCAGACACGCCGCCCAAACTCAGTGGTCATTAGATGTAACTCTTGTTCTGTTGTCCTAGTCCTGATCTCTATCTCGACAGTAGAATGAGCTGGGCTGATGAGTTGGGACGGGCATCAGGTGAGTACATTTCAACAGACTTCTTCTCTTTTTGGCTTCTTGTCCTCTGCATCTTCCTCTGTCACATCAGCCTACAACATGTCACCACATTCCCCTCTTTGGCTTTCCTCTTTTCGTCTCGACCACAAGCACCATCTTCAACAGTCCTTCCAGAACACCCAGCATCTCTCCTTCACACGTGTAAAAACGAAGTCAGTTATACCAGAATAATTACTTCTAAAATCATTCTTCCCCAACTTCAACATTTCAAATTTCTCTTCTCCGACCTTCTTCTCGCTTTGAACAGCAGACAATGCTTCGCCTCCCCATTCCATCCGTGCACATGTATTCCAGCTCATTGTCATTCCTTTTGTCTCCAGAGCGAACTCTCCCCTCTCCGAGTTCTACTGAATCTGCTCCCTGGTATCGCCACATATCACTGGCATCCGTGAGCAGCGTAGTCCACGGTGACTCTTGCCTGATCTTGTCCACCGGCCCGTCCGTCACCACTGAAAACGAGCTGACCGCAGGTGCAGTCCCACCTCACACTTGAACCCATCTGTCACTCCTCCCTAACACGTCGCTGCTGTCACACACATCCTGCGCCGCTCTGGCAAACTTCACCGCCATTCATAAGCTCCTCTTGCTATATTCCACCTACCTCACCACACTTACATTCTTCCCAAATCCACAGAAATGCAACGAAAACAGTGATTATACTTCCCTGGTGTTGCTTCTTTGTATTCACATACCGCCGTGCTGTGGTTTATCAAATTTATGCTGTGGCATGCAAGAGTTTGTGAGCTGCTAGTCAAACATTTCTGTGACTATGAAAAGTAAAAGGCTCAGAAGATGAATTGCTCCTTTGGCTATCGCACAAGATGATTTATGACCGCACCTTAACTGGCTTATTAGGGTCCTGCTGGCTTTTCCACAGTAATCACGAGGGAAAGCCAAGGTGATTTCAAAGCTTTGTAGTAAAAAAAAAAAAAAAAAAAAAAAATTTAAAAGCCTTCAGTCAGCTGCCATTGGCTGCTCTAAGCAGATGCTCAGCTTTCTGAAAGGAAAAAACAGATTCCAATAAGGCAGAAAAAGACCAGACGAAAGTATTTTTCATGTAGTCATTTCCCAAGTTCATAATAGCCGCATTCGGACTGTAGGAACCTTTGGCAGGTCCTATAACCTTTTAATCCACGGGGCCGTTTTCTCCCGCATTCGCACATACAGGAACTCGGGACCACGGCCCTCAGTTCCTAGAACCATTTTAGCTCCTTCTCCTCAGCTGGGTCTTTTCAGGGTTCTATAGGAACACATCTGACGGAGGTGTGTGGTGGTTGGTAGCTACGCCCCATGTCATGCTGTCACGGCTGAAATGTTTCCTCATACGACACGAACACAACCGGCGTTAAGTTAAACTGACACCTGGTCTCCTTTGTCTGCGGCGCTCTGCTCTCCTTTCTTCCTTCATGAAACCAAGAAGTATGGCCTGCGCTCGATCCTTCGTCTCCTGACTCTCTCTGTGAGCTCTTCCAGCCTCGATGTTAGACGCCTGATGTGATCGTCCATGATTATTATCACCATCACTCTCCATATTAGCTTCTTTGTGGTGTTTTTTCTTCTCTCCTTACTTTTCGTGGGTTTTGTTTTGTTGTTGAATGTGGCGCTAAAGTAACACGTCACTGACGCAGACGGTTGCGCCGCATCAGTCCCGACCTGCTACCGACTCATGTGCGAATTCAAACTGAAACAGTTCGGGGGAGTGGAGGTCAAGCTGATGTCGGGAAGACCAGGAAAGCTACAAGAGAGAACAACTTGTAGACTGGTAGGATTACAAGACAGGCGGATCAAAAGCTCCATAGAAGATTTAGCACTCTAATGTGGTGGTGCTCTGTTCTACTGTGCTGTCATCCCTCCACAAATGTGACCACATGGAACAGTCATCAGAAGTAAACCATAGAAGAAGAAGAAAGAAAGATAGTGATGAAGATGGTGAAGGTGCTTGATCAATGGAATTGGACATGTTAGCTCATTGCTTACTGAGCTTTAACGGCCGCCTCAAATTCAAGTCACTAATGCAGCCCACAGAGGGACTGTGAGTGACACGCTTAGGCTCCGACTCGACCGCCGTGTTCCTCACAAGAATGGTCTGGTACTTTTATCCCCATGGACGAGGCAGTGTCTGTCCAGACTGCTCCAATTTGTGGTTCCAAATCAGCGAAAGGAGAGGCGCACGTTTTTGCCATCTAAAACAACTTTTACAGCAACTTTTACAGCAATTTTTACAGCGCGTCATATTTGCCCCCTTTGTTCCTATTTTCTCAACCGCAGGATGAGAGGACAATACAGTAAAGATGAAGGAAAAGCCTGGACAAGAGCAAACACTTAGCATCTTTTACAGCTTTGCAACAGAAATCCCTAGCAGTGACACATATTAAAAGTCTGACTCTACCTCAGACAAACTCAGCCGATAAGCTGCAGGATACAGACTTTCATCGGCTGGGTAAACAGCGACAAAGAGAACAACCGTCGGATTCAAAAGTGTTGCGGTGCAAAAATAACCATATACAGTGTTCACTCGAACCGTGAGGAAATTTCTGAGGTTTGAGTTGTTAAAGATGGTGAAAATTTGCTCTCCTGTGGCCCTGTTCTGTAATTCATCAGTTCTAATCCATTTAAGTACAGACTCTGCAAAATGTTCAAGCTTTGGAACCTTGGAATTGGAGCCTATCCCAGGGTACAGTCTGAGCAGGTCACCAGTCTATCACAGGCCCAACACAGAGACCAACAACTACACATTAAATACTCACTCCGACAGTCTATTTAGAATCACAAATGAACCAAACATGCATGAGTTCTCTTTCGAGAGGAAGCCGTAGTACCAGGAGAGAGCCTATGCGTGCAGAGGGTCAACAAGCATACTCCACACAGAGAGGCCTCAGATTCGAACCGGGACTCTTTCTGTGAGGCGACAGAGCTCACCGAGACACCACAGCCCACAGTTAGACCAAGTATTCTGATGCCATTGTGCATTTTGTTATCACTCCTCTGCGGTTTTCTTGACAACCAGTCCACTTCTTATGTAAAGCACTTTGAACTGTTTGTACATGAAATGTGCTATACAAATAAATTTGATTTGATTTGATTCTCCTCTCTTCAGATGTCCTTTAACTTCTCAAAACAGTGACATCACAAAGAAGAAAAAAAGAAAGGAAGAAGGAAAAGCCAAAAAGAGTTCCCAGCCAAGCCTGAAACGGACCCTTTTATCTGTGAGTCCACCATCTTTGTGACTGTAAAGCTGTCTGGTGATTCACAGAAGAAAAAGAACTGTCCAAATGTCCAAATTATTATAAACTACGTGCAAATTAGATTTGTCTTTCATCCATTCATTTTACTTCATATTTCAGAGCCCCTCTGAGTTATCGTACAAGGCCTTTTAGGGGTCTTGAATTTCAGGCTGGTAAACGCTTTAACAAAATGACCAGCAATCTTAATTCATGGTGCTGGGAGCGTCAGTGTTTTACGCTCTCACAAAGGCATTTCTTCTTCTCGAACCAGTTTGCACAACAGCTCAATTGACGTGGCAATCAAAGTGAAAGGCGATACACAGCGCAGCCCACGCATGTGTTGGTCTGTAAGACAGAACAGGGAACCCTCAGCCCACACTTTAGCTGTCATAAGATCCCCGTCTCAGGGATCCTACGCATACAGAAGGCATATGTGTGAATGTAGATGGTTGACTCTGTGTGTATGTGCAGGAGGTATTGTGGTCTAATTCCCACTCACGCAGGTAAAGTGTCTCTTCAATGCTACAGATAAACAAAAACTGACATAATACGTCCACTCTCACTCAGAAAATACACGCGCCCACAAACCCAGAAACACACATACGTCACTCAGGCATCAGGCACTTCATTCCCTATTCCGCCCCCATCAGCACCCTCGTATTTCTCTCTGGTCTCCCCAACACTCAACCCACTGTCACTATAGCAACCTCACAAAGAGCCACTCGCAGTCACGGGGCTGATCATGGCATCGCAACGTCTGTCAGAAAACAGAGACATGCGCCTGCAATCCAGCACACCATTCACAGGGGGAGAAGACCACGAGCACACACAGAAGATAGCCGTCTTACCTTTGCTCATGGTTCATCCTCCAACATGAAGTTTGAAAGTGGGAGCTGAAAGAGAAAATAGGATTTTTTATGCAAGTTTGAATTGTCCTTGCACTTCATATCCCAACAAAAAAAGATATTCATCTTTTCATTTTTTTTTAATGGTTTTTCCTGCCATGGAAGAATGAATGGCTTGAATAATCTGCAGCCATGAAGCAGAGTGTGTGTGTGTGTGTGTGTGTGTGTGTGTGTGTGTGTGTGTGTGTGGGGTCGGGGGGGGGTACCAAGGCGCTTGCAGGTAAAAATGGGCCATCAAATTCTGCCTCATATGCATCCCTCCTGGATATGTTGCTCTGCTGCCACCTCCAGATAAGGACCGGTACTCCACATGCACAAAGCCTCAGGACTGTGACCTCAGAACATTAACCCAAATCTGACTTCTTCTTAAAGTGGGAAAATGAGGAGGAACAAGGAGGGGGAGATGAGTTGTCCAAGCTTAGTTACTGTTACACCAGACAGTCTCAGACCTGCTGTGTTCCACAAGCTGTCTGACTCAAATTTAATCCCCTCGATGCCATCTCACTGCCTTCAGTGTACTCTGTGCATCATCTGACAATCCTTTCAAAGTGTTAGCTGAGATCTGTTTCTGTTTTTCAAGTTCCGAGTACCAAAATGAATGGCGTGCAAAATCAAACCCGCAGCCAGCCTCTGAAAAGGAAGGTGGCAACACACACACACACACACACACACACACACACACAGACAGACACACAGCAGCCTACGTGCGGCATCTGCATTTTTGACAAACTGAACAGGGATGAGCAAATGCTTTAAATTTAGAACGGTGACGCCATACAAACTTGAACGCTAACATGAGAGGAAAGCTCAGTGATGCGTTGGAGAGCTGCATATTCAATAATGTATCAGAGGCGGCATTTTAAAAACAGCTGGGGATCGCTGCTCTGCCTCGCCTTCTCTGCCAGTCTGTCTTTGATGATGTTTGGTTAAGCAGTGTCTTATGCACTTTTTGTCCCTGAGAATAAGTCTCCCTCTGTGTTTTTGCTTCACTCCCCCCCCCCCAAAAAAAACGAAAAAAAAAACAAAGATGCCACCCGTTTCTCTTTCTGGCAGGGAACAAATCTTTTTCTGGAAGTGCAAGTGCGGGCATGCGTGTATCCTTAAGGTCACCGTGTTAAAACGGCACTTACCTGTTTCAGTGTATACGTCCACTGTGCTGCTTCATCCTTGAGGAATGAAAGAGTGTGAAATCTCCCCAGAATTCTCCTGTGAGACAGATGAAGAGATAAAGGGGCAAAGCAAAGGGGGTGGGGAAGGAAGGGGAAGAAGAAAAGTAGGAAAAGGATTAGGAACTGAGCCTTAGCCTCTCAGAGCTCAATGCTCTTAAAGCCAACTCTGACTTTCAAATAAGTTCTCTGTGTTTGTGTCTCGCATTGGCCTAAAGTCGGGCTTCCGATGTGAACCCAGAGTTAAACTACTGCAGCTGAGATGCTCCAATAGCAGGTTGGGTCAAATGGACAGCGCCTGGCTCAACTCCTACACAGGGAGCTTTTAAGGCTTTTAAGGCTTCCGCGCCAGCAGCTTACAAATCTTACAGGCAGCGAGGGGAAGAGGGGCTGAAAAAGGCCAGGTGGGAAAAGCATGCAGCACTTCGATATGAGAACTACACTCACTGACAGATCAAAGGGGGTTGCATTAGGACACATGTGGGCATAAGAGCACAGAGGCGTGTGAAATGTGAGCACAGCGTATATAAATACACACAAACACACGCACAAATGGATGTCCCTCTTCCCTGTTCATCCACGTTTTGTGACTGCAATGACCCAACACTATCATTCTGAATTCTTCTGCCAACCACAGAGTGCAGCAGAGTGCACCAAGTGGTAGCAAAACAGAAATCACTTCAGATGTGGAAGGGGTCTCAAAGGATCGGGGGCTGTTTCACTGTTATTGTTGTCATGACATCCACCCTCCTCTGAACACCAGACTCCTTCTAATAAATGTAAAACCAACAAATCGAGTAGTTGCCATTTCTATTTTACATACTGTTATTATCATAGTAAACCCCATTCAACTAAATTGTTTTAGCTGGCTGTGACCATTGACGATCACGATAATGCACAGTAAAAAATAAAACATGTTTCCCTCCACAACTGACAGGGAATCAGTCCTTGGCAAATGGAAAAGGATGCCATAACACGGAGTGGCCACTAGTCTGTGCTGTAACACCACTCCTGTGTTAGTGCTGCTGACCAACTTCCTTCTCAGGGGCAGTCGATGATGGCAGCATGCATTAACTGCAACATCTGATGTAAACTCCGAAGTGATTTAATTAGAAATGAAAACCAGGGCATGTGTTATTACTGCTGCGTTTCTTGACCTATAAACGCAGGTTTTAGTTTTTTGGGTTTTTTTGGGTCATACCTGTCACATCTTACATAGCGTAATCAAAAGCCATTTGAAGAATCTGCGCCTTCGCCTGCTCTGATGATCAGTCTGTGATGTGACAGATCGCAGCGCTGCCCTGGCTTGTGTATAGTATGTGCACCGTGGCAAATGGTTGTGCACCATGTGTGAAAACTGGTTCACACTTTATTTTCAGCTGATGACACATTCCTCCCTCAATCCCATCTCCAGTTGCACCATGTTTCTTCAGTAACGATCTGACAGTGGCGATGAAATCATCGTGAGGGTTGGGGGGGGGGGGATTCTGATAAGAATCAGCTCCCCTCTACAGCTGGCTGCAGCTTCTCCTCTCCACCGCATTGTTTTCCAGTTGGATTTCAGCGCTCTCTTCTTGGAAACCACCTTGTTAGTGAGAATGTGCTTCACCTGTGCTGGCCCAGCAGAAGTAATTAAAGCCTCGGCAGCTTTGTGCTGGAGAGGGAGTCTAGAAACTAGATCATTTTGAAGGCTCACGTTGGTGCAAGCAGTTTCAGCCTACAAGGCTTGCAAAATAAGCCAGGAGATGTTCTGTTTATCCGGCACCGGTGGGTGCAGTACATTACTCCCCGACTTTCGTGTGATAAAGTGGCACCCACAGTGAACGTCTGCCTGGAAACCCTTTTGCTGCTTCGAATCTCTGCAGGGACTCCCATGGGTCCCCTTCAGAGCAGCCTTTGAAGCCCTCTTGTGTAAACGGCTAGAGTGACAATTCAGTGAGAGTCAAAATGGTGTTCGTAATTAGAAGGCAACTCATCTGTAGGTGTTACGTAGGGACATCATCTTGAAGATTTCTGCTGGTGGCAGATAGCGTAGCAGCGGATTATTTAGGTCACTGAAGTGCTTTCACGTAGCCTTTTCACACCATGGAACAAACTATTTCTGCACTGATCTGCGCGGCAATGGCCCAGATAATTTTTTGATGTCTAACCCGAACCAGGGCAGCTCAGTGGAACTCAGCTTACTTTGGTTAGGCTTCACTCAGCATGTGTGAAACACTCTTCTTAGGCTTCCGTCAAGTGAACTCAACATCAAGGCGAGTGGATAAGCAGGGCAGCGGAGTGGGCGTCAGATGTCCATCTCTTAAGCCGAGTTAAAATGTGGTATCACAGTGGGGCCACCCATAACACTGACACCATGGCCCACAAACCGATTCTCCAGACGCTCCCTGAGCTGCACCACCTCTGTCTGACAGTGTCAGTTGAAAACGTGCCGGGATCACACACGCGCACCAGTCGTGTCATTTTTCTGGGAGAAAATATATTTCAGCAGCGAATTCAAGTTTGTAAACATGTTTACTCTTTTTGGGTGCGTTTGCGGCACAGAGCAAAATTTTGCGCGGAATATCAAGGAAGTTTTGCAGGTCAAGTTGGCAACGGGGACTTAGCGCTGGATGACATAGATCTGCATAAACATCAAACTTGTTTACGCAATGTGAAATTCTTCTGATGTGCCCCCACAAGGATGATTTATTGGACGACCACGCTGTTTCACACCATCCACCAGTGCGTTAACTGGGCAGCACAACTGCATAGTGCGAAATTCCTGCCTGTGGGAGGCCTTGCTGATGCAAGATCACCTGCTTCTGTTGTAGCTTTGAGTTTCAGATACACTAACTGGAGGGCTCTTGTCCAGCTTTATTCCCTCTGCATGTTTGTCCCTGTTTCAGTTAAACAGGACTCCCCGGAAGAAGAGATGCTGCATCTCAATGCCTCCTTCCAAACTAAATCTCTTTAAATTACACAAATGGCTGTATTTAGACCAATCATTTCAGTTCTTACTTTAAAGTGATCAGTTGTACTGTATGCAACTGAACAGCATACCAATATCTTGGTTGAATGTTTCGCTGTTGGCAAAAGGAATGCTTGGAAATCTTGAGACACTATTAGAGAATATCTAAAATAACCAAAGAACAGAATCAAAGGGGGGAAAAAAAGAATAATGCATCCTTCACTGGTGACATCATGTGAGAGCAGAGATAAGAAGTAAGGCTTGAACTAACAATCTGTAAAACAATAGCCGAGCCTTGTAATAAGAAAAGTGGCACTTGTGACAAACTCACTGGGTTTCTCAGCTTTCTGACGCATGATATTGCCCTTCTGCTTATTGCTTGGGATTAATCACAGAGCTTTACATTAGTCAGTGAAGCACAGAACAGTTGCCAGCCATTCATTCATCGGATGTGTCAGGATGCACTGACTGTGTAAGCAGCTGGATTCTTTGAACTGGAGGCATATTTGAGAAAGACTTCTGGGAAACTGAAGCACTTCCTGTTTGAGCAAAAACTGTTTTGGGGTTAAGTTCCATTCGTCAACTGCCTCATTTACAGTCTTTGATAAACCCTCTGTATCTACTCTAACTATGAAGGAATGACTTACAGATTAACAGAAGACCTGATCTGAAGGCGACTTAGGCAGTGCCCAAACCGACCTGAACAGACCTTCGGATAATTAGGCCTGATCCAAAAGGTCAGCTAACTTACAGTAGCAGGTGGAAAAGAGCAGCTATTTCATAATTAGGATCCATTCCACAGGACAAAAATGGTCCTACTTCCGCCTCCTAAAAATGAAAAGATAATAAATGAAAGAACATGACACAGTGCAGGTTCTTGTTTGATCCAATTAATGTACCGAAATCAGAGATATTGACAAACAAACCGGATACCATTGGTGATTTAACAAAACCCATTCTTACTCTGATTAGTCTTGAATTTGGACCTATGTTTAACTTGGATGCCTGTTTAGATTCCAGCAGCAGCGAACAGTGTTGTGCCAGTTCAAAGAGAACCAGTTCAAAGTTCAGTGAACACAGGTTACAACTGAGCTAATTCATGTTCGTAGTTCACCATTTCACATTCTGAACTAAGTTCACCCTAACCCTAAATGAACTATTCTCACTTTCTTATGACCTCCTCTGAATCATTCTCCTGATATGGATGTGCTATGAGGCACTGCAACATGGACCTCGCCACCATCTCAGCACATGCATGCACATCTATTTTATTCCTAATCACCAGGATACTCAGAATCAAACTGTGATTTAAAAAAACAAACAAACACGTTCGACTGTAAATATGACTTCATTTATCATTTTCACACACTGATTAAAGCATTTCAACCAGCCCAGTAACAAACCCTTAGGTCTCTCAGTTAACACCACTCTAACGTAAGGTCATTTCAGCAGTATGAAGAAAAAACGTGCAACTTAAAAACATACAACAAACACAACATGTCGCACGCCTAAAAGGAACGAATAAAACAGAGCAACCGCTGTGTGACTAAATCTAGCGAGGGAGCACCTCCTCAGGTAAAAAATCCCACTTTGTGGCAGGGCAGGACACAGGTGAAGACAGCGTTAATCAACATGCAGTTGTCTGCGCCAAGGCCAGCCAAAACAAATGTTTAAATTCCATTACGAGTGATCTGCTGTGCAAAGTAGTCTACTACATCCTTCAAAATTCAGCAGTCAAACTTCACTGTATTTCACTCCTTTACAGCCGTCTTCTGAAACCTTTAAACCACTTCTTATCAGTTTCTGTCGTGCTGTCCACTGTGGGAGTGTCGCTACAAAGTTCTGCATATTAATAAAAAAAAACATGACCCTAATTGTCCTAATGCTATCGTATAAATTGTATATACAGTAGTTATACCAATGGCTGGTGTAAAATCATGACAGGGTCTTGTTCAGTTTAAACGTTCCCATAAAAAATTAACACCAATCACGAATGCGCTCATTTTAACGCATTCATGCACAACACTGAGGGCGAGTGTATTTAACCACCACAGATTCTAATTATTTTCCCTCAGTTAGCAGAGAATAAACAATGAAAGCGGGAATGATTGTGTGATAGATTATTTGGACTGTTGTAAGTAAAAATGGACAGAGGGGTACAAATCTGAGAAAAAAATACTGCATTTTTTTTCATTTATGAGGAACATGTGGATGTTCTGTGAGATAAAAGTGTTAGAATATAAGAAAATGTGTCCCTTTTTTTGTTCATTAGGAAAGTACATTGCTTTACTTTCTACATTGGCAATACTATCACCCGTATTTAATTCAGTATGGATGTTGTTTTATTCTCAAAATGCTGAATGTAAAATAATACAACTTCCTTATTGATACAAATACAATAGCAAAGAAAGTTATAAAACTTGTAGATTTTTCCACTGCCGGCATATAACTTCACAGGTAGTGTGACAAAAATATTACTTTTTTTCCCCCCAAAGGTGCTTCTTCCAAATTTTTGACTTTACAAACTCAGAATATCTAATATCGAACAATGAAAAGTAAATCTCACAAGTACCTGCAAACACGTTCACCAAAACAGCCCCGTCGGATGATATGTCTGTCTTGTGTAAAAAGCTTGTGGTGCTGATCCTTAAAAAATGTATTAACGTGGCTTTAAGTGCAATATCATGTTTCAGCTGTTATAACAGCAAAATCAGTCAATTTTCACACATCTGTAAGGTCGGAGACTTGCGAGAGACTGATTTCACACACCAGTAGGAACGATGCTGCTTCTCCTAATGCAACAATATTGTGTTTTTACTTGTCTTATATGTGCCTGATTCCCTATAGCTTTGAACCCAAGACTCCAAAACAGTCTAGAGTAGGAATCAAAGTCAAGGTGACCGTCATAGCATCACTACGTTCTGTACTGAAGAAGTTCCAAAGCTACAGAACTGACTAAATCTTTTGTGTCTCCCTTTAGGTTTAAACGTGTTCAAGTAAGTTCCACCAACTTCTGTACAAACGTGATGATCTACTCATCTCTAAGCCAAACAACTTAACAGCTCGTACTGAGCCCACCACATTAAAGCAAAAAATAAATAAATCCTTGGTTCAGGCTCGCCAGCAGGAAGAATGACTAAAGCAGAGTGTGGCTATCACCAATCTTGATTACAGCGAATTGCATGCGATGACGCAGTAAAATGACGCAGCTGACAATGTGAAGCGGTGTCGTGACTTTGTGAAATATATTTTCAAGTTCTACTTCAGACGACAATGAAAAGACAAATCACGACACCTGTTCGAGGCTTCCGTGTGCTCGGGGCGGACCTGAAGTCACAGATAAATGGTGACAACTCTCAAATGATCACTTCCTGGGTGCTACAAATTACTCAGCAATGTCCTACTTTTAAAGACATATTGGACTCGCGTGTGCTGGGGGCCATGAGAGCGACTGACTGAAGGAGTGACACGAGTGAAAGAAAGGGCCTACGACAGAGTAAGAAATATTAACGGGTGGAAAAGTGTGAAGAGGAGGGAGGCAGATATGGAGAATTATGTAAAATACAAAAGGGCAAGGAAGATATAGGACTCAAGAAGAACTTCTAAAGGGGAGAAAATTTGGCAGGATCTTTCCCCATTCCATGTGATCATTTGAAAGGCAAAATTACACGGTACATCTAATCTCGTAGGGAACGTCAAATCGTCTCAGTGCTAACATCCTCGTGCTTACACTGCAAAGACAAAGAGCACAGCTCTTCCCCACCAAGACGCTATGAAGCTTTGGATAAGTAACACCTGACATTTCTCCTTCAATAGTAAGCGAGATGAAGCTTTAATATAGGCAGAATAAATAGAGAGAGGTGGCTGAATGTCACCACTGTGGAGATGGGAGAGACCGGCACGACCTGACACCTGGTTATTTCTTGCTTTTGACAAGGTCGCAAATGTTAGGCAGATATTAGATTCCCACGAGTGCTGAATGGGAATGCTGGGGCAGAATTAGAATGGCGACAAGATGACTGCAACCGGCGTCCTAATGAAGCCTCTCAGTCCCACTGTGAATGTGACCCATTTTTTTTTGCTTTCTCTCTCCTTTTCTTCCCTCTGATAAATCTGCCCTAAATTCTTCACAGGGAAGATTATGCATACATTTAATTAAATGAGCAAAAATTACTGAGATGGATAGTGAAATCCCTTCTCTCCAAACCATTAGTCCCTTGTGTTTGTTTGAACTCCAAAGGGTGCAGAGTGCGATGGGGTCAGTCTTCAGTCCCGGGAGAAAATGTCACAATGGAAGTGGTAAACTGCAACAGCACAAATGAACTTTCACTTTAAAGGACAAGACTGGATTAAAAAGATGATTTCTGTTTATGTGTGGTAAGTACCCATCATCTGCTAGATTTAAAAGTGTCCTTGTGGGTTCTCTGCAAAATTTTCCAAGAAATACTCACAAGATCTGGGAAGGTTTATGAACTGTGGGAACTGGTCCAAATTTCAAACCACTTAAATTAAGGGGGTATTTTCTTAAATATCTTGCAATTACCTAAAGCAACTGATTATGCAGTAGTCAGACACCCACTGCATGTGCACGAGGTTGTTAGCTGAGCAGAAGATGGTCTATTTGCATGCTCACAACAGGCAGCGGTCTTCCTCGGTTCCTGGACCAACTCGGACAGACTGAATGCCAAGTTTTCATTTGCTTTTCTGTTTGCACTGCCCCTGTCAACACATGGCTCCCAAACAGGGAAGCATTCACAATGAAAATGTAAATGACATAGCATTGCCTTTATTGGGAAAAAAAAAAAATCATGTGACAAGGAGTAGTGAGGAGGGAAATATTTCTTCTTCGTTCTTAATTCTTGTCCATTACGTGGGCGTTATGCTTTTGCGCATCCACGAGAACGCCCGACAACACAAACGTCCACATGATGTGTATGTTGTCATCTTGCTCGGCGCCGATGTCTGCACATTTGCCCATTTGTCACTTGCCAGCGGGCTTGATTTGTGTGGAGTGTGGGCTTGGAACGCCTCTTTCTAAAGACTCTACTCTTGTATCAAAGTATTGCATTCTTAAAGCAGATTCTCAGCAGGTGCGATGATAAGAACAACTTGCCACCGATAGCGCAAGTGTATACGATGTGGCTGGACTATTTTGTCTGCCTTTTATTCTAGTAAATGATGTTATAATAAATAATAGCCATGTTACGGCACTAAAACTACATTTTCAGTGCCAATAAGCAGAGAGGATTATATCTCAAATTCAATAGTTGGTTTCATTCAAGTTGGTTTTACAGTTGTCATAACTATACAAAAATAATATGTTCGTCGTGGTTTTCAAAATGTTTTTTCCCCCCACAAAGGCAGACAAATACAAACATATCATCAGTTGTATGTATATTCCTTTCAACCCAAACGTATCTTTTAAATGATTTACTGCATTCCGTAATTGCTGGGCATCTGATACGTTGGAGAAGTGCTCTCAAGTGGCTTCAGCTGGAATGGTAGTCCAGATGTAGATTACACTGCCTGCTAATTTTAAGGTTCCACATATTTGCCATCTACTGACAAGATCATGCATTATTTCTCAATGATGATTTTAAGATTGCTTGAGTGCTAATCAAATAAGTGCAATCAGTAAAAGTGACATGCCATTCTGGTAAACCATAAATGGATTTATAGCAGCAGCCCAGGCACACGAGAAACCATGGAAGAGGCCACGCTTATTGCTTAAGATGCATTTTCTCCATTAAAGATCTTTTTTTGTTTTGTTTGTCTTTTACAATAATCACTGACAGCTATAAATGGTACCTTCACACTATACATTTTAAGCTCTGGCTTAAATCTTTCACTGTTTTCTTGAGAAAGACAGATGAAATTTAGAGTCTTTTTTTTAACTAAAGTTCAGAAGTCAGTGAAAAAAAGATGATCACCAAATGTGATGTTATGACTTCAGTTCTGTTTGTTTAGGTTAGAATTCTAGCTTTTTTTTGTTGGAAAGAGTAGCGAACATTCAGTGGTGAAAGTTATTTTTGTGCCAGCACTGGGGAGAACTTTACAGTTCTTTCTAACGTGTTTCCTAGCCTAAGATTTCTTGCTAATGTTAGCCATATTAGCTAACAGTAAACTAGCTGTAAGCCATCATTTAAAAATGGAAGCTGCTTGGTAGACACTGTGTTGTTTCCTGTGTCAGACCATGCAACAATTGGGGAGCACTGAATCTGCCATAAATCAGAAATTGATACAAAAATACAGAAGTGGCATGATAATGAACTGATATGCAAATCATCATGCCAATAAATTCAACTAAAAAATAATCTAAAAAATGTGCATTCATGTATAAAATATGAAATAACAGGTATTTTCAATTGTTTTAACCTAACGCTGTGTTAGTACACCTAATTATGTACTTTGGCATTTAATTCATAATCAAATTGATGGATTTAATTGGTTGTTTTTCCTTTTTTCTTTGTTTAGTTTTTTTATCATTATTATTTATCTCTCTATAATCTCCTTTTTACATTTCCTTTTTCTATTTGTTCCCCAAAATGTATTTATTTTTGTATCATATTTCAACTTTACAATAAATTTTCAACTAAATCTTTTGTCATTTTATTTAATCTGTAGTCTGTAGTCATTAATATCAATTTCTCTAATATTTACCTTCTGCATTTTCTGCCCTTAAAAACCCTTTCTGCCATTAATTTCCCGAAGCACATTTACCAAAATGTGTTCTTTTATATTTCTATGTCTCCATTTTTACATTTTTGTATGCATTCTTGATTAATTATGAAAATGAAGGTGGCGTGAAGGTAGAGTGTGTCCTGGGGGGCCTGTTTCTCAACACATCAAGAGACAAGAAGTGGGGAAGGCTAACAACGCTAGTGGCTAGCTAAACTTCCTGCCAGAGCAATGGTCTAAAACCAGTTAGCTTTGCAGCGTAGCTTTTTGTTTTAACTCCATAAAGAGCTGATATTCTTTAAGTAAATCCATTGGTGACTGAGAGAACACAGTCTGTCACAGTTCATTGAATGAAAAAAAAAAAGGACCAGGAAGTAGTGTTTTTAACACCTTCGGTTTCTGGCGCCATTTTGTGAAATAAAATCTATTCAGTCTGACCACAACACAATGAAAGACAGTGAAGTGAAGCAGAAATTCATACAGGAATGTACAAAAAGAGACGTGAAAATATATGTGCTTGGAGAAATATATAGGAGGGGGAAAAAGGCAAATAGTCAAAAAAATAAAATAAAATAAACAATTTCTGAATTTGAAAGATTAAGTGAAAAATTTAAAGAATATCATTTATTTTGGGGGAATAAATAGAGAAAGAAAATAATACAGAAAGAAATTTAAAATAATGTAATTTAAAAATAAAAATGGCAAAGTAAATAAGTAGGTGCATTAACGTTAAGTTAAATTAATACAGTTAAAAATTAAATGACTAAAAGTAGAACTAATTATGAATTTTACCGTTTACATATTGATTATTGCATTTTTCTATGTATTTTTCTATTTGAATTTATTGGCAGGGATTTTTTTTTACTGCTCTGATGCCATTGTTTCTTCACATGAGGAAGTAGAAGCACATTACTGCTGTCACTGCTCCTCTGGCTTTACAATTGTGCAAGTGTGCGGGTGCACACTTGTGTTTGTTTCTTTCTGAGTATCTGCTGTCATGCAGTTGGTGAAAAATGAGGTCTGTATAAGTCATCCAGTGAGAGGTAGTCACTAATAGGATAGAGGCTGCTTTTCTTCACAACCCTAGCACTCACAGACACATGACTTGTGCACACATAGGCTTTCTGAGACACACACACACACACTTCCACAGGAATGAGCTATGGCCTTATTATCCACCTCACTTCCTTGCAGCTAGCAACCTCCCGTAAAACCACAACACTGTTCCCATCCATCCATCCATCTGCTCTCTTTTCTTTCTTTTTAGCCTCCACTTTTACATGGGACCAACAACTCTTTACCATTCCCCTTTTTGCCACACTTATTTTCTTCACCTCATTTGCTCCTTCGCACCACACCTCACCTCACCTCATCATCACCCTCCTTCCTCCCCCATTTGGCACTTCTTTCTCTCCCCACCTTGATCACCTGACTGCTACCCTGCATTAAAATAACCTTTCCACACCTCTCCCCTCCTCCCAGCACCTACCTGACTTGCTCAGATACTTCTATCCTTTTTCCCTCCCCTGCTTCCTTCATTTAGCTCCAATCCTCCTTTACCCTTCCTTTTGTTAGATTCGATTCTCCATACTCCTCAAAACTTTCATCATATGCCATTCCACCTAATCTATTTAATCTCTCTCTGTTCTTGTGCAGTTCTCCTTTTCCCCTTGGGTCCTTTCCTCCCATCTTTCCTCCCTCCCTCGCTCTTTCTCACCCTATTTTTTCCACCTTTCCAAGCCTTCGTAACTGCTGCTGTTGCTGTCTAGACTGGCAATGAAATGAGGATTGAGAGAGGGAGGAGGTGGATGGGGGACAACACACGTAGTGGGTTCAAAAATAAGATTAAAAGAAACAGACGCTGAGAAGAGGGTGCAAAATGGCACAAAAGCATACAGAGATACTGTCAGAGTTCAAAATAGAGTTGTCCAGTTTTATAAGAAAAAGGATCCAACATCTTATGGTTTCTCTTGAGTTGTCACTTTCCAGAGAACACAACAGCAATCATTTTCCACGGATCCCTGCTTCACATCCAGGGAACACCTCTGTCCACCCATCTGTAATTTCATTTTTGCTTTCTTTAAGAGATCTGATAAACCTCCCCACCTTTACTAAATTGCATCAAAGTCAAGAAACATGATGCCAGGGGACTTTTTCCAACTTCTTCTCTATGAGCGACGAGAATGAAATTCGTGCCATCGATCCTGTCATGTTGTGAATATTCGTGGAAGGAGACGACGAAGCGCAGACGAGGTGAGGAGGAAATGAGGCCAAGCAGATGCCAGATTACATCTTTACGTGACAGTTGCCCACACACACTGTTTTGTTTGATGGTCTGCATGTTTGTGTGGTTCAGAGTTATGTGTGTGTGTGTGTGTGTGTGTGTGTGTGTGTGTGTGTGTCCTTGACAGGAGGAGGTGTCCTGTCTGTCTGTAGCAGGATGCGATAATTAACCTTTCTCCTGCTGAGAAGAGCTATTAAAGCTAAGGCTGTTAACGAGTTTTATCACAAACACCTTACATTACACAGCTTAAGTTGTTTAGTGTTGTTGCACATAAAGAGTGAAACTGTTTACTGGACCGCTTCATGTAGCGGCCAGTCTGCCTGCTCATTTCCATGTAATGCATACTTTCTCTACTGTGTACATACATGTGCTTACCTACCTGTAACATGAGCTTTAAATGATCGGGCAGCTTGGCAGCCACAAGAGATGCCAGAGAGAGACTTTTAAATCAAGCAGAATCATTCAAACATCTCCCAAAATATAATCATCTGACATCCAAGTCATCAGTTGGCTAATTTTTTACCTCTTCATCTTTTCTCCGTGCCTGCCATCTGGAGCAATGACAGCGACTAGATTGACTGACAGCTACATATTTTTCACAGCGCAACACACAGATTCGCCCACAATCGATCAGAAGTTAAAGACCAACAAGTTACCCCTGTAAATTCACTAAATAATCACTGAAAAGTCAAAAAATACATTGCGGTAAATATGGCACAAAGTGGCCCATCAGTCTGATGTTATCATCATTAGAGAACAACCCCATGAGTCATTTGCTCATGCAGCCCAACAAACAAACAAAAAAAAAAGATTGCAAAGACTGTGCTGTAATGGTGCGCTGATGAATGACCAAAGAGAGGCAGCATACCTCCACCCCAGTGGGTGTTCTGAACTACCGCGGCATTGCTGAATGAGACATGTGGCAAGCCTTCCAACTGAAACGGTCAAAGCCATCATTTCTTCCTACCCTTTAATACGACTCATAATAATTCTAATTATACCTCCCGCTGTTGAAGGTGGTTGAAATACACCTTAAATAAGTGTTTCCACATCGGAGTTGACATCATTAGCCGCATTCGGACTGTAGGAACCTTTGGCAGGTCCTATAACCTTTTAATCCACGGGGCCGTTTTCTCCAGCATTCGCACATACAGGAACTGAGGGACCACAGCCCTCAGTTCCTGTAACCATTTTAGCTCCTTCTCCTCAGCTGGGTCTTTTCAGGGTTCTATAGGAACACATCTGACGGAGGTGTGTGGTGGTCGGTAGCTCCGCCCCATGTCATGCTGTCACGGCTGAAATGTTTCCTCATACGACACGGACACAACCGGCGCGTGTTTAATAAGTTAAACTGACACTGGTCTCTGTCACGCCCAGGGACTCATTTTTAGTTTTCATGTTTAGGTTATGCTTTTGTTTTCAGTCCATGTTTAGTTTTTTGTCATGCCTTAGTTTCCCTGCACTCTGTTTATTAGTTCACTCACTTCACCTGTGTTTTTTCCCTCAGCTGCACTCACTCCCTATTTAGTTTCCTGCCTCCCCTGTCAGTTTGCCGGATCTTTGTTGAATGTCATGTTTGTAACCCATGCTAATATTCCTGCGTCCCATGATTCCTACGTTTTTGAAAGCTAAGTATTTATTCCATGCCATGTCCTTTTGTTTTGTTTATAGCTACGTTTTTCTCCGGCTCTGCCGCGTTTTATGTTGACACTTTGTTTTTGTTTAATAAAACAAGCCTTTGTTTATTGAAAGTCCGCATCCGTGTCCTCCCTAACACCACACCCTGACAGTCTCCTTTGTCTGCGGCGCTCTGCTCTACTTTCTTCCTTCATGAAACCAAGAAGTATGGCCTGCGCTCCATCCTTCGTCTCCTGACTCTCTCTGTGAGCTCTTCCAGCCTCGATGTTAGACGCCCGATGTGATCGTCCATGATTAATATCACCATCATGCAGACCATGAACACGGTGGCCTCCCCGCTCTCCATGTTAGCTTTTTGGTGGTGTTTTTTTCTTCTCTCCTTACTTTTCGCGGGTTTTGTTTTGTTTTGTTGTTGAGCGTGGGGCGCTAAAGTAACACGTCACTGACGCAGACGGCTGCGCCGCATCAGTCCCGACCTGGTCCCGACTCATGTGTGAAACAGTTCCGCTGGGGAAGGACAGTTATCAGAACGAAATTCGAGGAGGACCGTTCTTAGAACGGCTCTGTCCAAAAGCGGCTATTGTCAAGTCTATCGTTGGACAAGCCACAATGTCTGCATAAGAGGGAAAGAAGGGGGGGTTGGATGGAGCAGCCATGTGGTGCACTTTCATCCATGGACCTTTGGGAGACGTCCTGACAGCACTTTAGTAAAGCGCTTCTCTCACTACCTGGTTGGGTTGAGGCAAAATCATTCGTTTGGTCCAATTAGAAAATGATCATGGTTTTTATCAAATATCATAGAATAATATAAAATACAAAGCTAAATCAGAGAGGTTAGTATCAGCAGTCTGATGGTGATGGGTTTTTTTTAATCCAGAAGGGAGAAGGTAGACGTTTACACTTATTAAGACCTACTCCCTGATAGAAAAAAAGAAAAAAGGAAACTTCACACAGACAATGCGTATATTTTCGTATCCATTCTTATATAAACAAACATTTTTGCCACAATTATGATCATAATGGTAACAATAATAATATAAAGATTACCAGGAAATAACCACATAGTTTTCTTACTTGAGTGCTGGGAACTTCTTGGCAATATTTTCTTAATATGTTGGTTTTAAATAGTTCAGTGAATTTATGTAGTGATACATTTTTTATTTATTTTTTATCTTCTCAGTGCAGCTGCCCCCCACACCAGCTCCCTCAGCTGTAATGCTGTGATATGTTGTTGCATTGGTTCTTCCAGACGGTTTATCGAACATGTCATTTCCTCTCAATTCACGATATGTTTGTCTTTTTTTGGAACAAATTCTGAATATTGTGGGGCAATGCTTTGTTTCTTGCCCTGTACGTAAGTCGGGCTATTTTGACGTCAACCAAGTCCTCAAATTTGAGTGTTTTTGATTTCATAAAAAGTAAATTACATTCTTCTTTTAAATGGGTTTTGTTTATGGTTCTTGTTACTCTTTTTTGTGGTATCTATAGTGGATGAGTGTTTGTTCCGAAGGTATTTCCCAACACTCCCACACAGTACGTCATATATGGAAGTATAAAAGGAACAGTTCAGAGTTTTGGTTTATAACATTTTTAACTTTACATAGCATTGCAACTGATTTTGATATTTTATTCTTAATATAATTGATATGTGGCTTCCAGCGTCATCTATTTTGTATAATCACTTCAAGAAATTTAATTTCAGATTAAATTAAATAGAATTAGAATTAAATCTTTCAATTCTTTATCATTCATCAAGTTTCTTATTGGTGGTGGTTGAGCGATTTCCAAGTATTCTAAAATGAGTTTTACTGAAGTTCAAGGCTAATTTGTTGTAATCAAGCTAAATCTTTCGTTTAATTAATTTTCCACTTTATTTAGAAGTTGCTCCAAATCATTACCACAGCACAGTTAATTGGCGTCGTCTATCTCATCAAAGTATTGTCTTAAGTGTCTCGGAAATTCCACACGTCATTCATGTACAGTAGAAATAGCAGTGATCCTACGACGGATCCCTGGGGAACTACATGGAACAGTTTTCAATTGAAAGTTAATATTATTCATTCGTACAAACTGGCTTTGATTTTTAAGAAAACTTTTCACCCTTGATAGTGCGATCAGTCCCATTCTGTATCTATGTAATTTATTTAAAAATAAATCGCGGTCGACAGTATGAAATGTTTTACTATTTTCAACTGCAGTTGTTACTGTATCAACAAATTCAAGTAGTGCGTGTGTTGTCGTTCTTTTAGGTCTAAATCCATATTGCTTTTCATAGAGCACATTATGTTTTGTGATGAATTCATATGATCTGTTGTGGGATATTCTTTCGAAAACTTAGAAAACTGTGGGAGTTATGAAATAGGCCTATTGTTAGTGAGCGTATGTTAATCTCCAGCATGTCATATTGGTATAACCTTGGTGGTTTACACAGTCTGCAATGACTGATGTAGGCAAACGGTTTCATGACACTGATGTCGTTGATGCTGTTGACCAATTCCATATCAATGCCGTCACAGTATGTTGATTTCTTGGCCTTAGAATATTCGACTCTCCTAATAATTTTCATCTGCTCCCCTTATAAAAAGTATATATTATATACGGTTTTACATTCAGGAAAGTCTCTAACCTCAGTTTTTGCAATTTCTCGGGCCAAACTAGAACCGACACCTGTCGTGGTTGTGTTTTGTGCTAGAAAATGACTTGTGTATCCACATTTTTATGGTTCCAATATTAATACTCTCTATGTTGTCTTTTTCATATTATCTTAAAGATCTTCTAGAAGTTTTATAGCGTTTTCTTTTACAGTTTCTTGCAACTTTTGTCAGCTTGTTTTTATATATTTCTTTATAGGTTTGCTCAGCTTCGGTTGTTCTTTTCTTTAAAAATGAAAGTGAAATTGGAGAAAAAAACAGAAGTAGCAGTAGTGCTGTTCAATAAGATTACACCTGAAGAAAAGTGCTATACTCTGCAGCTTCCTTTCATTGTTATTCTATTTTACTCTAAACATTAATATATCATGAAGATCAGAAGTGTTGAGATTAGGTTTTGAATAATAGAGTCGCTGAGGTCAGGCAGAGTTTAACCACATTTTACTGCATCACTACCGGTCAGCACTGGTTATGTTATCAACAGAGAATGGTAAAGAGATAAAGCTTTATTTTTGGTCAATTCAATCAATGGTGACTAGAGCAGAATGCTTGGAATTTTGGACCAAAAAGAAAGCATCAAAACATTAATTTTATTGAAAAAACAGCTACTAGAAATTCTTTGTAGCGGTTGACCAATTAGCTGGACCAACAATTTGCCCTTCTGCCCTTACTACCACTGGCCACAGATTATTACTTTTTTTTGGAAGTTTGTTTGAACCAATCACAGCAAAAAAAAAAGATCTCTTCACATTTACTACAAGGGGAAAGTGTAACATTGATTCAATTTAATATCTGCACTGCACAACCTGCAAAAACATCTGCAAATCAATGCCTTCTGTAGCCCTGACATTCCATCCTAACCAATTGTCCTTTTTCTGTCCCTGCAACAGTTGTCTTTTTATACTTGTCCTTAGTTTGGTGATGCAGGTTATAGACAGCTGCAGAACAGACACCTGAAGGCTTCCTGGTGTGTGTGTGTGTGTGTGTGTGTGTGTGTGTGGTTAGGTTTGAAAGACAGTGAAGGAAAGATGAAAGGTGGACGAACAATGACAGTCTGCTCGACATCTACTTTTTGAAAAACATTTTAGGCATCTTGCTGCATTTTCACTTTTAAAACTCAACCTTGCGAAATGCCATATTTTCTTTATAGTTTAACAGAAACCCAGCCAACAATCTCATCAGCACCAAACTGCTCTTCTTACGATATTCAGTCACACGCAGTGGCGGACTGGGACTAAAAAACAGCCCTGGACTTTGACTCGGCCCAGCCCACAACGGATGCGCGAAAACTCATCAGCCAAAGACACGGGTCTCTAAATAATTAAATCTGAACCTTAATCTTCTTTCATGTTCCTCCACTCTTTGACTAGTATGTTTCCAGTCCTGCATTCCACTTATGAAGGGATTGGTTTCATTTGTTTTTTGGTCAAATGCTAGACATACTGCACAATACAGTGTATGGTTCTCTTCACAGCATGTTAGCCATTTTCTGTCTGCGCCATCTTTGCGTGTAAATGCTTTTTGTACAGTCAGGTGTTTTGTCTTCCTCTGAGGGTGGTAAGAAAAAAACACTTCTAGGCTGTGACTGTCTGACTTGGGGCGCTCAAAGTAATGCAGGGTAGAACTGGAGTGGGTGTCACATGCTCTACCTAAATAAACTAATGAAAAAATGGATTTAAAAAAACAACAGGGTTTATGTATTACATCATGTATTCCATGCAATCTTAAAAATGGATTTCTTCTGCATTCATGTTGTCTGCGACATGTTTGTGTTTTAGAGCTAAACAACTGTAACAACTGTAATAGTTTTGTTTCATTTCTGGGTATAGATCAAAATGTAGCAACCTGAAATAACATTTGCTAATGTCAGATTACCTAGCAAGTAACCCTAATTTTCCCCCTTTCATACTTACATGCCCTACACTTGTCTGTGGAACTTCCACCAGCTCATGCATCTGTCCCTCATCTATCTGCCCCTGTGCTGCAGTCTCAGCCTCGTCCTGCTCAGCGGTCTGGCTCTCAGAACCGCAGGCGCAAACTTTGACAAACTTGCTGCCGCTGGCAAACATTTCTGTCAGCTTCCAACATTTGGATGCTTTCTAACTGCTTAATTTTTTTCCCCGACCTTCTCAGCCCCTCATTTTTCTTTCCTTTTTTTAGGAGTAGCAACAGTATCCATCTCTAGTCTCTCCCATCTGCACTTGCACACGACTGAGTGACGAGTGAGCTTGCGCATCTATGGGCCTGCAGGTGCATTGTTGCCTCCTATCGGTCTGGACATGGAACAACAGTATATTATAAGCAAGAGAAAAAAAGAAGAAAAAAACACTGTGACAGCTGCGTAGCGGCCGGCCCGCATCACCGGCCGTTGTGGTATTCTCCAGAACGTACAGATGGCCAGTCCACCCCTGGTCAATGATCAAACAGCTAAAGAGTTGAGACAATTCAACAAGTGCCAGGACGATGCAAAGCACGCTGTCGGATGTTGTGAGGCACTTACCATTTTTGCTTTGATTAAACTCTTACCATTCACTTATCTCATATATTCTTAGATTCACTTCAGCAAACAAAGACAATGCAGACATAATAGTTCTATTTCATCAAATCAAATACAAAAATTAAACATTTTTAAACCTTATATATTGCCCTTTCATCAGTCATCAGCCACTCTGTGCACCACATAATCAGCATTAGCCTTTGAAAAAATCTTTATTGATTGATCACTAATCCTTTCCATGGCTAAGATGAACCTTCTCACCATATCTCCTGTAGAAAGGAGCACTCTCCACGAAGTAGATGAGCTGTATCGGTTTGTATACGTGACAGCAAATATAGAGGATTCATTACATGGTGAAAAAACCAATCATGACACAGAAAAACATATTTTTTAAAAACAGTGTGCTATACTCTGCAGCTTCCTTTCATTATCTTAAACATATTAAAAAAGCCATGCACTTAAAAATCTATTTTTGAACAGATTAATCTCAAGTAAACCTGTGTGAAAATGATGGAAAGAATTACAAATTGTAAAACTGCTAATGATCAGAAGCTACAACATCTGCAGTCCTCTTCACACATGCCTTTCAAGCCAGGACTGTTGCACCTTCATTTTGTCAGGTGTCAAAGAAGCATGTGTGAAAGGAGAAGCCGGCATCGCAGAACACACCATATAGGGCTGAGCCTGTTTAATGAGGACATTCTTTTTTTTGCGACAATAAGCTGCAATAAGCTGAATAAGCTGAAATGTGTATAGGGTGTGTGAAACAGGCAGTGTGACCGTATGGCCCTTTGTCCTGAGTCTACTCTCACTTTCAATCTGATAGATCTGTATTTCACTTGGTGAAGAAAAGCAAAAGGCAGAAAGACCCCAAAACTAACAGCTGAAGACCTCTGTAGTCACAGCCTGACAAAGAATCGCAAAGAGGGAAGCCCACTCTTTGGTCGGTCCATTAAAGGTCAATGCCTTGGAAGAATTCCCAAAAAAGTATTAAAAACGGACATTTTCTATATTCATAATTTACATTATTTATACCATTTATACCATAGGGGACCTAAAAACTCGGTTCTATACATTAAAGAGCTGTAATTCTTAAACTCTTCTTACAGTCTGAATGTGAACACCATCAAATTTAAGCTGAGATTTGGCACTTTAAGCCCATATTCATTATATTCTGTCATGAACATGGGGTTTGGTGCCATGTTTTGTGTTTTATCATGTTTTAGTTTCTCATGCTTTGGTGTTTAGTCTTTAGTTTTGTAGTCCATGTTTAGTTAAGTTTTGCCATTTGCTTTTCCCTCACTTCCCATGCCAGGTCATTAGTTTCACTCACCTCACCTGCACTCGTTCACTCATCAGTCCCCACAGTACTTAGGTTCCCTGTTTGCTCTCAGTCATGGTTAGATCCTTGTGCCTTGCACAAGTCAAGTCTTTTATTTTTCCATGATCATGTTTTGTTTTCCTAGTTCGTTCTTGTCATCCGGCTCAGCCGCGCCTTATGTTAACCTTGTTCTGTTTTTGTGAAAATAAATCAAGCCTTGTTTTTGAAGTCCGCATTCGTGTCCTTACGCCTCGCAAACCCACGCATTATAACATATTCAGCAGCAACTTGCATATGTTTTGGTAACCATTGGTGTTCCAATAATTCCGCATGCAACGAAAATGTATGCCTTTGTGAAGAACAAAAATTCTGAAAGTTTTTTTTATTGAAAATCAAGGCAATATTTAAAAAACGGCTAATAGCTAATCTAATTCAATTTTAATGGTGCCAAAATGTCCTCAGATAAACTAACTGAATCCACAACAACAGTGCAATATACTGCCTGTCAAAGACAAACAGTTCTGATAAAATACTTTTATCTTTGTGACATTATGAGGTGGGATGAGGGATGGTAGCTTTTTATCAAACCTGTGAACCTTTAAATCAATAGGCGTTCATAATGTATAGCTTATAATCTATGTTTTATGTCATATAGTGTAAAATATATTTCTCGTCTAAGATGTAGAGTAACAGAATTATCCGAATGTGGAACAGTGATGTAATGTATTAGGACCTTAGAATCAGGCTTTAGTGACTGTAGGTACATCAGGTACATTCTGCTTACAAAGAGACATGTGCACAGAAAGAGAAACAAAAGTTTAAAGTGGGGGCCAACGTAGCAGATGGGCCAGCAGTGGAGTAGCATATGACTTAGTGCCCCAAGTGTCTCAAGTAGCAGCATGCCGGCCAAACCTCAGCCACTAATGAGGCTCTACACAGAGTCCCAACTGGGCCCACTCCAAACACTGAACTAGACACACACAAGGACAGAGACAAAGACTTAGATGTAGGCACATGCCCTCAGACACACACACGGATACACACTTGTGCTTTTTCACAACCCTTGAGAGCAAAGCAAAAAAAAAAAAAAAACTGTGGAGAACACTCACATGGTTTCTGTTTGGTTAAAACTTCCTCTTTTGGTGAACTGGCATCTGTTTGTGTGTGGGAGATCTGAACAAAATTCCACTACAATTATCAGACTTTTTCTGTCTACTATTGATATGTGACAGGATGCAGTGTTCAAAATCATAGGCTGGACATCAAGCACACTCTTGGACCTTTATGCGTGTTTACTACACTGAACCAAGTTTTACATTTGAAAGTATCGGCAGTCACATTGAGTGGCTTCGACCACAATGTTTTTGTTGGATTTATTTTTAAATATGGTATACTTTACTGTTACTTAATAGTGCAATTGCTGTTTTTCTTTGCTGTGTTTAGATTACTGTATATAATCAAATTACATCTGTAAATACCGTGTAGATTAAAAGCATCATTAAACTCAGTTCAGTTCATATACATGTTACAAATAGGAATTATCTAAGTAAGTATCTAAGATGTGTTTTGTCAGGGTTTGTTCACTTGTTTATTTATTGGTTTAGCACCGGCTAACACTAACTTACCACATAGGTAATGAAGACAACTTAAACCTCATACGGAGTTACAGCTGTTACTTTTTGAAAGATTAACATTGTCGTTACGGCATTACTTTTCTAGTTGCAATACTTTTCAGCACAACAGCAGGTCTCACCTCACTTTTATTTTGTTACATTGAATGCAGTGTCCCGCTCTCGATGTGTTAACATTACATTTTAAGCCCGTTTTCTAATAAAGTTATAGGTCTTCAAGTGCAATTGTTTAATGACGTTAATATATAAAATGATTAAACGCTATAATCAATGATACACATACATAACTAAGAGTTACACTGTGGAAATTTCCAGCTTGGTCCATTACTGTCAAGCAGAGAGCATTGTTTCCTAGCATCTCTTGCTAAATCTTTACACTGCTAACAGCTACATTGCTAAACTATTTCCCACTCAGACCATTAGAGTATTTATCTATCTATCTATACACCTGTATTGAATTACACTTTTAAGCCTGATGTAACGTGTGCTGTAAGAGGGTTTCTTTCTTAGAAACCATCTCAGGAGGTAGCTGAAGTGATGGAATGTTGAGTCAACCTCACACACACATATATATATATACTGTATGTATAAAGCCAGAGGACTTTTGAGGTATTACTGGAGGAATAGCTTCATTATTTTTACATTTACTGCATCGACTAAAGTAGCTGCTGACCTCACCAGATGTGATCAGGGTTGAGCTTTTGCTCACTCTCTCCGCCCCTCCAAAGAGACTGTTCTCAGAGTTGTGTCAAAACAGGGCTCAGAGAATGGTCACTGTGTGTAAACCAACAGCTATTTTGACAAAATTCTGTCTCAGACACCTCAATAAGAGCAGAAAAAAATAGTTTTAATAGTTGAATATAACCATGTTCTGTATGGTACTGTACTAACAAGCTCTACATAACAGCTCTGATAACATCTTAACTATAAATAACTTATAGATTTCGTCATTTAAGCCAAACAGGCTGCTTACAATTGAACAGAATTTGCATGGGACTGACATGGGACTCTATGCAATATGTTGGAAAATGCAACTGACGCATGTGTCCATAAAACCAATTTAATATTACTGTTTTATAACCATGAAAAGAATGTGAAATAAATTATTCCTAACTTATTGATGTTAATGATATTCAGAATAAGAAAAAAGTTACGAGACATTTCTTTGCATCAGCAGGGATGAACATTGCAAAATTGAACAAAGCGGCTTTGAATCTTTAAGCCCTTCCAAGAATGAACAGACGTGTCACAGATATCTGCCGAATTGAAATGACAAGTAGAATTTAACAATAGGGAAACTATCTTTAATTCCAAAACATGACGAGTACAATAATAATAAAATGCTGTACAGATATGCCGTGTTTTCAACTAGCTCACTGGGAATCACCCTGTTGGTGCAAAATATTAATTCATGCCTGTCAAACTCTGTTATCTTTGGAGTGTTTGTAGATGAAACTACAGAAATGGGACCAAAGGCTACAAGTAACAAAGTCCCTCAGGATAAAGGCTGCTCCACGATGCACTGACTTCCATTGATTATCCAATTGAATTGATTTGCAAAGAAGACATCAATGCATAACAAGTTTAAATGCAGCCTGTAACAAGTGATGATTCGTGAGTGTGTCTGAATGGGTGACCGTGGCTTGAAGTGAAAAAGCACCTTGAGTGTCAACTAGAAAAAAACGCAATAGAAACACAGTCTATTTACCGTTTCTTAACTGGTAATCATTAGGTACAGCATAAATATTGAAGCTTAGCCTAGTTTGTTACATTTCACAGCAAGTTAGGCAAAGTCATGTAAAAAAAATTATGGACTATCTATCATCAAAACCACACTTTCAACCAATAAGAAAAATGCAAATGCAGACCACGCGCTCACATCTACACGCTGCAGCCAGATATTACACAGACACCCCGCGTGCCAAAGAGCAAGGTCAGACCCAGCTGTATGGCACTGTGGCACATTCAATATTTGTTTCAAAGTATTTTGAGTCAGCTGGTATTATCACAGAGCACCCCAGCCTGAAAGTAATAAGTTTGAGATATACTACAGCTGAAACCTGTAGTCCATAAATAAACAATAACAGTGTCATTGCCTTTAAAACAGTCCAAGTCCTCCCTGCGCCCCCCCACCCCCCCACAAGATGGACCTTGTTATGACTAACAGCTTGTGACAGATAGATTCAGTTGGAAGACTCTGCAGCAGAAGATTTACTGCGCTTTATTACAACTTGTGTGCATTGTGCATTACACCACAGCAATTACACCACAACTCTGATGATATATCACGTTGATTTAAAGCTTGAAAACCAGCACACTGCTCTCGCTTGGCATCACCATCATCACGTTGATTTGAAATGTATGAATGGAAGTTAGGATTCAAATGTTTCGAGCATGTGTAAAAATCCACATAAAAGTGCAATGCTGCCCGCTGTTACAGTTGTGTGCACGTCGGACGCAGAGAGAGCACTGCCTGCTGCACTCGCTTTATCCTAATTCGGTGTTGTTGTGCTACACGGAGCCAAATGCATCTCTCAGCTCCCAGGCCGTTTTGAGGTCCATACACTGTGGCGAGTGCTGATGGCATGCTGTGTTTTATGGGGGGAAAATCAGGGACAGACAGAACAAGAAGCAGGAAAGCACAAAATGAGACTCTTACCTTCAGAAGTACTTCAACACATCAAACTGCAAAGAGGAGGGAAACAGGGAGGAGGCAGAGGAGAGCGGGTAGGGCATGAGAGAGAAAAAAAAGAAGAAGATTGGAATTAGATTACCATTGGATGCACAACAACAACTTCCCAAGACATTTCACAAAAGAAGAGAAACAGCGCTATTTGTCTGGAGCGTCATTCTCCTGTCTGTACAGGCCTTCATCCACGCTGGAAAATCCAAAGGGTGCATTCAGGCTCAAATTCACGCTAAATAAATTCCCAATTGCTCTTTTGCTTATTCAAACTTTCCGATATAAAGACTCAGTGCCGATCTCCACATTATCTCTACTGTTATTCATATGTTCATGTGCGTATGTGGCCCAAACCAGATCGGCATGAGGCAGCAACGTGAAACAGTTTCTGCTGTTCTGAAAACGCCTCGACAGTTGCAGCATCAAATAAATAAATTCACTGATTTAAAAAAAAAAAAAATGCTTTTAAGGGAGCTGCTTTTAGAACACATTGCAGAATTGAAAGAAGAATAGCTGCTAACTTGAATGTAGAGCAAGGAGTACGCAGGTAGTACATGTTTGTTGATGGTCTTGGCTGCTCGTGACCTTAAAAATGCCTTGAGAATTACAGCTGGATAGAAGTGGCTGAAGTTTTTCCTGGTTCAGAAATGTCTACTTTGAAAACCTGTCAGGGTGACCTCACCTAAAAAGAAGACAATGTGGTCTTGCAAGACGAATTAGTCGAAGATCTCCACTGAGTTTCTGAAAAGGTCACGAAAGAAATTCCAGCTTTGAAAAACCACCCGACTGACTCCATCGAACATTAAGCTATTTATACAGGTGTTGATAGGTGCATAATTACAGCAAATTGCATGCTGTCACCACCTAATGTTAAGGAGACTGTGGTCATTTCATGTATTTCTGTAAGACTGTGTCGTCCGGGGAAGAAGTGACGGCTCCTAAAAATATCTCTACACACACACACACACACACAAACACACACACACACACACACCTACACACAAACATACACTCAATGAGGTTCTTGGGATTACCACACACACACAAAAAAAGAGGCATAACCACAGTTAATGGCAGCAGCTTTTCCATCAAAGAAAATGTAACGATGGTAGTAATTATCTCTTAAAACCGTCAAGGAAAATGCATGTATGATATACACACGTGTGGCTTAGAGTACATAAAATAGCATAGCTGGTAATTAACCTGAGAATAAACAACATGACACCATATCCATGAACTTTAAAATCAATCTGACACCCTGGAGTGCATGCAACACACACACACACACACACACACACAACGATTAGATTGTTTCATTAGTGAGGAGCTGATAGATAACCCTCCCAAAAGAGACATTGACCAAGAGGCCATTGATCGACTGAGCGAGGCCAATCTGTGTGCCAACGTGTGTGTGTGTGTGTGTGTTTGTGTCTGGAAAGTGGCATACTGATGGAGTCTTTAAGTTGTTAGAGTAAGCACAGTAAATCTAATCCGCTGGTGTTTAATGGAGAGAGAAAGAAACAGGCTGTCGACATATTCATTAGGTCAAATGACTCTGTCCAATCACTGCCATCTCACTCACGCACCAGAGCAAGAGAGAGCATCAGCAATATTTATGTCTCGGCAAACCATCGTGAAGGGAACGTTCGTGAATGAAAAATTAAAGGAAAAAAAACAGATTCATAACTGGATGACAATACGCTGCATTTGTCGGCATCTAATTTCATTTGATCTCATTCAAGCCTGGCAGAGCACCGGAGCGTAAATCAATCTGGCTTAAACTGGAATCACTAAATTATACAGTCTTATTGATGATTCAATAAAGCTTGTTGGGCTCAGGGGTTGTAATAATGACTTATGGTGATGATACAATGACAGCCATATCTTGCATAACGAGTTTATTGTAAACATTAACAACCACAGACACAAACAAAAGGGGGATATTTCTGGTCACATATCATCCCGTCCCAATAAGTGTGTGCATCCTTGAACGTTTTCCATCTACATGTGGGGTACTTGTAATTAGCTCTATAGCCTGATGTGTTGCATTGAATATGGTAAGCAGGCAAGGTAAGGTAATTGGGGCTTTTGGAGCCCAACTCTCAATCTCTGTCAATGTGAGCATGCTCGTGTAAGTATGTGTGTGTTGTTCTGTCTTAATTCTGGAGGATGGCCAGACCATTACTGTGTGCTCAGCCCGCTCTAAAGCAGTTGTGATTCATTAGTAATGAGTCCATTTGAAGACTAAATGAGTGTTTGAGGGGCCAGGCAGTGACGTGTGCAGTGATTGTGTCCACTTACCCACACCGCTCTGTCATTTTGCAGTGAGACACACACACACACACACACACTATCTCACACTCGTATGCATGCTGTGCGTAAGTATGCTGTAATGTTTTCTTAAAGTGTGCTTGCCTGTGTGTGCTTGTTTGTTCAGCCAGCTTGGAAAGCTCATGTGGCGATAATGAAGTCAGCCAGTTGCGCCATTAATTACTGTTTTACACCTGCTTGTCTCAGCTAATTAGACACGCTGACACACAAGTACACACGCATACGTCTTCTTCTTTTTTTTTTTGTGTTAACAACACGCACACACACCCATAAACACATACTCCATCACACTCAAGCCTCACGCACAAACTTCCAGACAAGTTTTTTTTTTCCTTCTCATTTTTCTTACGTAGACAAGTCAAAAATACATTCTCATTTTCACTTAGAAGAAGGTGAGATGGCATGGCAAAACACAGCACCCCCCCCCTCTCTCTCAGTCTCGCACACACAATCACATCTCCTTGTACATCCTTCTCCTTTTCTCACTCTGTCATTCTATCCTCCTCACACGCTTCCTTCCTGCATGCATTCCCTTCCCACTGTCACGCGGCACACGGCGCAGTCTATTCTCCGCCTCACTCACACCACACACCGCCGTGTCTCCCAGCCTTCAAACTCTGTCTCTTTGAGTGTGTGACAGTGTGCGCATGTGTCTCCTCAACAAAGGCCACAGCTGCTGCTGATTTGCTGAATAAAAGATGACAGAGTCGGAATATCAGGAGATTACCAGCTAACGAAAGAATGATTTTGTCCAATTTAAACAGCGACATCAGTTGCAACCAAGCACTTTGCAAGTCAACTGTGATATGGTAATGTTTGCAGTCAAATGAAAACTGTTTCCTCTGCGCAACAAGACTCTCTGAATTTGTCTCTCACTGGCTTTTGTTCTCTCACACCCGATCTCACTCTCTCTCTCACACACACACACACACACACACACACACACACACAGCACGGAGAGCATATGGCTATTTCTCTCCTCTTTGAAGGGCTGCTTTGAAGCTACGGCACCCGTATCGATTGGTGCTCAGATGAGCTCGCTTCGCCAGAGCCCTGCGATTATCTGTCGCTTTATTTCAAACAGAGCGCAAGAGAGGGAAGCTTACACACCCATCACTCACTCACACTCTCATAGTCCGTTATACACTCGTGCATGAGGTGCATACGCATCAACACACGCAACTCGCGCGCGCAAACGGAGATAATGAGATGAGCTTACACTCTGAATCCCAATACTTAAGGCAAGCTGCGCTTCAGAGCTGACAAGTGAGCGGTGAATGTTAAGAAAGTGAGGACATAGTGAGAGAAAGAGACTATAAAGTCTGGTGATGAAACTTAAGAGAAAATATTTCCCCCTACAGCTCGACACTGATTAAAAAAAAGAAAGTTGCTCCTCCACAGGCATAATGAAAGTCAGTCTCACCAGAAAGCAAAGTTCATGTGACAAAAAGTTGCTCTCAGGGTCAAGGCTGGCAAGTGATTGTCAACTTTTTTAGTTGCTAGAATTTCCCCCTCAAAGTCGTATGGAGGCCTATCACCTAAACTGCTTTGGACTGGACAGTTCACCCACCCACCCACCCACCGCTCCACTCAGGGTTGCTAAAAGGTTCACCGTTCGTGTTAGCAAGAAACCTTCCCGAACGAAATTCCTCTATTCGGAAAACCCTGCAACGTCATTATTTTAGACAGAGAGTCTTCATGCTGTTCACCAAACCACCTGAGAGAATCTGTTCCTGCTGTTGCAGTAATTATGGCTCTGAAAGCTAAAGCTAATGTTAGTTTCACAGCAAAGCTAGCCAAACTGACATCAGCTTAGCTTGCTAGTTGTTTTAAATGTCGGCAAGCTTTTTCCATACAACAATTTTTATAACGCTTTAAAAAAATTGCTGTCTTGAGGTACTTAATCCATAAACTGTTCAGTAAGTGCTGTCTTTTTCCAAGTGGGATGCAACGTGTAATGGTTTTCCCTTTTGAATCCCTTTAAAATCTTGCTTAAAGGGATAGTTCGCCTCTTTGACATGATTCTGTATGACATCCCATACGAGCAATATTATTTATGAACATTTTCTTACCCCCCCGCTGCGTCCTGTGAGCCGAGTTCCAGCCTCGTTTTGGCATTTATGAAGGTAGTCCGGCTAGTTGGCTGGGGTCACAAAAATAAAGGGTTTTGCTTCTCAAAACAATATGCGTTCAAAAGAGTAATACATTTGCATCACAAAATCGTTCTCCAGGAAAAAGTCAGACCTCACAATCGCTTGGCACTATTTCTCTCCCTTCATATCAATACGGGCTGTGTAAACTGTGCAGACCGAAGTGCAGACCGAGCAGTCCCCTGCTTCCGAGCAGCAAACACCGTAACAGGTGCGGCTATCGCTAGGTGGCAGCGTGCAGTGATATGAAGGTAGAGAGAAAATAGCGCCAAGCGATTGTGAGGTCTGACTTTTTCTGGCTAACGATTTTGTGATGCAAATGTATTACTCTTTTGAACGCATATTGTTTTGAGAAGCAAAACGCTTTATTTTTTAACCCCCACCCAACTAGCAGGACTGCCTTCATCAACGCCAAAACGAGGCTGGAACTCGGCTCACAGCACGCAGCGGGGGGTAAGAAAATGTTCAGAAATAATATTGCTAGTATGGGATGTCATACAGCTTCATGTCAAAAGAGGCGAACTATCCCTTTAACATATGGCTGAATACCCAGTAGCCCCCTGTGAAGTGAACAGGGAACTCCAGGGCAAACGGAAAACTGACCACGATAATGCAAGTGCACCTTTTTCGAGGAGCAGTGGACGGCTATATTTCAAATTTAATGCTGGGCATATAGTTTTCGTCAAGTGACGTCTGACACCAGGGGTCATTTGGTGTCATGGTCGCTGCGATGTTAGATGCTGAGAGCAAACGCTCCAACATCACTCATGTTCTTTTTTTTTTTTTAAATCACATCCCAGCTCTCCCAACAGTGGATGCCAGAACTCATTCTGACTCATTTTATCACGACGGTTGATGTTTTGGTTGAAAGGATCTTTCTCAAGACACAGAAGTCATAAAGTGGCATATAGCCATTGCACATAACACTTCGTTCAACTTTCAGAGCAGAATATCCTACTGTGTGGAACTGTACCATCCGTCTTCGGGACTTCCAAAAAGAAAAGAAAGATCAAATATAGGACAAAAAACACAGAGCAATATGCATACTGCATACAATTATTAAGGGTTGTTTAAGAAACTTTTGTAAGGAAAAATCAATTGACATATTCGAGCTGATATGTAAAGTCAAAGAGGATCAACAATAATACAAAACTTAAAAAATGCTCTAAAATATATAAAGTGCTTCTTGCATTCAAAGAAAGGAAAAGAAGAAAAAAAAAAGTCATGACAAACGTGGCTCTATTTTTATTTTATTTTTTTGCAGTCTGCAGCTCTGATTACTCTAAGAAGAAATTTCTACTTTATGTTCGTTGCAGTATGACAGTGAGCCAGAGTGACATGAAATGTTAATGGTCTGCCCAGAGCAGCAAAACTTCATAAAAGGCATGATTTAGAATCTACAGTGGCTTTCACGAACAGCTAGCACTGTCGCCTCAGACAGATACTCATACAGTCTCACACACACACCATGCATGTTTTGATTAAAACCTGGGGCTACGCTGCTAAGTTGTTATTGGGACTAAAGTTTTCTGAGAGTGTAATTCATGTGCTACAGGGTACTACTTTCAGAATCTCAGTTAAACAACAGGAAAAACATCTTCTTTCTACTGGTCTATCACATTAAATCTAATAACCCTAACGGACTAAGAATGAACCTTCGTCAGCTCTGTGTTCAACACCGTATGAGTCTGTAATAATCTGAAGAGTTGTGTGTGTCTGGGAGGTCGGACACGGAAACATCTGTTAGAGGTGATCAGACCACAAACAACAGTAAAAAAAGAAAAAAGAACACTTAAAACATGAAAACTTGGAATCATAAGTGTAAAATAAATCCAAAACATCAACAAGAAGTTTTAAGATGAGAAAATGAAGAAACGATCTAAAGCACCGAAACAAGATAACAGATGCATACCTGGGCACTAATGATTCACAACAAACCTTCTTTAGAGGTCTTGGTCTCTCAAAATAACAACAACATCACAGGGAGCCAAATCTGTCAACCAAATGGAGGACTTTGAAGAAATCAAAATCTATAAAGAAATTTCTTTAAAAAAGAGCTTTTTGTTGCATGCATGATAAACATTTCAGTGGATTATGGTTAACTTTTGTAATCTCACAAAAGACAGATCATGAGTCTCAAATCACCCCTTTATGAGACTCTTTATCGAGGGGCCATGAATGTGTCAGTGCGTGTTGTATATGAGAAGATATCTAGCTCCTTTCAGGACTTTCGGTAAGCAGCGCTTTAAAGGGAAGAGAGCTGAGGCGGAAAGTGCCGGACACAAAAGGTAATGCGTCGATGTACGATATGTGTGAAAGTGACACATTCTGAGCTGAATTTTTCGCTGAGGATCTTTGTTACTGTTACACAGTAACTTTAAATGATCTGGAACTCACTTCTCTATATCCTTCTCAGCTGGTGAGTGTGTATGCTGCATGTCGGTGTGTGGACAGTAGCAATGTGAGCATGTGTGTAAAGATTGTGTGTGGCGCAATCTGAAGTCTGGCTGTATGGTGAAAAGTGTCCACGTCTTGTGTGCGTGTGCACAAGAGCACAGGAGGTCCAGGGAGGTTGAGGGAGGCACGTCTGGTTGAGTACGTTTATGAGCTGATGTGGGAGGTTTATGTGCATAAGTGTACCTGTGAGGACCTCAAAGAAATGAAAACGTGTGTATGCGTGTGACCGAGAGTGCGGGTGTGCGTGTATGTGTGTGGTTTATTTGTGTACCTGCACACTCGTTAGGTCGGTATCCAACCATTGCAATCAGCAGTAATCCTGACTAAGCATCAATAATGACCCCATTAGTCCCAAACCCCTACTGATTTACACACACACACACACACACACTCTCACGCACACACACACACACACAAACTGCCAGATGGACACTATCCTCTAATTACAGTGTATGTGCATGTAAATCATTCTGTGATATTATACACACGCATGCACGCCATGTAATGCACCAACTCCGGGTTCGTCTAATTTTGATCAATTAGCTAAAGAGGGTAAGTCGTCTTGAAAGCACTGCCAAAAGCGGGTGGGCACATTTAAATATGTACCGTCACTGAGTTTTATCTCTTGGGAAATTCACGGAGGGTCAGTGTTTGTGGGAAAACGAGGTTTTAAAATTATGAGCTTTCATTCAAATTCAAATTGAACTCGAGACTCTTTAAAATAATCCCGATAATAAGTGTACTTTTTTTCTTCTGCTGCATAATGCTCCAACTTTGTCCCTCGTTGAATATGCAAAACTTTGCTCTTTGGTCAAGTCATGTTTTTCAACACATACACAGTATGTATACCTGCACGCAATGAAGAAAGTTTTAATTTGACTTTCACACAGCAAAAAGACTTGCACAGAAACAATAACAAAAGGAAAGCAGCTGGAGTGCACAGGGAAGGACATGGAGAATCGTGTTCGAAATGAATTCATAATTAAATTCAAGCCATTACTTCATTTTGTCCTTGTCTCTGCAATGGAAGCATTTCAAGTTATGGAGGAGTCCTGCAACCATCATCTGCGCAGAAAATGGGGCCTGAAAGAGGTAAACACTACTTTGTACCCTAAAGAATCGTAGTCAAATTCGCGAAACTAAGAGAGTCATCATTATCTACTTCATCGTTAAAACTGCAGCGTTATTTATACTTCTGCCAGAAAGCCACAACTGTTCCGTGAGCACTTTCCAACTGTAAAAGATGGCAGGCAACTCAAATCTATAATGAATTCCCGCTCAGTATTTTCACTGCCGTCTCACCTTCACCTCTCATTCCCAGAGAATTTTCCAAAACTGCAATGTCACCATGTACATTATAAGATTTCCCTTTTTTTTTTTGGCCTTTCTGTCAAACCACTGCAGCAAACGCGACCGTGCTGGTTAGGTGCATTGAAAGCACGAAGACACTGTTACAGCCACCTCACTTGCCACTTCTTCACCACCTGCAACTATGGATTGTGTAAATTAGTCCAAGTCTAGAAATAGAGCAAGCAACAGCCCTCCCTCTCGCGACAATGAAACTCCATTTCCCTCATTGCGAAGCTTCATCAGCACAAGCCAAGCTGGTAAAACTTTTAAACTGTGTTCAGCTTTCAAAGGCTGACTTTTGGATGAAATCCTTTGGCCACGTATTAAGTGATCGGTTGGATTGCTGTGAGGATATAAAGAATGGCCGCGACACTCGTGGGTAATGCAGCATGATGATGGATGGATGTGCTGGCACCGTTACATGACTAAACAAACGGAAACATTCGGAAAGTGATTGTTCAGGAAGCACAAGGGCTACAGGAACGAAAGGAAACGCTAATTTGTTTTCTCTCTTCCCTGTTCTGTGTGTCTTAAGCTCCTTACACTCTGTGGGGGGGAAACAAAACTAACACTCACCAGCATCTGGCTGTTGTCTGCAGTGGAAAAAGGATTTACCTGGGATTCAGTTCTCCATCTAATGACTCTGCATTTGCAGGTATCTGAAGGAAGCATATTATGAAAAAAACTGTGTTATTTTTAGTGTGCTTGAGCGCATTTATTTGGGTGTCTGAAGTCACCGACAACTCCAAAACTTGGGGGAAAAAATGCACAATCCTTTTGCTTCGAACCGCGTCGCTTTGAAAATGCATCATTCAGTGAGCAGGTCGGACTTGCAAGAGATTTCCACATCACACTCCCAGCTCAGAGTGGAATTATCCAGCCTCCCCCATTTTTTACTCAAAACCAAATTAACTTCAAATGCTGCATTTATTGTATCTCAGACATTGGTAGTCAAAACTCTTTTGCAAGGCTATGTGCTTTGCCTTTAAAAGCAAATTCTCGTCAGCAGTTAATATAGTTCTTTAGGAAACAATTTACTGTGGCTGAAAAAGCTCTACCACTACTTTGTTTACTTTGATCTAACCACACAAAGACATCTGAATTTCTTTTGGCTTTCCTTTCCTTTTATTTCCCTGTTGGAAGATTCCAATTTGCCACTGATTGTAGGATGTTGACCCATACATCACAAGCTTTAGTTCTTATTGTTAGACACTAACAACCTAAATAAAACACATGAATGGACCAACAGTCAGTGGGGTTACATGGCACTGAAAGGATCGGATTATTGGCTAAATTACAATAAGACTGAGTTATTAAGTTCATCGGACAAGAAATTGGATCGGATCGGATCGGATTACTCGCGACCGGATTAAGACCCCGAGTTAACTCGGTTGAAAGTCAAATTAAACATGCTTGTAGACGGTGAAGCACATGGTGAATTAGACTTTGCTTTCTGCGCATGCTCCAGATTTTTTCCCGGGGTCGTGACCAGGAAGTCAAAGGAGACGATATTACTGTTGTTGTCGCCGCCGTCGGAAAGAAACAAACAACGCGATGGAGAATGCTCCGTTGTGCATCGCGTTTGTGCAACAAGCAGCTCAACACAAACTAAATATAGAGGGACGTAGCTTCATCTTGCTCTTCGTTCGCCATTTTCTCGAATACCTGAGTTTGTTGGTGTTGTTGGTGGTGTTGAAGAGGTCAACCAGAAGTGGCTCTATTAGCAATAGTTGAAATGGGTACAGCGCCACCTATCGTATCGGAGTATGACACGCTTTGTGCCAATGATTCGATTCATGAGTCAAGTATTTTCCCATCAGTTCGGTGTGTGGTAGTCTGAGCTGGCCTTGCTGCGAGTGCCACTGTGAGAGCTCAGGCTTTTCACTCTCTGCTCTCTTACGTGCAGTAACAATGTGCTTCAAGGGTTACTGAGTACGACTGGTCTGACAAGAGGCAGACCGTGCAGAGCAGAGAGGTGGAGTGGAGCTGAGCCCGGCCCGGCCCAGCCGATCTTAGAGGTGGAAATTCCCGGTTCAAAAGAAGAGCTGATGGATTGTCTTTGTTATTGTGACTCAAGCGCGTTTCAGACGCTGCTCATTAAGACCTCAGGAAATTGTGTCAACTTGGGAAAAAGAGCTCCTTTAATGGCTCCTGTTCAGATCGGTGTAGGTGGGAGCAAATTAATGCAGAAGGACATGCTAACTTCTGCTGAGTCTGCAGCTCTCGCTTATGAGTTGTCTGTCTGACTCCCACGGTCTAGTCAAAAATATGAAACTCTAATTTTATCCAACACAGCCAGTCAAATCATATCTAGATATAAGTGATCGTTAAAAAGAAGATGTGAGAAAATGAACATGGAAAAAAAAGTGTGTTGAAATAATTCTACAAACGACAATTAGATTACTAATGGAACTGATATTTTTCGTTTCAAGAAATTCCCATGCGTTCAAACTTAAATCCAGTCATATGAAACACTAATACGTGAATATGAATCATTTTCAGATTTACGTGTTGAAACTCGTACCTGTGACACCAAAAATTAGAAAAGTTAAAAAAGGCCATATATTTGGGGGCACATTCCAATACATAAAGAATTTTAACAAACATGAAACGATTCACGGTCCGGTTCTAAAAACATAGAGCAGTTCTCGTGAATTTACATCAGTTAATGTAGACAAATCCTTGCGTTTTAAAAATGCATTAACAATAGTAAATAGCAGAACTGCAGGATGAAACAGACAGATAGTTTGATATTTAAGCCTCTTTTTTCACTGAGCTGCTTTGGCTGCACATTGAGGGGAAGACAACTATGATGGCATCATCTGTAGCTGCTATCAGAGAAGTTGCACACTGAACTATTTAGCAGCAGAGCGGAGATAACGTACAACAGAAAACACATTTGGATGGTCAAGAAAAGTGCTCTGGGCGATAAGGCAAGCATTTCCACGTTTCCATTTACCACTTTTTGAGTTTTGTTTCTATACGGAAGGCAGCTTTTTGTAAACCATAGAGTGTGGATCAGATTTTTCTCTCTTTTTTTCCCCTTTATGAACGGAGGAGGAAACAGCTTAAAAAACAGCCCCACTTAAAAAAGTACCTGTGGTCACGTGCACTAAGTCTTAAACATTATACTAACCTGAAACTAATGGCCACATTGGGCTTGCATACCTCTGGTCGGGGAAAACATGCCTTTTAAGGCCTTTTGTTCATATATTGTAGTTACAGGGGTGCCGAGTCTCTGACAGGTACAGTGATGAAAGCAAGAATAACCTGTAACTGTGTGTTTTTTTCCAGTCTGGGTGTAACAACGTGACAATTTGACAATTCCCAATCTTTTGTATCTGTTTTCCTGGGAATATTTCTTTCACACTAAGTTGGCCTAAAGATCATCTCTTCTGCTGTATCCCACGTGCAACACTCACGACTCCTTTGACAAGAACACATCAGCATCTGCAAAAAACAAGAGTTCATTTGCTTTGTGTTAACTTGCTGCAAATTGAAGCCCAAATCGGTGCCGAGTAAATGTGTGAAGGCGCATGCACGGCCCAACCGGACCGTTTCTGCTGTGGCCGCTCTGCAGTTGCCGCTCTGCAGTTGCCGCTCTGCAGTTGCCGCTCTGCAGTTGCCGCTCTGCAGTGCACAAAGGGCGTATTTGCGTTGCATAATGTTTGACTCCAGTACCTGCATCCGGTTGTTGGTCTCACTGGAGAGAGTGAATGTGTACACAATCTGCACAAATGTACCTTAAAATGTAAAGACACTAATACATACTAAGACACTAAAGCTGTAACCGCAGAGTTTGATTCAGAAGGACCTCTACAATAAATGTGCTCCGATAGCGTATACGTGCTAATTAAATCAAATTTTTGACAACCTCTAGGCTGGGGCTTGGGACGATATAGGAAAAAGTCATATCACAATATTTTTTTTTTATGTCAGTCGATATCGATATATATATCACTATATAAAACAAATCACTATTTTGTGAATTTTAAATGTTCCCTGTTACTCTTAATTGAGATTTGAAGATATCAGAAGGTTCATTTTTAATTAAATATTTATTTTCTGTCAAAGTTCAACATGACATGTGACAATATACAACTGTTTAAGATAAATACAGGACAGGTATTTTAAATTAATCCTATATCCGACCGCTCGGTCAACTGTTTGCTCTCCAACAGTGGGTGTCTCTCTTGCTGTTCGGGAGCTCTCTCCCGACGTCTCAGCTGATGGAACATCCCTCACAAACGTAGTAAACTCACTCAGCTACTTGTATAAGAAACACACAGGAAACATGTTGCTCTGAACTCGGTGTTCTGCACTCGCTCGCTTGCTTCAGTGAGGAGGTGCCGCTCTCATTATCAAACATTGACCGGGAACACAACTACGACGCATGTGCGTGTAAAGATTGTCTATCGTGACAGACATAGCACTCTAACGTCAACAAATCAAAAAAAGTTTGCATTCTCTGTGCTACGGAACGGCCATGGATTTTTATTTTATTTCATGCACCGTTATCTCGAGATAACAAAGATCGTTTTCTTGTGATAACGAATTGATTATTTCGTTATCTGCCACAGCACAAACAAACAAACACGCTACAACTAGCTGCTGGCACGGCTCTATTCCAGCCACGTGATTGGTTAAGCACGTCGCAAACCTCGTTGTCATTGGCTATTCGTATTTTCTGTCAAAAGATGGACGAATGTAGTCTATGGAAAAGTATATCGACCATGTTTCATATCTCTATCGAGGAAACGTTATTTCTCGATAGCTATCGTTATCGTTTTATCGCCCAGCCCTTCCAATATCTGTGATCTTTGGCACCCCGTGTTAATACATTCTTTGTTTCATGGCACTGCTTGTGTGACTGTGAAAGACAAAATGGCCTTCGGATGAGAATAAATATATGACGACACCAGCCTGATACACAGTCTGATGTGAGAGATCTGCATTGCTGACACTAAAGCAGGATTGCTGACATTGTAAAGGTGAAAGGTCATGTGTCAAAGGTTAAGGTCCAGTCAGCAAAAGTGGACCCCACAGGAGACGTCACTTCTTCTAAATCCTGCCTTAGTTCATGTGTGCCTGCTGTAAGTGCGCTCGTATGCACATAGTCATAACGACGCACATTTCCACTATAGTTTCTGTCGTAAAGGGTAGATGTGCCCGTCTCAAAGATGGTGTGTGTTGGTTGGCGTGTGAGCGTGTGTGACCTTGTGCCCTACATCCTGACAGGAAGATCCAGAGGTCTAAGAGAGGAGTGCTGGACTCCGAGGTGTCAATCACAGATTCAGATTGACAGACGAGTTAGCTGGCGCTGCTCTCACACTCACCCACACACTCTCCCTCACAGGACTCCGCTCTGTCACTCTCTCAAGCTGACTGTCTTTCACTCCCTCTTCCTGTCTCTGTCTCCTCGCCATTTCCTCTTTGTCTCAGCGCGCTGTCGATCCACTCCAGCATCTAATTTTTTTTATTTTTTTTATCGTCTCGGTCCTTGCCTGCTCATTCGCATGCTGTTTGCAGTTTGTCAGCCCCCGCCCGCCATATTCGCTGTCTCTGCTCGTCTTTCAACTTTTTCTCGGACAGATGGGTTCCGAAGAACACTTCCGTTTCTGTTTTTCTCCACCTCGGTACATCTCTTCTTGTGGAGATTTTTTCCCCCGCTTTTTATTCACAGTGTGCCATGGTGGTCATTCATGAATGCACACATGCATATGTGTGTCAAACATCTGTTTGTGCAGTGACTTCATGACTGTTTTCATATGGCTGATTTTTCTACATTCCTGAAAACTGTATGAGCTGTTTCCTGAAATGCAGACTCAATGAAATAGAATGTCAAATATGTGCCATGTCATATATGTCAAGATGTTGATCAGGTATAAGATTACTACTAAATTCATTAAGTATAGACCAATGTAGAATGGGGATTTTCATTGAAACCAAAACAGCAATCTTAAAGATCTACTTTGAGAAAAATTATCTCAATGCATATTAAAGCCTGGATGCCGGGTCATACGTTAAAAATAAGATTTGTCATAGAATGTAATGGAACAACGACCTCAATCAATCGCTTTGTTGTATAAGAAGAAGAGGTTTGTGATAGCAGAGCACATTTGGAGCAAAATTTTAATGCTAACTCATGCCATTTACAGAAAACATCAGTTACTGTTACTTTAAAGCTGCCGTCGGCAGGTTTTCAAAATTCCGAGTCTAAAGTCGGAAAATTCGAGCTGATACAACTTTCAGGTCCCTCCCCCAACTTCTACCAAGCTCCAAACTGCCCCCCAAACCGTTTGGACGTGAGTTCACACCAGTGTGCGCGCACACAAGCTGGGGGCAGACTCACGCTCAGCATGGAAGACGTGGTTGGTGACTGTTCTGCTCAGATAATATATATATTATATATAATATAAATTTGGGTTTTTCGGCTGCTGCGCCATTTTCGCTAAGAAGCCGATATCAATCTGGTCTCTGACCGGGAGAACTTTCATGTGCGTGAATGGGGAGAGGGGGGCGGGCTCAATAGCAGTGTGTGCACAAGCTGTGATTGACAGGTAGCGATTCCTCCCCCCTAACGTGATTGGTTAAAAACAGCCGGGAGCGCTCGATTTTTGCAAGCACGATTACAGGCTTTAGAGGGAGCTACAGAATTCGGGATTTTTCCTAAACAACCTATTTAATATTCTACTTCCAGAATCCCATGACAGTTCAAGCTAATATGACTGAAAAAAAGTTGCCGACGGCCCCTTTAAGGTTGTCATAACTAATAAACATCGAAGCCTTGTGCACTATGCACAGCAAGAGGAGGCTTATGACAGATGTGTTTTCCATTAAAATGCAGGTGAAACACTGCAGTTACGCAGACTATATGTGAGAAATGTTCAACTGTCTGTCTAATCTATGGTTTTTCAAAATATTGCACAAATGTTGATTTTTAACATAAAGCACACAAACCAAGAATCCAAAAGTTGTTATTGGCGGTTCTCGTGCAGATTGTGCCAGCAGGACTTTCAGCGCCGTTGTCGCTCACCGGCTGACGGAGTGTGAACTTGACCGTCAGTCAAGGAGAGGACAAGCCTGACAAAAAAAACGCTGCTCGGTCGGAGGTTGAAAAATGAAGCCAGCTCAGACGTGGCAGTAACTGCGGTGCCTATGACCCCTTGAGGCTGGCTTTAAATTGAGTCAGTCCCCGCACGCCCCCTGACAAGTGAGTGCTGTGGCTGCTCGTGCAGTGTCCTCTGGTTCCAGGTCAGATTCAACCTTTGAATCTGTCTTCCGTCACAACCCCCCCCTCCCCAAGACTGACACTGCCGAATCAGCTGGTAACATAAACGATCGCTACATCCATCTTTTACACACCGAAGTCGTGGTGCGATCGCAGGGTTGCATTTGAAGAAAAACAGTCCCCTCTGAAAGACAATTATCACAACAGAAGCATACAACTGTATCATAATTTATGCTTCTGCTGTACCGATGATTTGGTTCTACGCCAACGCAGTGTTTTGCTGTATGATCTGCACATAGAAATGTGTTAACAGGAATGCTTTCTTGACATCTGGACAGCAAAAATCCCTGGCTTATCAAATTGATTAGCCAGGGAACTGATCATCAGTATGTGTGAGCGCCTCTAAAATAAAAGCAGCAGTTTTTTTCCCAGTTTGTTCGTTGGTGTGTGTTGACACGATGTCAAGGAATAGAAACATCAGCAAAGATCTTAGAGAGGCAATTGTTGCTGCCAATCGATCTGGGAAGGGTTCTAAGGCCATTTCCAGTTTGGACTCCATCATTCTACACAGAAAGATTTTTTTCGCTAGTGGACAAGATTCAAGACAGCTACTGGATGTCCCAGCAAGTTCACCCTGAGATCAGACTGTGCCATGTTCAGAGGAACAACAGAAAAAACCCAAGAGCTGCATCTCAGACTCTACAGGCCTCAGTTAGCATGTTAAATGTTGCAGGAGAAGGCACCACATCTGCTGAAGACCAAACATCAGCTCAAACACCTCGTGCCAACTGTTAAGCAACCGGTGGTGGAGGGCTGACGGCGTGGGCTTATTTTGCACTGTTGCGAGAAGAGTGGTCCTACATTCCTCCACAATGATGGGAGAGACCGATAACGTCATACAGAAACATATCACTTTAGTCATTGCTACGAGGGGTGGTTCTACAAGCTGCTGAATCAAGGTACACTTTGTCATTTCACCAGCACACACTTCACTCAGTCCCACAGCCCTTAGCTGTCACGTTTTGGAATATGAAGGTGAGATCAGCAAACCTTCCTGTTTACTAAGAAACACAAATTGGTGTCCAGTCAGTGTGTGAAAGTTTGTTTAATCTGATACTGACAGCATGAATTCCTCCGTGTCTCTCCTGTGTGTATCAATGTTTAGGTGAGAAAGTGTAGTTCAGTTAGATCTGAGCCTCTGTGTCATTATTATTTTCAGAGACAGTTTTAAAAACACAGAGCAGCCTCTCATTCTCTTTCTATACTCTATATAGTTTTCTTTTTGTGCTTCCTTTCACAGCATATTCCCTCTGCATAATCTTTTCTGTTTCATCCCACTCTTTTGCCATCATCCTCTGATACCATTTCCCTCCTCTCTCGGCCGGCCTCCTTGTGTACTCCACTGTCTTCCATCTGCCCCTCCCCGCCCCGCTCCTTCATCGCTTTCCTTTCGTCTCTACACCTGACAGAGACAGGATCAAGCAGTAAATCTCCTAAAGCACGCTCATCCACCGTCGCTCACACCACAAAGCCGGAGAGAGAGAGTGAGGGAAGACGGCGAGATGGAAGAGGGAGGCGCTAAACGTTGAGTTTGTTGAGAACAGAAGATACAAGATAACAAAAAGACAAGCAGACACAAAATGGCCCAAGATGCAAGAGGTGCTGAGAGGCAGGGGGGCACGGACACAGATGGAGGGTCTGAAAGTGATGGAAGGGACGACACTGAGGGAGGGAGATAAAGACACAAGCTTTCACATTACTCATATGGAGCATACAGTAGTCCATCCACACACACGTACACACACCCGCATAATAATGGCAATGTGAGCAGAATGATTCAAATTCCCTTTGGGCCACAAGACATCCTTCCTGCCCCAACAGAGTGGAAGATGTTGGGGCAAAGCTTCTTGGGCAGAAAGCTTGAACTCGTGTCTGAGGCAGCATGGCGGCGCAGACTCTTTTTTTTTTTATAAAGCTTACACACACACATCTGTCTTTGTGTACGAATCTACGCTTACAGTCATTTTTCTGGATCCGTTTACTCGCGACTGTGCTTCCAGTGTGCGCGAGTGTGTGTACGACAGCGGGTCGGGCAGAGTGTCCATCGCCGGTGGTTTATGGCTGCTGAGCTCTGATTACATTGGTGTGACTGGAGGGGTAAGCAGACTGGTGGTTCTATTTGTCTTCTGTGTGTCTGACTGCACACACACACACACACACACAGAGTGAATAGCAGCGACTCATCCAGAGACACTTGGCCTGCCTCACGGAGATCTCACAGAGATACAGACACATTACGGAGTCGCACAAAAATACATGCATCTAATTCATACTTGATTTGAAGGTCCTGCGTTTCCACATGACTTTCATTTTCATTTATGTAGAAGGTGTTTAAAACTGATTGATGAGGAGTGGTGAAATAAAGAATATGCTTTTCATCTATACAGCATCCTATTTATCAAAACTGTCTTGCTTTGAATGCTTGTTACTTGTGAAGCAGTGAATGTTTCCAGCAACCCTTCACGTTTCATATAAATATAGTCTTGAAAATAGCTATTCGATATGACAGTAGGGGTCTAAATAACTCAGCAGTATGGACTCTTCAGGGATAAACCAGAACAGATGCGGTTGGAAAAACATTAGATAAGATTTTATACATACTCAACTCTTGCTTTAGTTAAGAGGAGGACCCAATTTGCAGACAGATGTTGGACTGAGAGAATGTAATAGTCTTTCAGGGCAGCCGCTGCATAGTAGGGGTGGGCGAAAAAATCTATTCATGTACATATCGCAATTTTTAATGGGATGATTTTAAAAATCGATTTTTCTCCCCTGAATCGATTATATTCCGTCATATCCGTGTCCAGAAAAACTTCATCAATTCATTACATTAAGTTATGTCAAAACTAGCCCACATTTATGCTGTGTGGACATTTCAATTAATTTTGTAACTGTAAATTTAAAAAAATGTTGTACATGTTAAGTACCTCTTTTTGTCTCAGTTGAAATAAATGTCAGCTGCTGGACTGACTGACACAGACTTATGTGCATTGTTTATGGGAACGACATTCATTCTAGAATGTATGATTCAACTTGTTTGTTTTTTAAGGAGGAAGAAAATTGCAATTACTGATTATATCGAATCGCAATACTTGTAGAATCGCAATTATCAAGAATCGTGATACAACTCGAATCGGCACCTTAGAATCGTGATGCAATCAAATCGTGACCAAAGCATATCGTTCCATCCCAACTGCATAGCAGACTATTTAAAAAAAAAAAAAAAAGTCCAAACAGAAATCCAAAGGCCTGATAAGAGGAACAAACCGACAGGGAGACACTGGGACTAAAACAACACACAGCGATCTGGGAAGGAGAATGTATACAGAGGGAGTGAAATTTATGACAAGGATCAGGTGTGGCAATCTGTGAATTAAGCCCTGCTGTGAAACAAGAGCAGAAGTAGAGTCAACAGGAAGTGCAGGGGGGTAAATCTACAAAAACTCTACAAAATAAAACAGGAAGCAAGGAAACTGTGATACAGAATGAAGATCAACAACAGGCAGAACGCAAAACTTGACATGGAAACTAAGGGGCACTTTACACGGAAACGAAAACGGGTTAAAAACGCAAAACCTTTTTGCGGATGCACTATATCGTTTAGATGGTAACGGCGTTTTGGGGGCATGAAAACGCAAAAAAGTGAAAACGCCCTCCAGAGTGGAATTCTTGAAAACGCTCCACTGTCGCGCCACCGTGTAAAGGATGAAAAACGCAAAACTGCGTTTCTCGTCACATAGAAATGAGTAGAGAAGTAGAAAGACTTGGTCTTGGTAGTGTTGCCACCTAGCCATCTGGCGTGTTTACTGCATCGATAAATACGAAACGTCACACACTTTTGCGTTTCCGTATGCATGCAGATTTTCACTCTAAAACGCTCGTCTAAATGCAGATTTAAAAGTGAAAACGAAACGCCACTTTTGCGTTTTGGTTTCAGATCGTTTCCGTGTAGCCTAAGACACCAAAATACAGGCCGTGACAAAACAGCTCTATTTTCTTTTACAATTCAAGTTCAGAATCACGTTTAAGTATTTGGGCTTTTATTAGTGTACTACACTTATTTCATTTCACTCCTAGAAGATGGACATATTTTTCAACAGCCAAGTTTGAAGGAGCAAATATCTGTGCGTTTTAAACTCAACCCGGTCTCACGTAAACATGTGGAATAACATCCTTTTTTTTTTTTTACACAGTTAAAATGCGAGATGGCAACCTTTTGTCTTCTTTAGGGCTTCATCAGCGACCCATGAGTATTAAAAATCTGGGATTTGTACTTTTCGAATGCGAACCTTGTATTTTGAGCATCCTACTCCTAACCGGTCGCGAGAGAGAGCAAAGCAGGGGAGTAATTGATGGCGAGTGGGAGAGGTAGAAAAGCAATCCATCGTACAACGGTCCACGGATGCCCAACAGAAAACCCGACTAACCATTTACAAGTGTTTTTATTTTTATGGAAGTCACAATTGTTGACCATATCACATTAACGTCATCATAAACATGATCATGCGCACCACGAAATCAGCATCGCAGTCGGGAAATCAGTCAGGAAAACAGAGAAATTGTAAAAAAAAATTCTCTTCAGCTTTTCTTGTTAAAGTGTGGACCAATGTAGGCGTTAAACCGTGTTTAATGTGCATTTATCAAACTGCCATCTTCAGCCGGACGGTCTCGGCTTTCTTCTAGCCGAGGCAGTACTTGCTTTGAGTGTGTCTCTGCTTAAGGGCCCAATCTCCGTCTGAAACTGTCACACAGCGACTGTTAAAGCAGCTGGTAACAAGTCGTAGTGCTGGCTCACAGAGTAATAATGAGGAACGTCTTTATGTTTCATGTATTTCGCCCCAAAAGTTTCAGTTCTTTCTCTGTAAGGGGGAGCCTGAATGTCAAGTTCTTTGCCAGATCTGTACTTTGATTTCAATAAAGCTTTAGATTACCGATATCTGGGCTATAACTTTGGCCAAAGCAAGACTAAATGTTTCCGTTCAGTGCAAATTCTTTAGCTTTCTTTTACATTTGTTTTGCATAGAAGTTTCTTTTCTTCAGTATCCCATTCTGTTCCAGCCTGTGCTTATGTTCTGTTCTACTTTACATTATTTTACATGACATGAAATCATTTTATTCAATTCCATGTCATTTACACTTCTTTTCATCTCTATTCCATTCTTTTTAACACTTTTATTCTATTCTATCCCACTTTTATATTACTTAACAACTATATTCTGCTCTATGTTTCTATTCTAGTTTGTGATTCTATTCTATTCTAATTAAGTTAGTCCTTTGCTATAAAGAGTCTGACCTTTACAAAGAATGAGGCAGTGTTTTATGATGCTCTTGCTTAATGATAACCGTGCTGGATAATACACAGAGGGAAAAGGCTGAGGTAGGATGCTTTATCTTGTGACTTTAAGTGTGCACTATAAGGACTCTGCCAAGAGAGGGAAAAGAGGAGCGGAGGGGGTAGGGATGGTGAAGGGGAGGAAGAGTGGGGTGCAGAGAAGTACAGGAGGCTAGATGTTGTTACATTATTGAGAAGAAGCCAAAGCCTTGGTGCTCTGGGAATTTGAAGACAAAAGAGAAGTAAGGACAGAGACGGGGTCGGTGGATAAGAGCGCAGAGCGCAATCGTGTGAAAGATGAGGGATGAGAGGGAAACGAAGGGGAGGGGAAAAAAAGACCCAGAACCTCTGAGAGAGGGGGAGAAAGATAGAAAATAGGCTGTGAGAAAGAAAGATGGACAGTGATGTATAGGTGTGCTACAGCACAGGGTTGCTCCCAAGTGTGCGCGGTGTAAGGAATTACAGTGAACAATGTGAAGCGATGAGGGAGACTCGGACGGCTGACACTGTTTTTGTTCACTTCCACGGTATCAGGTGGAAATGCCCTCCACCAGTCACTATGGTGTATTTGTGTTTGAGACACTGACAGGGAAATAAATATGACAAGTAGGAAGCAAAAGAGAGCAATAAAAGGGCGGATAATGAGAGATGAAACTTGTGCGTTTGAGTGTGTTAATGTGTCTGCGCAACCGGCTGTGTGTATCTGATTTTATGTGAATCCGAAATGTGGACGAACACCAAGGCTTTAGCTTTTTAATCAGCCCCATCAGCGCTGTATGGGGACTCTGAGAAGCTTTCATGTGTAGTTTCTCACAAACACACGCAGACACGCACGCAAGAACGCAAAGCATCCCCTCTTGCCTTCTGTTCTAAATTTACACCTAACATGAGAACAGGAAAATGGGGGAGGAGGAAAAGAGGAGCAAAGCGAGGTAAGGGATTGAAGACAGAGAGCAGAGGAAGAGTGGAGGAGGACAGGAGGAGGAAGGTGGAGAAAGGAGAGGAGTGGAGGAGGAGGAAAGGTGCACAGGAGAGGTAGAAGAAGTTTAGACTTAAATTAGGATGAGGCAAATCTAAAAGGAGAGCAGAAAAAAAGAATATAAGGAGGGGAGCCAAATTTGATTTAGGCAGTGGGCAGCAGACTTGGAGAAAAGGATGACTGGAGAGTTAGACAGGGAGGGAGAAGGACAGCGGTATATTAGTCAAGGTGTCCAGTCTGTGTATTGCCTGCTGTGCAATACCACCCCTCTGATTTACTCTGCCGAGTGACTGATGAGAGGGAGGAAGAGAAAGAGGGATGCAGAGATGAAGGGATGCGAGAGGAGGGAGGTCTCGCTACGAGCGTTTAGGCCAAATTAACGGCACCTCATAAATTAGACTAACAGCCAAAGCGGCAGGGCTGGAGGGGAGGGGATGTGACTGCGTGTGCGCCAGCGAGTCTCCGTGTGTACACAGGAAAGTAAGTGCATGTATGTGAGCGATGACTTGTCAAAAGGGAACAATTTGAACCAGTACAAACAGATTACTCTCTGATAAAGTAGCGATACCCTGGCCGCTCGCTCATACAAACACAATCTCCTCTTGATTGCCGCACACACTGAAGCTTTTTGCTCCTGCGTGATGCGCTCATGAACAGAAACTGCAGGCGTAACGGTGCTGAGTTTCAGTTGCCCGCCTATTCACTCATGAGACACTTTGACTTTGTGATTGTTGCATGAAGCAAAGTTAATGCAGGTTTGACGTGCTTGCACAATTCATTTGGGTGTCAGGTACAAAACAATTTTGGAAAAAGGTGTTTTGTTATATTACCGTAACAAATATATATTCATACCGAAATTCCAATTTCCAGCTTTCGCTGCAGAATGTTTACAGTGAATATTGTTCCGGGCTTTTAAGCGTACCTGTGTCATGTTCAAGAAAGGCAGTTGGCTGAATTAAATATCAAAGTAACCGCTGACCTAATGCTGATGTGAGATGGAATGTATTGATTTTTCTCAAAGTATTTCATTAAACTGCATTATCATAAATCACATAAATCACAAGATCTTACTGACATCGCCCAGAATCAAACCCCTCACCCATGAAATATTTTGAATGAAACCTGGAAGAGCTCCATGTCACAGAAATACCCAAATCAGACCAGACATTATGTAGATTTTACCTGCCAGCTGCCTTTTACTGTACAGAGTGGGGTTCAGGTCCGGCTGAGCTCATGCATCAACAGTGATAGTAACTTTGTGATGCTTTCTGCTCATCTCTCAAATGCTTTTAGTCACTTTCAACAATTTGGTAGATTTGTCCTAGTGCAATTAGTGCTGATATCAACACAAAAACAGTTCAAATATAACAAAAAATTCTAATCTTTTTGTAAGAGCTCAAACAGTGAAGATATGACGTCCCGGATGAAAGTTCCAGAAGAAGAGGCCTCATCATTTTTCCTTTTGCAGATGTCCACCACAGTTGTTGTTGTTTTTGTTTTTTTTAAACTCCTCGAGGTGTATTTCCAGATAGGACAACTACTACTTCTACTGAAATAAAACTGCTAGCAGCACAGCCTATGTCAAAACCCTCTCTGCCTCGTTTATTGTTTTCAAAAATTTGCTTCAGATTTGCTTTGCCAGGGCACAGAAACCTGACATCTGTTTGGTTTTTCCAACGTGGGCAACTGTAAAAAGGTAAACAAACGTGACACTGCAACATCAGATAACTGCAAGGAAGAGAACCTGGGTCATCTCTATGTGTAATAGATTTTTTTTCTAAGGCACATTGTTATATTCTTATATGTGAATATATTACTTTTCTGCCAATGGATCCAAATTATAATGACAACAAATTATAACTTCTAAAACTAGCAAGCAACTCAGCATGAAGACACCACCGTCTGTTCTGCTGTGATGAGTTCTCTGACAGTTTTGTAATAAATGCAGACAAAGTGTCCCACAAACTGTATTATGACACCATTTCCATGTTGTCCCAGTCAAGTTTTTCAGCCTATAATAATAAATTCACAAAATTCTCTTACTGGCACATGTTCAGCGTATGTTCATAGCAACATGTCTTTGACAGCTCAGAATCAGCTGATAATACCATCCAACCTGATTCTCCAAACGGATTTAGTCGCGTAAAGATGTCACACCCCAGTGCTGTCATGACTCCGAGCATGCAGAAATGACATTTTGCCAATTTCAAAGCAATATCTAGTGTACAAACATATTTTGTCGGCTGCAGGGTTACTGCACAGGAACATTTAGCTCACGCTAGGCTCGGTACAAATTGTGTTCGTCTTTTTCGATAATGTATGTGTTCTGTTACAATTCCAGCAGCACATAACATAAATCCTCCCTCCTATACGTTATTTATGTCAGCGCCTCTACATTATAAAGAAATGTTAACTCTGTCAGAAGTGCAAGCACTTGCCGATCGCTGTGTGATTACAGCAGCGCTTGACTGAGTGAGATAATAATACAATCACACACACATACACACACATACACACACCCAGGCACACACTAACTCAACCACACACCAATCCTGGCAGTGTATAGTTGATGCTCAGAGTGATTAAAGTGGCATGCTTCTGAGTGTGTCACCTGGGTGCTGCTGTATCTTAAATCAGGACAGTGGGGCTCAGATTGGGTATTGACTGGCCCACAGAAGTCTCCATCCATCAAGCTGAGAAACGATAGCTCGGAGGCCGCCCTGATGTAGCCATATACCACCGAGGTTGCTCGCTGGCTGAATGAGGTGACGTAAGGTTATGGTTATCGAGGCACAGGCTCTTATTCATACAGCATGGCGAGCAGGCAGGCACAGCTCGCAGGAGGTTGTGGACTGACAGGCAACACGTCTGCCATCAAAACACGGATAACCACATGTTCACTAACTAAAAGCCGAGCGCACCTGTGACAAACACAGATTGACAAACACATATGGTCAGACATGTAGCACTCATCATCAGAGATAAAGATTTCTTTTCTATCTTTGTCCTGTTGTCTCTCACTATGAGGAACACACACACACACACACACACACAAACAAAGGCAAGCATGCCCAGCAAAACACATACGACTCTGTCTTGAGGGTCTGAGCAGCATATTTTGACTATGTGCCTAATGATAATAAATGAGCCATCATGGATGGGGAGGGAGGCACTAAGTCATCCCTTTCATCGACAGGAGGAAGACTGGGAGCCCCAAGGTCACCCCTCTGTCAGCATCATTCTCCCTAATGACTTCTTGCCTTCTCTCACACGCACACGTGTATGTGCACACGTACCCACAGAAAGTGGCACAAAGAGCCACCGTGCCAGGTTCCTGCCGACAAATCGTCCAACTGAAAACTCTGCATTGTATGTCTTCCATCAGATATGACCCATATCAGAGTTTCTGAAACATCGCACATGACCTTTGGTGGTTTGTAAAGGGGGAAAAGATTCACACAAAGAAAGAGAGTTTAATTCAAGTCAGGTGTGGGCTCGCTGTGTTCTGCATTCTGTTGTGTTTTTAATTTAATTGTTAGGTTGGGTAAAGAAATTAGACTACTTAGGTTTAGGTTTAGGCACCACGACACCATAGGTAGGGATTAAAAAAAAACCATCATGATATGGTTTAAAATAGGGCTGCATGGTGGTGTGGTTAACACTGTCGCTTCACAGCAAGTCCCATCAAGTTCACCCAAAGGTCAGACCATGCAGTGTTAAGAGAAACTGCAGCAAATGTTACATCTAGACAAATCCAAAAGTCTTTTTGGACAGATGAGACAAGATTGGGGGATTTTTTATAACAATGAACAGTGCTAGCTTTAAGACCAAAAAAACAAACACAGCACATCAGCACACATGCCAAACACCAGCTGGTAAGTGCGGTGGTGGAGGGGTGATGATTTGGGCTTGTTTTGCAGCCACCCTGCTGTCATTGAACATTGCTGCTGTCACCATGAGCTCCTCTGTATACCAAAGGATTCTAGAGTCAAATGTGAGGCTGACAGCTAAATCTTTGGTCATCAAATGGCTCGTGCAACAGGACAACGATCCCAAGCACGGCAGCAAATCTGTGACAGAAGGGCTGAAACAGAACTAAAGTTAAAGGGATAGTTCGCCTCTTTTGACATGAAGCTGTATGACATCCCATATTAGCAACATCATTTATGAACATCTTCTTACCCCCCGCTGCGTGCTGTGAGCCGAGTTCCGGCTTCATTTTGGCGTTGACGAAGGTAGTCCGGCTAGTTGGCTGGGGCCACAAAAATAAAGCGTTTTGCTTCTCAAAACAATATGTGTTCAAAAGAGTAATACATTTGCATCACAAAATCGTTCATCCAGAAAAAGTCAGAGCTCACAATCGCTTGGCGCTATTTTCTCTCCCTTCGTATCACGAAGGGGGGGGGTAAGAAAATGTTCATAAACGATATTGCTAGTATGGGATGTCATACAGCTTCATGTCAAAAGAGGCGAACTATCCCTTTAAGGTGTTACCCTGACCCAGTCAAAGTACCAAACCTCAGCCCAAATGAAATACTGAGGCAGAAACTTAAGATAGCTGTGCATAAAACATGTGCCTGTAAACCTGTGCTTTGTTTCACACACACAGTTTCTGCATTTTTACTCATTATTTCTGTTGATATGTTACATCATGTGCTGACGTTCACCTGAGGCCGTATTTTTCCTGATTTTGAAATCCTTTCGGGACAAGATTTTGTTTCCGTTTAAGTCCTGAAACGTGAACTCCTAAATGGAGCGAGGGTTGACTTTGTTGGTCATACGGATGTAATTTCCCATTTTCAGGTCTATTTGTGGTCCTGTGTGACAGGTTGTATCTGCAGTCCAGCCCGAGGTTTCAAATAGTTTCATGATAAAAAAGGAGCCTAAATTAGAAAGTAATTTTGAACTGCTTTTGTTTCAATTTCACCACTTTGTTGTTAATAACGCCAAAACCCCAGAGATTTTTAATCATCAACATGTTGTGTTGTGAACCCCCCAGGTTATGAATCGCTGCTCTAATTTCTAGATAACGTGCAAGTTTCCTGAAGAAAGGGGGAACTCAACACAAACTGTTAATTAAAAAAAAAGTTTCATTGCTTTACTCAGAAACTCTTTTTAGCATTCTATCAATTGCGAAATCAGTCATATACTCCTGAGTTATCAGGTAATGCCTCACTGTGCACCAGCACCAGGGTCTTTAGCATAACAGCACAAGATCAAATTGGGAAAAAGTAAGACAAGCACTGCATAACTGATACATGACTTTATAACCTTTGTGACCCCCCCTTACTTCGGTCCTTCTCCCTAATGAGCTTCCATGCACCGTTATCTCTCAGAGGCATCTCAGAATCCAAATCCATAGAGGGGCGCCAAATAAACCCATCCAGCCAAAAGGCACAAATGAACAGAGTCCAAAAAAAGCTATTTTGTATTGAAAGCTGTATTGAAAAATGCGAGTTTGTGGGAGAGAGGAGGCATCAGAAGACGAGATGGAGAAATGAACAGGAAGGTAGCGCCTTCACTTTCAACTGTGGGAATTCTCTTCGCATACACACACCAGCGCACGCACACACGCACGGGCACACACACACGGACGAGTTTAGACTTGAGCTGTAGAAAGCTAATTTGCACCACATTGAAATGCATCTCAATTAAAGAGAAACACATCGAGGTGCCAGGGGAGGAGAGAGATGTGAGAGAATGGGAGGAAGGAACTGGGTGTGAAACAGATAGTGTGTGAGTATGAGAGTAATAAAGGGGTGGGTGGGTATGTGTGTGTGTGTGTGTGTGTGTGTGAGCGTTGGGTGGGGTGGGGGCTCAACTGTAACTGGCAAGGGAAAGAAAAAGAGAGGGAAAGGAAGGGAAACACAGGCAGAGAGTGTGTTTTTTCTCCTTACTTTCATCTCCTTACTTTGGAAAAACATCTCATTTTGGGATGAATCAGGTTTAGAAAACGGTGCATGAAGGCTTGAGACCCGGCAAAAAAAACCCTGACTAACTTCAACCTTGTTATCGCCACTTCTTTGGTTTGGTGCCAGCACACCGGGGCTGTCCCTGCTAAAACTCTGTGTGTGTATTTCTGTTTGTGCTCGGCTATTTTTAAACCCAAGGCCACGCACGGCTTGACAGAATGGGTGGATGCCTCCAAGAAGGTTTTGGCTAATTATGGAAGGAGATGTGTCTGTAACTTGGTATTGTTGAGATGAGTTCAGTGCTTTATTTGTCAAATCTGTCCATGTTGGGATTAATATCATGCGTGTGAATGTGCATGTGCTGCTATGTGTGATTTATCAAGAGTGCATCTGGGAGAACAAACAGCAAGCGGAAGAAAGAAAGAAAGAAAGAAAAAGAAAAAACCCTCACAATCTGTCACATGGAAAAAAATCAGGATTTGTTTTGCATGCCGCTACCATTTTGCATGGATTGTCAGGTTCTCATGACTGTAGCGGTGCCAGTCCGCCATCTTAATAGCAATTAATACAATTAGCGCCCATCTGTCAAGCAAAAGATACTCAGCTTGTCTACATTTTGCAAAAAGCTCCTTAACCTGGTGTTTGTGTCTGTTCGAACATACTGGAAGTTACACAGCTGTCAGAAAGCGGAGCACCGAAGGAAAAGAACGTCTTTTTAATCTCATTCCGATGCAAGATGTAGCTCCCCGACTCATGACTGCAGCAGAGTAACACCATTATAACCATGACGTAATGCAGCTACCTACCTACAGATGGGGGACAAATTAAAGAAAAAACATAAAGTGCCAAACCCGTTTCAGGCACGCAATGCCTGGCAATAATGGCTCCATCAATCTGTTGAATTGACAGTTTTTAGTCTTTAAGACATTTGTCTTTTCTACAATTATGTTCGTCAAGGCTTCACTCAGGCTTACCCTCAACTGTTAAGAGAGAGCCAAAGCACACATGCAACATTTGCCATTTGCTCGAGAATCGACAGCAAATCAACTGTGGGTAAAGTACCCGGCTTCTTCTACAGCACGCAATGCCATGCAGCCAATGACTATTGATATTTACATCTACATATACATTTCGTCATCTCGTGAGCACTTTTATCCAAAGCGACTCACATGTGAGGAACAACAATCAAGCTTCAGAGAAGCACGACACCCCGGCCCATAGATTAAGCACTAAATCATAACGACTGAGTACAAGTAGAGCAGCCGTACAATGCAAGTGCGGAGAAGTGTAAGAAAGTGCAAACTAGGCTTGTAAGGGTGATAGAGGCATTATAGGAAGGAGGTGTTCTCATAAGAGATGGGTTTTGAAGAGATTTTTGAAGGCAGAGAAGGACGGACCTGCTCTGATAGCATGTGGTAGCTTGTTCCACCATCCTGGAATCGCAAATGACTACTTTGGGCCTGAGGGTGCCGGTTTATGTTCCTGAGAGGAACGCAGGGGTCAAGAAGAAGCATGAGCCGGAATGACTGAATTTAGATAACTAGGGGCAGATGCAGCAGTCACTCTGTGGGGAGCGTGAGTGACTTGAATTGAATTTGGACAGTCATAGGATATGAGCCTGATATCAGCCTTAAGTGTGCTGTGATTGGGTAAGATGTTTAATCAACAGCCAGGAGCAGCTAAATATACTTTCTGCTTGTCTGCAAGCTTTTTATCAAACCCACAGTAAAGTAGCAGACAGGCATAAATGTCTGCTCGAGAAAAACATTACCTTTTGCTTTGCACTCTGTAGAACCAACTCTTTGCAAATCGTGGTTGGAGTGTGTCAGATGGAGAGGTGAAGCTGCAGCTCTTAGCCCAAAATGTGAAAATTCAGCGGTCCACCCTCCCGATCGTTTTGTGAAAAAACCCTAAAGTGCTGCAACTAATAATGGTAGAAAAAAACACAATGCATGATAGTTTGAACAGCCATCTATTTAGATATTTACATTCTAATTTGGGTGGATGCCCCTCCCAAAAAAGCAGATATATGTTGAATTAATTAATGTAACGCAATGCAGTTCTGACTTGTGACGTGTAGAGACGTCTCGGTCTGACCAAGTATAATTACCCTGACATAGTCAGTTACTATCAGATTAATGGAAATATGAGGGCATGTACTGTATGAAAAAAGTTTTACAAAGGTGCTGGACCGCCATTTGCTGCTGCAACAGCTTCAAAGTGCCTTGGAACTGATTCTACACGTCTGTGCAACTCTGCTGTAGGAATGGAGCAGAATTCCTCGCAAAGATACTCCTTCGTTTGGTGTTTTCATGATGGTGGTAGTGTCTAACAAGCTGATCCAAAAGCTGGGTTGCCATCTGGAGAATGAGATGTAGGCTACAGCTATGAATCATCTCATCTTCACGCTCATCAAAAGCACGCAGTGGGCTCCGTTGCTCTATGAATGGGGTCGCGGCCTTCCTGAGGCGACGAGCCTCGTCAGGACAGAAAAGTTTCATTTGGAGAGAATCGATCGCTTGGAACCTCCCGCCCAAGCGAACACAAAACATGGCCGCAAAAAGGACAACCACAGAGCCAACCAATCCCCTAATTGTGGGGGTGAAGGGTTCAAGATTTTTCTTTCATTTGTCATTTGTTTGTATTTAATATCATTATATGCGATATTCAGATCATCAGCATAACAACTATCATTAAGAGGAGCGATAACAACGCTGTCATCATAATCATCTGGACTGCCATCAGTGACACCACATCAGCCACGTCATCTGAGAATACATCTCATTTTCACCTGACAGGAAAAACTGATGGGGGTGGCAGAGGCTAAATGATTGGTTCATTGCATGATAGCTGGCCTTGTCCACAGCGAGGCTCGAATTCTCTGCTGAAACATCTGCATGAAATCCAGACCGAAACTCATCTAAACAGAGTGCAGGAGGTAAATGGAGGAGGGATGACATTGGACACTTTCCGATGAAATGAATTTGCTTTGATACATCATTACACCCACTGGGGATATGTTATTATTTACTGCTTTTTTGTTTTGTTTTGGTTCAATTTTCCAACACAGCAAGAGCCTGATGGAGACACACTACGGTGGACCCTCAACTGTCTCGAGTTGCCCGGCTCCTGAGCTGCCTAAATTTGAGTCAGTGGTCTTGTTTGATCCATCCTCTTAGACTCTCCGCCTTGGTGCTCGCAGTCAGAAAGCTAAGCTAAAATAAGCAGCATCCCTCTTTCATAGTAGCCTTACGCTGGAGGAACCTTACTGTGTGTTAGTGATGACTGTGACAGACAGACATGCGAACATATAAGCTGAAAGAAAAACTGCTTACATGGGTTTTCTTTTTCCTCTAAAACTTTGCGTTAGCATAATCTCTCTCTGCCTCTCTTTTCTTTCTGCTCACTCATTCTTTACTTGCACACACGACTGAGCAAATCCAATTCTCTATTTCTCCATCACACACACACTCACACACACACACACAATACACCAAAGACACACATTTCTGGGTACATGCTTTACAATGATGGCTCCATACTGTACTTGGACAATAAAACACATCAGCAAACTACTCAGACAACCTCCACAGGCACTTTGTCTTGTCTTCGGTGTCTTTATGGCCTCTCAATTTGCCCTTGATGACACGGCTTATGAGCCTTTCAGCAACCCTCTGTTGTACACAGGCTGACAGATCGAGATGTCATTACACTAAGTAGGGGCTCTCTATTAGCTCAAATGGTGGCATATAACCAGATAATCGGCTGTGGACAGCAAGTGTGGCTATGTGGGAGGTGAGATGCTAACGGATGGTGTGTGGGAGAGTAATGTTTTATGTTGGAGGAAGTGTGATATCTCCATTATAGACAAGCTTAATTGATAAACAGGACAATAAAAGCAGCAAATGGCCCCATAGATTTCTTCTCTCAGTACGGTCAGGAATACTGTAGAATGTCACTCTACATCTAATGGAACTGACAATAATGGCATATTAAGAAGAGTCTGCAGCGCAGTCTGGGATAATGTCATCACTTTACAGGCATAAATGACTAATAAAACGCTTCTAATAAAAGAAAGGAAGCAGCATTTCTCCAAGGGACGCCTCAAATGTTTCTTTCCCCTCACACTACTCACCTCTCCTCTTCCCCACACTCCGTCCGGCATCATTTTTGCTCTGTACACCCTCCGTGATAGAAATACTGTCAATACTAGTAACTGCCACAAATGGCAACATTGAATTCATATATGCATAATAAGCGGGGAGCTTCGCTGCCAGGGGGCTCGATTGTGAAAGAGGGCAGCGGAGGAGCAGCGTTAACAGGCTCCGTCCCTGCTGTTGGAATGTGAGAACAATTGGAGAAACACTCAAAATAAGTGTTTTCCTTTGATTATTTGACACCAAACAAGAGCCCCATCGAGTTATTTAGCCCGCACGCGCCGGGGGCAGCTCCGTGCAACGTATCCGGTGGAGCACTTTATGAGAAGAGAGATGCAAAGGATTCAAATTGAAATCACTGGCCAAAGTCAAAGAGTGCTCACCACAAAATCCGGATCAGCGCTCGGTGTACGGAGAATTCCGAGGAGTTTTCTTGCGTCTTTCTTCACCCCAAGTTGTAGACAGCCACCAGATGCGGTCCCACAGTCCCGACTGAGCTGCGAAGAGAGAAGGTGAGACCACGTTTGAGAGAAAAGCTCGTCAACCCACAGGCTCGCGCATCCCGGGCGGCAAAACAAGCTCAGTCGCCAGCCCACCTGCCAAATAAAAAAAAAAAAAAAAAAAAAACTACATCAATATTAATACGTGTTTAGGTCACTTAACCAAGGCTATACCTTTTCAAATAGACGGGATGACCGTCGGAGAGTAAAGGAGACGGTAAACGGAGCGGGCAAGGCAGCGGCTGTCAGATTTGACTTCAAACTAGTGCTGACGATGCGCGCGGAGATAAGCGGCGGAGGAGAGGGAGGGAGAGGCACGAGGAGGCAGCGGAGGGAGACGATCCACACAAACGAGCAAAAAATATTCACCACTTCAAAGTTACTCAAGTGGGTCAACTTGTGAACACAGACCATCTTTCCTCCAGAAAATACACAGCGTGGACTCGTAAAAGATCTTAATAGAGTATGTGTCTTCCCTATTCTACTGGTTAATGTTACAATAAAATAAAATAGTAAAACAATAAAATACCTCGTCACAGGAAACCTCCATATTTAGGCACCGGTTTGTGCCTTTCCTGGATGAGTTTATAGTGGAAATCTTAATATAATAATAATAATGATAATAAAAAAAGAACATTCAGGCATCAGATAAATTTCCCAAATATATCGGAACACAATGCAGCAACTCTGAGGCATTCTATACTGCTTTCAAATACTCAGTCTTGTCTAATCAACATTGCTACTCTAGTATTTATCCCTACTGAGCCGACACAGATAAAGGCATGATATACTCTTCTGTCCTTATTTGTGCATGTGTTTATAGCCCCCTGAGATGTGCACAATAATAAGTTAATTCAGTCTAACTTTAAGTATTTGTCTCGTTTGATCAAGATTTTATCTTAAATTCAAAACTTTTTGTATATATTCAAAGCATTTCACACATATCTAATAATTTGCAACTAGTTTCTTTTAATCAGCAAAACAAATCCAAAGTGACCTTTTCAAAAAAAAAAAAAAAAAGAGTTGTGTGATGTCACCATCTGGTGGTATACGCTACACTTGGGACTGTAATTCAGAAGAAGAAGTAGTTGTCCTGAGCAGAGACAAACCTCTTGGAGGAAAAAAAATGAAAGAATAGCTGCGGGGGACATCCACAAAAGTAAAAGGGAAAGAGCTGTTCTTCAGGAATTACTTTAATGAGCTGTTGTATCATGTCAAGGAAAATACTCATGGGATCTTTTCTTTTTGCCAGCTGAGAGCAGAAACAGCTGTGAGTCACATCACGTTAATCTCTGTCAGGTCAGACATTATTCACCAAGATGTTTTCATTCCCTCTAAGGCTTAGGGGCATCAAGTCTTCTTTGAAACAGACAAGAATCTCCACAAGTGAGCATAAACTTTTTTTTCCCACATTATAGTTTTTATTTTTCTAACTATGGGGTTTCCATTAGATTTTTATTTTCAACGTCATTTGAATATTAATAAAAAACAGCAATATAAACCCAGCTTTTCCCAGCAAAGCTGACCCAAAAGAAGAATGCAACACATTGTATACATATATTAAAATATCTGTGTGTGTGTATCTATTTATTTGTTCTTTTTTTTTCTGAGTTAATTACTTGTGAGAAAAATGCATCCTGCAACATTAATATTTCCCTTTGAGATTTATAAAGAAGCGCTGCACAGTGGCGTGGTGATTTGCACTGTTGCCTCACATTAAAGGGGAACTCCGGGGCATTTGAAGCGCGTTTCCATTGCTAGAGGTTGTCAAATACTGATAGTAGGACACAGAGAGGTGCAAATCTGCGCTCCCTGTGTGGAGATCGCGCTGTTCGCTCAGCCTGTCATGCGAGGCTAATACGTGGTGGCTAGGGGCAAGAGCTAACCCTTCCACGTAAAACAACAACTTGCACACTGCAGAAACGTCACACCACTTTATAACCCATCCGACAATAAAGTCACAAGCCTTACCATCAAAACCATATGCATGGTTCTCACATTACTGGCATGGGGACGTTACAAAACAACTTTATAAACAGCATGTAACTCACCGGCTGGTTGTAGGCTCGCGCATGTGAAAGCCCAAAAGAGTCGATGGACGATAATCCCATATACAAAACAATTATTTTCTTTAGAAAAACTGCGTTCAAGTATTTAAAACATTACAACAATACATGCCCAGTAATATTGTTGTAATGTTTTAAATACTTGAGCGCAGTTTTTCTAGAGAATATAATTGTTTTGTATGGGATTATCATCCATCGATTCTTTTGGGCTTTCACATGCGCGAGCCTACAACCAGCCGGTGAGTTACATGCTGTTTATAAAGTTGTTTTGTAACGTCCCCATGCCAGTAATGTGAGAACCATGCATTTGGTTTTGATGGTAAGGCTTGTGACTTTATTGTCGGATGGTTTATAAAGTGGTGTGACGTTTCTGCAGTGTGCAAGTTGTTGTTTTACGTGGAAGGGTTAGCAGTTGCCCCTTAGCCACCACGTATTAGCCTCGCATGACACGCTGTGCGAACAGCGCGATCTCCACACAGGGAGCGCAGATTTGCACCTGTCTGTGTCCTACTATCAGTATTTGACAACCTCTAGCAATGGAAACGCGCTTCAAATGCCCCGGAGTTCCCCTTTAAGAGGTTTCCTGGCATGTTCTCCCTTTGTATGCGTGGGTCCTGTCCGGGTACTCTGGCTTCCTCCCACCATCCAAAAACATGCATGTTCGGGTAATTGGTGATCCTCAATTCACCCGAGGAGTAAGTGTGAGCATCTGTGGTTGTTTGTGTCGTTTTGTGTCTCTGTCTTAGCCCAGTGATGGATTGGTGACCAGTCAACCAGGCACCACTCACCCAATGGCCCAATTACCACCTGTGGCAAAAGCAAGTCGATCCTCGTGGACCCCATTGTTGAAATGACTGATTTCAAAGCATAAATAAACATGTCTAATACAATAAGCTAGTTTGGTCTATATAGCTGACTTTATTCTCCATGAGAACTGAACAAAGTGTGAATCTTTTGTATAGCTATCCCATGTGAATTCTATTATTGCATTCTATTGCATTGTTCTTGTGTTTTATGCCTTGTATTTTGTGTTGTACAGCACTTTGTTTCAGCCACGGCTGTGTTAAAAGGCTATATAAATAAAGTTGAGTTGAGTTGAGTATTATAGCTTAAAGTTAGGGTATTATTAAGATCATGGCACACTTTGATTAACAGGCGTCATTGGATTCTCAATCAGATCTTACACTCCCTTACACTTTGCCTTACCCAAGATGACGACAGCCAAATGACAAACTTGAACATTCTTAAAAAGGTAGCGCACAAAGCAATTGTCCACTTGACAGTTGCTATGTCAATATTTTGCATACGGACTACAGACTAGATCCACCAGAGGGTCAGTGGTTATTCACATACATTGAGCAGGATTCAAACCCCATGCCTGGGTCCTACCAAATGCACATAAAACACACTATTATACACAGCACAGATTGTTTTATTGCATTTAGAGTTATTTTACGTCATTGCTAAAGTATCATCTCTTCTCATTGGCTTTCAACTCAAGCGGAGTACGACATCTAAATTTAGAAATAGTTTTTATTGTCATGTATTGGTTTCTATATTTCTATTATTTTATAACCTTGCTGTCGGCTGTAAACTTTTATTAACTGTGAAGCACTTTGGCCAATTTTTTTTGTTTTTAAACGTGCTATGTGAATGAACTTGACTTTGACCTAGAGAAAAAAGATGTAGCTCAACAAATTGGTTATATTTTTGAAAAATATTGTTCCATTTGTATCTAATAATTTTGGTAAATTATTTGTTTTTGAGCAGCTGCATTGTTTTACATTATCATGACTATTGTTATGCTATTCTATACTTAGTGATTAGAAAAAGAAGTGTCAACACGTGGGTGGTTTACCACCTCAGCTACACATTTTCATCAGGGAAATCCTCTGTGTAAGTTATAAAAACATGTGAAACAAACTATACCAACACAATAAAAGCAGCACACTTACATGGCTGTATACATTTCAATTATACATAAATGAATGATCAGAAATATACAAATGAATTAGAATAATCCCTTCAGGATTATGTCTGCAATATTTTACCTGAAGGGAAATTTTCTTACTGCGGCATTAACTAATTGATACTGATAATTGATATGTCATAGTTATGGTTAACAAAATTACATAAAAAAAAAAAATCAGTTGATCATTCCTGGGCCATGTCTTGATGAAGGACACAATGGGCCTCATGCAAGAACATTTTCATATTTTTATTCTAAATTTCTCTTACTTTTTTTGTAAGGTCTCGTAAGAACACGCCACGTCAGATTCAACAAGCGCTCTTAACTTCGGAAAAAGTGTGTAAATACCTGCGTAAATGATGAATCCCACTCGTGCGTATCTAAGTGCACGTGTACGAGGATAGTAGACTTGCATACTCCACGCCCTAAATTATACCATATAAGGCTGTGCTTCCTCGCTCCTGTGCCAGGCAGTGTTGAGTGTTGAGTCATGAAAACGGCATCAAGGCGCAAAAAGAACAACTTTAGGGGCTCTGAGACTGAAGTTCTGCTTTCAGAGATCCAAAAGGGAAAATCTGTCATTTTTAGCAGTGTCAGCAGTGGAATTACGGGACCTGCTAAAGCAAAGAAATGGGAAGCAATTTCGAGTGCTGTTAATACCATGTCACCGAAATAAAAAAATAAATGGTTTGACATGAAAATGGCTTAAAAAAAACGTCTCGCCATGGGCAGGCGATCGATGACTGCAACTAAAGCTGTGCAATCAGTTGTTGCCTCATCATGATGGCTCTTTGATGGGGTGGTCCATGAGGGGGGTCTTCTGGCACCACACCTTCTGGTCTGCCTGGGCTGGTTCAGGTGGAGACCATCGTTCATGGCAATATTGCGCCATGAACGAGGTATCGAGACACACCCACCTGGCCTTCAGCTCAGTACGCTCCACGACAGCACGGGTGTTTTGATGTGTATATGTGTCTCGTGCTCCAATTATGATTGGCAGTCCAGCCACGGGATGAAAGTCCCTCTTAATTTGTACTTGTTGGACAGCGGCGTATGGGAATTTGATGTACCATGGGTGATAAACTGAAGAGAATTTTGATGACCAAGGGGAGCGCACGACTCACAGATGACGGGGACACCCCCGATCTGTCTCCAATCTCGCTCTGAAAGGTTCCAGTGGCCAAAAATCCATGGGTGATGAGGACCTGGACGTGTGGTGGAATTGGGTTTGATCTGCATGTTTTTCTCTGGAGTTGTGGCTCTAGCAAGCTGCATATTTGTAGCAGGACAGTCCTTGGGAATCTTAATCGCGATGTCAGCCATTCATCTGTCTCCACATGTCTACACGCTCTCTTCCAAGAGCCTGACGCACTAAGGCATCCAAAAGTAGCAAGACAGCCGCTGGTTACGCTTCCCATTGACCTTGTTATATACAGATTCAAACGAACCTTCAATTAGTGCACAATTTAAGTCAAACAGAATAATGTCAGCATTATTATATATAATGTATATTTATTTATGTTTTCTTCAAAGTAATTAAATATACAATCCATTAGTCAAGCAAACTTGATTTGAATAACAGCGGACAATTTTACAAAACTCATACGACAGGTCTGGATCACTCGTAAATTCTGTTCGTACCTGAAAGAAAACGTAAAATACGAAAAGATTAGTGAATGCGCAAATTCACTCGTACGGACGATTTAAGAACAAATCTGTGCGTACGAATGGTTCTTGCATGAGGCCCATTATTCCTGCTGCGGCTTAATGAGAGCTTCGATCTCGACCATTTTATCTGCGAGTGATCTCACATTTCCTATGATGATCAGTGGGAGAACTAGTTGAAACTTCCTCCTCCTTTTTCTCAGCTTTGTTCCTGCTCTGCATCCTCAACATGTCCTCTCCGATTCTTCTGGATTTGGCATCTTATCCCAGGCATTAATTGGGCTTTTGGAAAGCTTATTTAGCTGCTCCCATATGCAAATGACTTCCCCGTTGGCATGGTTACACACCATAACAGATGTAAAGATCATAACAGATCATTCCGGCAGTGCAGCATCCAAACCAGCATAAAAAAAAAATGTTTCAAAGAAAATCAGTATTTTCACAGAAAAAAAACTCATCAAGATACAAAGAAAGACACAATATGTTCAAAGTTACTGTCATGAGCTGCCACTAGTGAAGTGCCATTCTAGATCTTAAACAAATAACACAAAAAGAAATTGTATTCAACCAAAGGCTATTATGAGTCATTAACTCCTCATAGGAAAATTAGTTTATCGTTCCATACAATGTTAGACGAACTGGCAGGTCTGGCTTTTTCATAAAAAGTTATCCTCATCTATTAGGATGAAATATATGCATTTTATTCCGTCCCCAGACAGATCTTGGTCCACAATTACATAATCATCACTGGAATACGACACTAATAAAAGGCACAAACATTTTGTGGGTGCAATATTTCACTTTAAAACCAGATCCCTTTTTGTGCCAACCACTGTCATATTTTATTGCGCTCATATTATTCTTTATCTGACTTTTGTATTCTAACTTTATATTAAGAATTCTGCCAGTAGATGGCTGGTGTCCCATCTCGTGAATATTTTCATTTTATTAACTGCATTGCTGACTGCTTGGTGATTGCTGCTAGTTACATGGGGTGGTGGGGGGGTTGGGGGGTGAGGAAAGAACCAGTTAGTGTGTGGGGTGGGGGTTGAGATGGATGCAGAGTAAGTAGAACAAGGGTGAGATCCATAACTATCTGTACCTTTCTGGAAAGAGGAGAAAAGGGGAGGAGGAGGGGAATAATTCCAAGTGCTGAATCTTTTCTTTTCATATCTCATTCCTGAGTCACCACTTCATCTGTCCACCTACCCCCAGCTCTCTTCTCCTGTGTGTTTCTCTGTCTCTACCTCTCCTTCTTTCTCCTTTGCTTTCTTTTTCGCTCTCATTCTCTCTCACAAGGAGCATCTCTTGTTTGTCCGTGCACCCAAATGTCTGCAACATCCTGCTCTCTATTTACAGAGCATGTGGGATGAAATGTGTGCCCGTGCGTGTGTCAGCTTTGTACTTGTATAACTTTGTGTATCCGAATGTGTGTGTATATATATATATATATATATATATATATATATATATATATATATATATATATATATATATATATATATATATATATATATATATATATATATATATATATATATATATATATATATATATATATATATATATATATATATATATATATATATATATATATATATATATATATATATATATATATATATATATATATATATATATATATATATATATATATATATATATATATATATATATATATATATATATATATATATACACACACACACACACACATGTGGTTGTGGGCTAATTCAAGTGTTCTTGTGATAAATGTGTTGAAAAATTGATCAGACCTTCCACAGTGTGTGATCTATAACATTCTAGTTTTATCCTTTTGTAATATCAATTATTAAATACATAAAACTGTTCACTAAAAGACAAAGCCGTTCAAAGAGGAGTGTGTCAGTGGATGAAAATGAATCAATCTGTTCATTTTCATTTCTCCTTGAAAGGACACACAGAGGAAGTATAGGAGGGCAGAAGTGCATATTAGAAATTCTTTATACTCTGGATTTAAAGTTTCAGACTCTTTCTTTTGCTTGTGAAAGCTGTGTAGGCTCCAGAGCATTTTATTTAAGACTCTCTGGGTTTAAGACCCTTCAGTAGGTTTAGGTAAACCTGGATTTTGAAGTGATGAATCTTATTGCTATGCACCCTGTCTCGAATCTGTATCCACCTGTCAATCTTAATTCTCTTTCATGAATCACCCTGTTTCAACTCAGCTTGCCAGAGGGATTGGAAGCAAAATAAACAAAATAAATGCCATAGATCTTAACAAAGTTACAGTATATTTTGACCTGAAAGGGAGCTAAAAACAGAGCGAGGTGAACACAGCACCAGCAGCCGCCATAATGAAACCTCTGTAAACATTGGTAAAATGTCAGCTGTTTAAACAACAGCGCATAATATGAACCTGAGGGAAACTAAGGAAAAGGAGGAATGAAGCAAACATGAAGTTTGAGCTTTTTTAAGCCTTTGGTATTCTTCTCGCCTGGCAAATGCAAACACAGAAAAAACTTTCCCATGAAATACCAAAGTGCTATTTGCTTACACATATTTATGCTTTTACATACAAAACAGAGGTTTGGAAGACCAACATCCTTTCAAAAGGTCCGATCTGGTTGGTCGAAATAGATTGATCACTTAGTCGCAATGGCCTGATCGAAGACTGCCCACAATTCCAACTTTGAAAAATTAGAACAATTAGGGAAAAAGGCTCTGAAAAGGCTTGTAAAGTTAGGATATATTCCTGAGTACAGGGTTAGTCATCAAAATGTTTCTATTTTTTCCAGGAAATCACAAACTCTAACCCTCCATTAAAAATAACCACAAAATAATGTGTTTGTCCCGTTGGGCCAGATACTGGTGCATTGGTGACAAATAGTGCATATGTATAGGAATAGGAGTGTCTTGAGACACCCCTAAAATCCTTTTAGTTTCCTCCTAAAAAGACAGACTTTCTTCTAACCTTATAAAGTGGTCTTGTGGAATAATTCTGTAGTCTTTCGGAAGGTCATTCAAAGTTCTTCTTGTCACACACAGAGAATGGAGGACGCAGATGCAGGAGATGTAATTCCAAGACTTTTATTTGGAGGGCAGCAGATCAACAAGTTCCTCGTTAGAGAAGCCAAATGGGCTATGAAATATTAATCTGATAATATACTTTCCCAAAATGGAGAAGTATGTCTATAAAAATTATCAAACTCAAAATCACTCCACTAACGGAGGAAAAAACAAAAGACCATGACACTTTAACTTTAACTAAATATCACTCCTACTGAGGAGGAAAAAACAAAGAGCCTCTCCTAAAAATCAGAGGAAATACACTATGAAAGATTTACAAACAAAAACCACTCCACCTAGGAGGGAAAATAAAAAAGGCTATAAACAAAATTAACACTGTAACTCTTACAGGTTCTACTTTATCAAAACTTACTCTGGGAAACAAAAAACACTCTTATGAGGATAAATACCACTTGGTAACTTGGAAACGGGCTTGGCAATAACGCGAGAATGATGCACTTCACGGAGACAGATACAACACACTGGCACAAGACAGGGGGAGACGCAGACTCTTAAGCACACCGGGGTAATGGGAAACAGGTGGAATCATTCACACCACAATCAGACTGGAGCACGAGAGGAAGGGCAAGTGACCTGGAACGAGAGGGAAGTTAATCTTTCAAAATAAAACAGGAAATGACATGAAACGAGACAAAAACCCAACTTAACCTCACCACGGTGTGACACTTCTTTGGATGTTGGCTGCTTTTAAACTAATTTGCAGTCCACTCCGTGGACCTGACCATTTTCAGAAGAATGTGTGGTTTTTATTTTGTTTGTCAATCATTTATTCTTTCAGTCATAAAAGCATACAAAGGCATCGAGCTCAAGGAATGAAACAGTGTTGTTTACACATAACAGACAACATGGAAAAGACCCAATTTTAGCTTGTATTTTCAAGCACTTGTTACGAGTAACCTGTTGCAAAGACACATTATTATTCCCATTTTTTTCATTGCATATACAAAAAATGCCAGAGATAACAGAATCTGAGAGGGATGAAATATGATTTTTTGAAGGTGACTCCCAAAGAGCTGTTTGCTGAAAACTTGGCATACAGTAAATGGATTAAATGAAGGACCAGATGCATCTCTCAGGTCCTGTGTCAGGTATGGACTTTTTCATCTCTCTTTCTTAAAAGACATCACTTTCAGACACTTTCAGGCCTGCCACTTTTTCTGCCCTCTGCTTGTCCAGTTCCCCCAAAACACCTGACTGGAAATCAAGGGGAAAAGCAGCCAAAGTAACGAAAGAAAACTTTGGCAGACCTTCCAAAAAGCTCTATTGTTCCAGACCACTTTAAAGTATTGCAAAAAAGTCTCACTGCCTGTAAGCTAAATATAAAGAAATGAAGGATGGCCTCCAACTTTTGCACAGTACTGTATATACTGCTCCCCGGTGGGAAGTTGCCCTGAGAGCCTGAGTGTTCTCCGCAGTATCTTATCTGTTCCTTGGACTAAGCTCTTCGGACAGAGATCTACTATGTTGTTCCTAGGATTTTCTGGAGCCACTCTCCTGGTTGGGTGGTCACAGCACTGGGTGATCCAATTAACGGTGCTGTTGCCTTTTAGCGTTCGACATATTTTCACCACTTCTTTCAAGCTTCTGTATTTTTAAGCTTGCCCTAATCCGTCTTGATGTTACTATCACGCAAGATTGCCACATCTATCACTGCTGTCTTCAGTTGGTAGGTTTCCATGGTTTGATTTGGCATCACCAGTATAGGTCTGGACCTGCATGTCCCCTACAGGTTGGCGTAGCGGTATTTTCACCGCCCTTGAAACAGAAGTTCAGTGGTTCAGCTCAATTTCTCCATTACCCTCAGGGAGTCCATGAGACTTTTTGAACAGCTAATAATTAGCCTGAAACAGTAAAAAAGTGTTGGTCACAAGGGGAAGGGGTGCAAAAATACCATGTCTGTGAGTCAGACTCAGGCATATAATGTGAATGTTCTCCACCGTTTGTATGAAACAGCAACATGCTTTGAAGACTGGTAGAGACACGGAAGATATTTCATTTTTGAAAACACATGAATTGGTATGTTAAATTGTGCATTTTATACTTGCAGAACACCAAACATTTTACTCTGCAGCTCAGTGGTGACTAGCTCTCAATAGATTGTTCTTCTATGAACTTGCACAGATAGGGTCATAGTAATTATTTCCTATACAAAACCACTGAATAGGACTCATTGGAAAACTATTCAAAGCATCACAGAGGCAAGATCCTCATCTCTGTGTCTTAATTATCCATCCCCCTGGGCTGTCATCATTAAGGCAAGCCAGACACTGGGACATATTTGGCATTACATTTTTAATGCAACAATAACCGGCTCAGCAAAAAAACACTACAGATTATACACAGTGTGTGTCTTGGCTCTGCTCCTTATACTGTGACACATCATTGTATTTTATTCTCCCTCCTCTTACACCATCTTTTTCCCCCCCCTGCTCATTCCCTCCACTTTGTTTTAAAAAAACCCTCCATTCCTCCATCCACCCTTTCCCTCCTCAGACCCCTCTTTTTATTTTGGTCCCCCTCAGGAATCAAAAAGGATGGAACACAGCATAATCATACGTGTTTTGTCGACTTGTTCACGGGGTCTGTATAGCTGTGTATCTGCGCTGTGGAAGTACTGTAGGGCTGACGGTGCATTGTAAGTGTGCCAGTTGTTTGTGTGCCTCTCTGTGTGCAGCAGGAAATTCAAAAAGTAGGCCATATCGACCACCCAGGGGTTTGAAAGCACAGGGGGTACCAAGGCAACATGGTTTAAATAATGATTAAAAAAAAACTTATGAAAGGGGGGAAAGAACACACGTGTACATTCTCATGCAACTATAACTTCAGACCTCTCGTCTGATAAAGCCTCTGCTCATGTTATGTTCAAAGAGTAACATCAAACACTTAATCACACACACCAATCTGAATCAACCTTATCCCACTCGATGAACATAATTATTTAATTCCTCCTCAAGCTTCTGATGGTGACCAACCAGTTTTCGTATGGATTAGGCTTTCCCCTGTTGACAGTCCCTGAGAAATGAGCTGCAGACCAAGGCACTGTCGATCCAGCTGTGTGTTTTAATTCAACCTTTGACCTCATCGGTGGTTGGATAAGTTTTAGTAAAATATGTTTGCCGTAACATGATTAAATCCTCTTTAACAATGGTATATGTTGTGGCAGGTGATGTACAGAAATGACAAGCCCACATCATGGAAACCTGTTGTCAGTTAGCGGTTCTCTCATAGTGGATGTATGGATTCTCTTTTCAATAACAGTATAATATCAGGGATAGGTTGGAATGGTGGCAGTGCAGCAGCATAGTTGCTACAAACCTTTAATCCTAAATGAAGATGAAATGTTTCACCCATATTGTATAGTCTCATTCATTTATTTAGTTTCAGAATGTTGTTGCTTTTGCTTTCAATCACTGTTAAGTGAAGTCTTGGCAGGAAAACTTCTTGGTTAGGTTTAGGGAAAGATTTTGCTTTGGGTATCAGAAAAAACGTCAGTAGCTTAAGCATGTGCTGTAAGGTCAGTATTATTTCGGGTATTTCTCAATATACATGGTTATAGTATGGTTACATTGCTAAGGAACCTGTGAATGTATTCTTTTTTTTTCCACATCTTAATCTCTGTGCAGCTCCATTTAGACACAGATTATGCTAATTCCCTGTTGACCTTAGGCTCTAAATCAGCAGATAAAGGGACTGCAATGTTACCCAAAACTGTAAGGTCAAGTCACCCAAAGGTTCTAGGAGATAAAGGAAAGTATTTATGATTTATCCAATGCAAGAACGCATGGAAGCTGGTAAACAGTGAGTCATAAAGATTCAGAAGATAAAGATTCAGATTACAATTTTCATTCCAGGAACTATAATTTACAGTATACACAAAAAAGGTTTCCCACCGTACTTATACAATCATATCTCAAACTGAATTTTGCCAAGTTGGAGGTTTTAAGATTTTAAAATCTAATATCAAGAAAGGTTGCCGTTTATCCCACAGACATGCTCTTATATTGTCTATCTGGGTTTCAAAACTCCCTTTGACTTGTAGACTGTGAAGCTAGGAATCAAACCACCAACCTCCCAACATGTGGGCAACAGTTCTGCCTCTTGAGCCATGACAATCCCAAATCTGTGGGGCTGTGATGTGTTCACAAATGTGCACAAGAGTAAAAGGTGTGACTGGCTCAGAATCAGATATACGACTGATTGGTTTGTCACAGGTCATGGCCAGTCAAGAGGAAAACCAAAAGCACTAGAACTAGCAATGTGTATATAGTTTACATAAAAAAATGCACTCCTGTCCATCATAGAACAAAGTCTGCCTTAGTTCTGGGGTAACCCAATTATGATAACTTATGTATGCTCAGACACGTATGCTCAGATAAGAGTTGCACATGTAGCACAGTGAACTAACCCTCTGCCTGTTCCCTACACTGCACAGATATAGAAAAACCTAGATGCTTCTTTGGTCAGTAATGCTCATTCAGTTATTCCAGGTGGATCACTTGCTAAATAGCCGCAGCTTTGTGTAGGCTCAGATCTATTATCAACATTTATTAGCAATTCACCCTGTTTGAATAATTCCTCCAAAAATGTAGAGTTCGGTACCACCTAGTTGTTTGATCATGTACCAATGTGCTTTTTTAACTTAAGCCGAACAGCTTTAGACACACGGATCAGCCATAACATTAAAACCACTGATGGGTAAAATGAGTAATGCTGCTACTATTATAATTCTTATGAATGTTCTGCTGTGAAAAACCTGCATTCTGGTGTTCACATGGATGTCACCTTGACAAATGCTACCCACCTAAGCCTTTTTGGAGGCAAATAACTGCCCATATGCCCACTCACCTACAATAGCAGCCTCCGTAAATAGGACAGAGTTGGGCCCAGTAAAACCTACTTAGTAAGGGATCAAAGAATACAATAAAAAATCTGAGGTGGTTATTTGGTCTCCAACCTCTGATGGCATCTGTGGGATGTCCTTCAGATTTTTTGTACCAGACACTCCAGGACACTCTCAGATGCTTTTTGTACAAATAAGAGCATCTTAAGTAGTCATTGCTTTTTTTAAGGTTAAGTCTTGCCAAAGAGGTGATGAAAAATGTTCTAAGTAACCTAACCAGTGTCTATAGATTTGATCTTATAGATCTTATAGATCTTTGTTGTGCATTTCTTAAGAGGCAGTGACTCACATCAGATAAAGACAAATACAGTTCCTTCTTTTAAAGTGTTTAAATTACATTGTGACGTAGCTTAATTTCATACCACTGTCACTTTATGGGACTACTGAGTAGAAAAATGCCACCATTAATGTTATTTATTCCACTTATGCAAGTCTTGTCCTAACTTCTGTGAGGAAAACTTATCTCTTTATCTGCCAGTGTCTTTACTAGTTTAACAGCTCAGTTTCCATCTCATTTTCGATACATTAGATTAGATTGAAACAGTCGGATAAAGTAACTATGGGAGAGTAACTTTTATCAATAATTCATTCATCCATTAAAACAATTTACCCATCATTACTTGTTAAGAGGGTAGTAATATTGCTTGCTAGTTTCTAAAACTCTTGCTCTTCTGTCATTGGGATCTTGTTGAGAGTTTGAGTCTGATTCCTCTGTGGAAACTCACTGCCTTGCTTGTAGGATTTCTATTTCGATACAAGATTTCTATTCAAAACCAATGTTCACAGCTAATTCAGTTAGTAGGGTGATGACCATGGAATATGGTCAAAGATAATGGCATGAAAGTCCAGCTCTTGGTGGTAGATGATCAGGTCATGCAATGTATTATTCTATTTGATGGACAGGTCCATGTATGCAGGGGTTAAATTGTGTCAGTGGACACACACTTTGTCATCTTGGGCAAAGTATGTATTTTAACACTTCCCTAAGGTTTGGAGGTTCACAAAGCCATGACTTTCCATGACTGCGAACGCAACGCTCAAAGCCGGTCCCTTCACCCCGCCGCCGCCGGAGGCTGTCCACAAGGCTCAACGTGAGTCAAAGAACAAACGAAGTAAATCAATGAAAAAATTCCATAAAGACTTATTTTCCAACTGATTCACTGCAGTTATGTTCTAAAGTACATAAGCATTGTATATCAACATCAAAGCACATCTCCACACAACCCTTTCTTCTGTTAATGGCTTTTGTCGAGTCGATCAGCATCCACCGTCAGTTGTAATTTATGGTCAATGTGTTTGTTGTTTATCTTTTTCAAGTGGTGTTTACGAACACCTAGTTCATGACACTACATGTTAAGAATAATTACTTACTCATATTAGCCTGTGATCTCATTACCTACTTGATACTTGCTACCTGATACTTTTACAGTATGAAACTGTGTATAAACATGTCATGAAAATTGATTGGATAAACTTGTTTGCCTACCATTTGTGTATTGATATGGAAGTTAAAATTCTTCCATCTAACTGGACAGGATTATACATCAGTTGTTCTAGTCCATTATTGCACTTTTTGAAAAAATCTAGATAACGGCTTTCTAGTGTGGTGATTGCAACTTTATGGCCCCTGAAATATCACAGAAAGCAAAATTTTTTGGGGATATGCACATGCACACATGCACTACACTCATTGCAACCCTGAAATAAAAAAGCCTTTTGAAGAGTTGCATTTTTTGATAACATATGCTTACCTTTATCTTGCATCATTTTTTTTTAAAGCACAACCAATGAAGTGATACGTGGCCTATTTTGTCACTTTGGACGTGTTTTTTTTTTCCATATTTCCAAGGCATTTAAGCAGAGTTAGGGGATATGACACAGGGTAAAATAACATTCTTTACACTGTTTTGTAATTACTGTAAATCAAACTGTATGCAGTAAGCGTTCTGTGCTACTAGAAAAATAGTAATAGGATGACAGTAATAGTATTTTTTAATATTGTCATTTGGATAATTCAAAGAAATACAGGTGTTTTTTTTTCTGTAATATGAGCTTTTAGAATAGTCGAATCCCTGTACCTGCCATGCTGTCAAACCACAGTGTAAAATTCCAATATACTGAGTTTAGTTTGCAGATGGGAATGAGCAACCTTTGACCTATCTTGAAAATGGAAAATCAGACAGCGCAAAGTTTAAATCAAGAAAATGTTCACAAAATGAGTCTCTTTTTCTCTGCAGAGCAGAAAAATCATATATGAAAAAAAAATATGGAGGAAAAAAAGCATAGCGAAGGGAGGAGATGAGTGGTTGGGTTCCTCTGTGGCATGAGATGTTATTGCATTTATTCTCTAAGGGGCCTTGAGGTCTCAGTTTCCCATGTTAATTGATATCCCCATTAAAGAGATAAGTAGCTTAGGGTGGGTGAGGGAGCGAGAGAGCAGCGATGTTGCTGCAAGGTGTTGTCAAAAACAGAAGAAAAATAGAAGGAAGATGAAGAAAAAAATGTACCAGTGATATGCAGCAAAATGACCCCAAATTTCTTACAATTAGTCAAGGGGATGGGTGCACCAGTGTCTACGAAACGTCAGAATGAATTTCCCATGTATTGCGTGTGTGTGTGTTGAACATAGAGAGCGGACCACATAGAGAAAAAAAGAGTTCACTTATTGGCTAACAGAGCTGCTCTCACCCAGTTTGGGATGAGTCACAGTTCGCAGAGCTGGTAATTACGCCGATGGCTGAATCAAAACTCGGAGAACGAGAGCAGCTGTCTGTGCATTTACATATCACACAACCTACATGGAGAGGAAGGGAGGGAGGCATGAAAGATAGAGAGTGGGGAAAGGTAGAGAGAACCAGTGAAAGATGGGGGGGGGGGGGTTTGGAGAGAGGAAAAAAGAAAAAAAAAAAACTTTGGAGGAACTGAAAATGATTCAAAGAGTATCAGGGCAGAGGGATGACAGCCGAGAGGAGTGGTGTGTGCAAAGAAAGCATGACAGAAAGATCCAGTAACGATCACTTTTATTTTTGTGTCTGAGTCTCACTAAAAAAAACTTTTACCCTGATGAATTCACTTAATTTTAGTTTTTTTTTTTTACATATTTCAAGAACAAAAAGATCTCACAAAGCACTCCTGACCAGACGTGTTGTAACTATACTAGCAAAAAAACAGCTTTAACCATATATCTTTAAATTAACTAGCTGGCATATTAGATTAGCAGAAGAATTTGCAATTTGCTTTTTCCCCATCATTATATTCCCAGAATTGACGACCTTAAGGCTAGTACTGACCAGAAAAAGACTCGCTTTGATTTCAAAGCCACAAACAAGACAAGCTATTAGCATACAGCTGCCAACAGGCTAGCCTGCAGCTGCACTTAAAGCCTTTAGTTTCCTTCCAAAAATAAAGCAACAAACAAATCAATACAAGCAACACAAAACAAACTGGTTGGTTTGCACTGGTTTACCACTTGAATATTAAACATATACCAATACATGCCCTACATCAACACTTAGTGTACTCTAAGAGAGCACCTTCAATTACTACCATTAGCCTCAAAAAGTAATTTGAAAGTGTGAATAAGAAAAAATACAGCAAATATGCACTCCTAGTTTGTCACATAACCATACTATGTATTATCTACAAGCCAGCCAAACAATGATTAAAACAATTGCCAAGTATGAGAAACTAAGTTTCAAAATCACCAAAAATTTATCAGTATTTTCTACTCTGAGATGAGGTGTGTCTCATGAGGACGCTGTCCCCAAGTTCAGCAAACAAAGCTGAACTTGTCTTAACAGAACAAAACTGTGCCATAGTCATACACATACACTGCAGGAATGAAAAATTTGGGTATCTTTACAGCTTGCGACTAAGTTATCATTATTGTTCATTTGTGCAACTTACATTGCCATTGCAGTTGTGTCCTGCTGAGGATTGAGATGAGATGTTGGCACAGTGAGCACGCTAGTTCAGGAGGGAGAAACTGAAAGAAATACATTGCTGTGTCGGGTGGTAACGGCAGTGAATCTGTGTACCCTTTAATCCCAGTTGTCTCCGGTAAAAAGTTAGTAAAACTACCAGGTAAAAAAATGAGGCAGTTGTTGGTAGTGATCCTGAACTCTTTATCTACATGTCTATGTACAAAGCCAATCCACTAAGCATCTACCAACCAGTTACTTCGTCAGTTTAGTTTCTCAGAGTAGCTGCACAGCCTGCCAACCAGCATTGTGCAGCTTTTCACAAAATAATCCACTGTATGAGTGCGTTCAGTAAATAGTGCACATACAGTCTCCTAACAAGCACAGTGTGAGATTGCTAACCAGGTCCTTCAGTCAATGAAACATAAATTTGATTCTCTAAGCTGGTTGTAGCACGTCAACTATCTGAGGCTGCTTCGGGGTGAGGGTTAGCCTAATTTTAGTTCATTCTGGCACCAAGGCAAGATTTATTTCCATAATGAAGGCAGGACACTTATCAGAATCAGAATGTCCTTTATTGTCATTGTAACAGGTACAAGGAAGGGAGCTAGGTGTCAGATATACAGCTAGATGGCATAGTGGCTAGTTCAATGCTAATGCCTTGTATTAGGCCTGTGTTAGGGGTGGTATTGTCTTTTGCTTGATGTATTTAGTCACCCCTGCTGCATCATAGGGTTCTGAAAGGTCAGGAAAATATTTGAAAAAGTGTAACTCCACAGTTGAATTCTACATAGTTCTCAGTCATGTTTTAAACAACTATTGCCTCTAACATATGTATCATGTTTTCTTGTAAATTTGTTTCTTTCGCTTTCAGTAAAATTAAATGTTTTATTTGCAATGCTACTTACATATATTTTGCAAACAATGACAATTCGACCTACAATGTTTACTTGTTAGAATAGGTCATATCTAGCTAATTTACCACGTCACGGTTAGGAGGTGACACTTTGTTGAAGAGGGAATGACTTTTTAGAGAATATAGCACTGCTCCCTGAGGTGACATTTACCTTATTGGCCTATGTTTGCAGTTCTTTATCTTTTGACTACTGATTACAAATGCACACACTTTCTTACAAAGCACATATAGATAGGAGAACAGGAAAAGAAAACCAGAAAAGTAAAGTGAGATAAAGAGGATAAAGGATATGTAAATCACATTCTGGTCTTTCGCACATTTTGAAGGAGAGCAATGAGTCAGTGACAGGATTCGTAATTTGCTACCAGGAACAGATTTTATTGGGATGTTTTCCAACTAAAAATTAAAACGCCATCTCTGAGTGGATTTTACAACCAAGCTTATCATCTGCTTCCATGTAACAGACTAGGTCACCGCTTCTTGGCCATGGTGATTACTAGACGTGAGGGGAAACCAGATGAGGTTGTTGTGTCAATCACAAAGACTTCATTCATGACAAGCAGGTGGCTGTGGTGGTGGTGGTGGAGGGGTGTGAGACGGGATTCTAGTGAACAGTCTCTCTCAGTCTTAGTCATCAGAAACTGCACTCAGCTGAGTTGCAGAGAAAGAGGAGGACAGGGCTCCATGTTAACAAATGGCTTTAAAAATAAATGATAGATTTTTTTATGCAACAATAGATTTAAAAATTGCTTTCAAGTGACGTTTTGTTTTTTGTTGCAAGCTCAAATGATTATTTGTAAAATCAGCGTTCAACAGCGTTGAGTCACGTTGCTTTTTCACGGGTAACTAATTACATAACGGTATTACTGTCATTAAAAAGTAACTATTTTGTAACTACGTTACTTTTACTCAAAAGAAATCAGTTACAATGCTTTTGTGTTACCAAATATAAAACAGCCTTGTGCACGTCAAGTGGAACAATATTTTACCTTTGATCTTATTACATAGTGTCAAGATATCAGTTTAAATGTGGTTAGGACCCAAACACTGGAGAGTAAGTTTACAAAAGATTTATTTACACTAAACAAAAAGATTGAACAGATGAATGCAACTAATCGACTGACAGATAGAAAGGGAGAAGAAATCAATAAACTGGCACTGAACAAAAGAAAACCTGGAGAATACATGCTGAAGCAGATGATTCAAAAATGAATGGAAGGTAAAGGAAACTAGGTGCAACAAGGAAGCTATAAAAACCAACAGAAGTGAACAAAAGAATCTACCAAACAAATCTACCAAAGCAAATAACGAAACTTAACAAAAAAGAAAAAGCAAAACATAGGAAAACACAAAAGGAACCCATGGATGACAACCCATGACACATAGGTTACTTACATAAGTGAAAGGGCTTTATTCATCATTACATTTACAAATAAATGTAAAACCAAGTGTGTGGGCTCAATGCACACAGCTCACTAAGTTATGGGGAATTTATCAATCATCTTAACAAAGGATGGCGGCTTTGCAGTTGTTAGTATCTCCTCCATCACAATAAGGGTATTGTCACGCCTCTGCTAGGAACCCAAATGTGACACCAACTGACAAAGAACAAGTTTATTTATAAAGGAAGGTGTGGGAAGGTGGGGCTCTGGTCCGAGGCTGGGTTGGCAGGCGAGCTGGCAGGCAGACTGGCGGGCTGACAGGCAGATACACAGGCAGATCCGGAAACTGAACAAAAACAGATTTATATTAGCAACAGATAGAGTACTCGACTGTGCTCGGCTAGAAGTCACTTCCGACAAACCGTGAGACAGAATGACGATCCGGCAGAGACTGAACGTAGGACAGGAACTAAATACAGACTGGGTGATGAGCTGATGGGAACCAGGTGGCTTGATTGAAGCAGCAGGGCAGGTGTGGAGTAGCCTGGCGACGCCATCCTACGTACTTCCGCCCAAAGATTTTGGCTCCGCACGTAGTCTGGCCCAACCCCCATACCTCGGTTCGCTCAGTGTCTCCTTCCAACTGGCTTTGGGAAAAGTTTGATTTATCAAATGGTAATGAAAGCGGATGTGGGAAGCGTGATTCGCGAGCATGAACCTCGGCGCATAACCTACGTCATTTCTAAACATTACTGATTGGTTAAGGGAACTCCAATGAATTTAAGTTGCTGAGTAAGGTCCCACCCTCCATGGGAACGGATTCCTCTTGGGTTTTTCCAGACTGTTTGACGGAGTCAACAGTCGGCTTTCGCCCAGGCTAGGTGTGGAGTGGCAGGTAGGCAGATCCAGAGGTGACAGAGTGCAAGGGGAAGGAAAATGTAACAAACATACAAACAAAAGACAAAGACAAAACAGTACAAACAAGCACAAAAACTGTCACGACGCTGGCCTTGTGACAGGTATTATATTCTATTTGTATCTCTGAAGGATGTATCACAATTTATCTTCAAATAAGCTGATAGTGAGTGCATAGTTTTTGAAAATGGTTTGTTTTCTTCACCCTCAGCTATACGACTGGGGTGTGGCCTATAAAACAAACAAGTGTCTTGGATTACTTGTACTGATCTTGAGGAAGACCCTAAGTTTGAAATGCCGCTCAATAAATTTGGATGCATATGGAGCCAGAGATGGGAACACACTTGTGAAAGTTGTTTTAAAAGACGCATTGCCAGTGATCAGCACCTCACTACGATCTTTGGTGTGCTATACCTTTCGACAACATACAAGCTCTCCTTCACCACAGAACCAGCAACGTGCTCATTACCTTTAGAGCGACAGCTTTTGCTGAGCTGAGAACGAGCTGTCGTTGTGGGGCTGTGGCACTGGTGGCAGAATCGCAGGTGTTATGTAGCTGTGCTTCACCTGTAGGTCCTTCTCGAAATCTGATACAGAGTTCTTCGCCGCTAAGAGACACTTACCATCACCCAGGCACAAGATTTATTGCTCTATTAGTCAACAAGTTCAAAATGGTGTGAGAACTTCCTGAACCTAAACGGCATCCCCTCTGCTGTCTCACGAGCTGAGTGAGCTTGCATATGTGCACTGATCTATGCAGGACTGACTGCTGAGCGGAGTAGATGCTGCATGTTGGAGATTTTCTCATTTCAAATTTTCTTCTGTGTTCCTTTTATGGTAACAAAACATACAAGCAAATAAAATGTAAAATCTAAATTGCAAAGCTAACACACAGTGTTACTAGTTACCACCAAAAAACGTCAAACGGTGCAGCAGAAACACATGAAAACACGTGTGAAAAATATGATAAAGAACACTGAAAGTTGTCGAATATCATTCCAATAATCAGTTAATACTGGTATGTATATTGTGATCAGCTACGACAAATATAAGTTTTAATGCACTGTCAAAGTTCTACACAGTCTATCAGGTGACAGCACTGATGAAAAGTAACTCGATGCACATCGTCAGATTCTAAAAGACGGTTTTCTGTGAAATTGCTGTTGCACACTCTGTCATGTTTAAAAATCTGTCTGTCAAGTTTGAACGAAAACAACATATCTGTGATATCCGTAATGTAAGAAAAATATTATTTTGACAACATGACTAGAAAATCACTAAATTATGAAAGTATTTTCAGCAAATCAAATCTTTTTGGTGGCTTTTTAATTTACAAGTAAAAGGAAACCAACAAATCCTCCTTCCCAAGCAGGCAGTCCTTTTCATTATTTATTTAAGGACCGGATAACCTTTTTTCATCAATTTCCCATGCTCAGGGAACTGCTCTGCAGCTGGATATTGTCTGGTTGCTCTAATAGTAAAAAGCAACACGAAAACAGTGGTCTCTGATTTTAACTGCCAACATAATTCATAACCGATAACTGTGCGGTCAGCATTGTCCACTTCCAACCTCAAGAACCAGCCCAATCTCACAGTAAAAGATGAGGAATAGCAATATGACAGAAAACTAAATATTTGTGCTGACGAAGACGAAATCTGCATTTTTTTTTTCGTGCCATCCTGTACGGCTCACAATGGGCTGTTTTTCAATGAGCCATGTGGTTTGTGTGTCCAGCGTGTTTTGTTTTTTAGCCAAGGGGGCAAGACTCAGCAATCAGTACAGTCTTACCCTCAAACATCATGTTTGTATTACCTGACCTGAAAAATGCTGTGACAAAAAAAGAAAAGAAAAAAAGAGTAAAAATCACTCTCCGAAAATAATGTCTGTTGACATGAATCAATTCATAAAATGACTATTACATGTTTTTTTGGCGGGGAAGCTGAAAGAGCACATCTGCATCTGCACACCTCAGTGGATGAGCAACAAATGTATTTTAGCTGTACTGAAAAAAGAAACAATTGCTTAAACAACGAGCAAGCGGATTAATTTAAGGAGAAAGCTCCTTTTTCAAGTTGACTGAATCCATGAAAAGCGGCCCAACACTCTTTTTCACACTGTTAGGTTGTTTTGTAAAGCATCATAGTTCAACATTATGACTTTTCAAAATTCACATTTTACAAAGTGTGAGATGTGACGATTCAACACCTTTAAAACCAAAAATTGCCATTTTAAAAGTCCTTCATGCATTTTTTTTCAACTGGAAAAAATGCAATTAATTCAAGAAGCTTTTTAGGGGTACAGCCCAGCTAATTCACACTCTTATTCTCTATGAAACAAGAATTATATCTCAGAAACCGCTGAGCTATTTATACAAGCTGAGAGCCATGCCAAATAACACACATTGATGGGCTGGATGTAGTACCCCTACAGTATAACCATTAGCACACCAGCACCTTAAGGAAAGGATTCTGCCCATCAGGACTGTCACAGGATAGATAGCAACAGTCAAATTTGGTAAGAGTATTTCTAAGGTATTTAAAAAGATTAAAGCTGGTAGCATTTGTTGTGATTAACATTATGACATACAGATGACAACTTTGCAGATGGCCTGGTTAAGAAGAAAGATTTTTTGCCGCTTTATCTCCAAGTCCTGCCAACCATATGACACATACGTTTGCAGAGACACCAAGAACGATATTGATTGTAGTGATGTTCAGTTTAGCCAGGACATCTGGACAGTTAATTAGAAGAAACACATCAGTTGGTAGACTGCTATTTCCACCTACAGTACGTTGCTGTCTTCTGTTGCCTGGCATGAAAGAATAAGACTAATTTTCTTCAGTGTCTGACCAAACAAAGATACTTAAAGTATCTTGTAAGCACAAAGACAGCATAGAGTCGTTACCACTTAGCCATTGAATTTGTTCACATGTTCCAAGGTGTAAAATACATTTCAGTGACTGCTCTTATACTGTTTTTTGAAAGTTGATATTTCTGTTGCCAAGTTAGCTTTTCTAAAAAAGCTTTTGTTTTTTCTATTTTCAGTTTTGATCTATTCTTGAATATTCACCAACACTCCACCAATGTTTCTGATTCGTGTGAAAAGTTTTATCTTTACTGCGGCATGGTAGAGACTCTAGAACTAGATGACATTTAAACACTGTTACCTTGCTGTTCTTGATAAAGATTTTATTGGTCTATATGTTGCCTATTTTGAAGTTAGTTTTAAACCTAATTAAAACTAATTAGTTGCACCTAATTAGGTTAATTGGCAACAGGTCAGTAACAGGGTGAAAGCACCAAAGAGCGGCAGAGTCTCTCATAAATAAAGGTGGGCAGACTTTCTGCAATTTGCTCAAAAAATAGGCTCCACAAAGCTAAAGACTGTCAAAATCTGGAGACATCTCTCTGTGAGCAAGAAAATCAAAGTGGATTTATTGTGTTCTCCGGGCCCTCAGGCAGCACACTTGACAGATGTCAATATGACATTAACATTCTCACCAGGACATTAGCAGGACTTTATTGATAACCACGATAAGTCGTCTGATCCCCCAGATAACGTTCTCTTCTTTCACCACCCGTGTTGGGGAACATCGGGACAACTGAGTTCACAGACTTATCTATTATGTGTGTGCTCTGCCTGTATATAGATAAATCCACTCACTTTAACAATGTTTTTTCAGTAGATGTTTTTTTAAAACACTAATGACAAAACTAAGAGAACTGAGTTTGATCATCCATCATGTGCTAATCCTTACGGATCCTCTTGTATTACTGGCTAGCGCTTATCCTTGAACATTCAGATTTTGAATGTCTCGCAAATAATGTCCCTGTCACTACAAGTGATTACATAGCGAAATATGGTGGACATTCCAAAAGGGACCCTTACCGAACGTCCTGGCAGAGGGAAAAACACGTGGTATAACAAATGTTGGGACCTTTTTGTGTTTTTGCTTGCAGGGAATAGTCATTATTATTCTGAAATCTGTTTGTGTATTGTGGCTCATCTCCTCCCCCTGACCACTTCTCCTGGGCCAGGCTGCTTTCGGGCCTGGGCAGCAATAGAACAGTAAAAGCTTAATCACCCAGCACACTGTCATCGCACTACAAGTGTTTCGAAATCCAAATCTCATAAATAAAGATACAGCACCGGAACAAAAGCAGTATTGACAGCCAGATTATGTCAGTGAGACCAGCTTGCATACGGTTGCTTCAAACTCAGGAAAAACCCACAAGTTTGATCACTGCAACATAATGCTCCACATAAATTATTATCAGTAGACATAGACAATTTGAGATGATCAGATCAAATCAAATCAAATCAAATTTATTTGTATAGCACATTTCATGTACAAAACAATTCAAAGTGCTTTACAAAAGCATTGCAGCAGGGAGTGGAAGAAGAATTAAAAATATAATATAAAGAGAAACAAATAATTTAAATGAATTTAAAAACAAGCAACAGTCCAGATAAATTAAAAGATATCGTGCAGATTTCATGACGCATCCCAGGAAAACCATTATTGTAACCATGTAACCATTATTAGAATGTTTTGGAGGCAGATGAAGATTTCAAACACTGCCTCTTTAAGAATGTAGAACGTCACTGTGATCCAGTACGTTATCCTTTGCAAGATGCAGATATTGACAGAGTTTGGTGAGCAGGCTGGCGACATTGACACAGAAGAGCAGTGATACAGTTTCTTTTCTTTTTTTGTAATAAAAGGGTTCCATTTCATGTAGTAATTATTGTATCATCCCAACCGAGTCAATCAAAATGTTATTTTCTAGACATTTTAAAAACTGAAATAACAATTCAATTGTCAAACCTCAAAAGTTGTGTGTCCACACCTATGAATTCTATAAACTTGTAATGTATTTTATCAAATATTCCTCAATAGAAAAAATATACATTTTCATAGGTTCCAAAACCTGTGACCCCTACAGCTGACAGGTCTTATTTAACTCTTGCTTATTCAAGAAATCTCTTCACGCAAGTCTACATAACACTAGAAAAAAAAATTGTGTTAGTCACACCAAAACTGGATGAAATTGCGCTTCTCCCACACACACCCAGATAATGAGGTTGTGGAGTCATATTATGGAGTCCTATTACATCTGCACATCAGGTATTGTGTGTAAAAATCCACCTGTAAGGACTATGTGTCAACTAGCAGTCGCTTAAGGCATTTACAGACTGTCTCTGTTCTAATTAAATCCTACTTTTCTAACCACAGCGTTATCTGACAAAAACACCTCCCAGATAAATTAGAGGTGTCTATGCAGATTATTTGGCTATATTTAGAAGTATGACGAACTTCCATAGAGAAAGTTAGAAGGTGGAGAATGTCTTTGAATGTTTTTGCCCCACACAGCATCATGGCCTCAGTCAATTATTCAATTTGCTTCTGTTTCTGTACACTGGAACAATATGAAAGGCTTTGTAACTGTAGCTTGACTCATCTATGCCTGTAACCTTGCCAACTGATACAGGGGGTCCCAGTCTTATGACAGACATGTTTCGAGGGTACGCTAAAGGTGATAAGCAACTAGGGGCTATGACTGCTCTGTTTGCATGACATGTAGAAAGATAAATACGTTGGCAGCAGACCAAAGAAAGATTTGTAGGTTGTTATACCAGTGCAAAAGTCTGTGGATGGATGATGATGACCAGCTGAACAACGAGTACAAAATGCAAGAGTGAGCAAGGGTTTTACAGCCTGTTAGAAAGTGATTCTGTGCGGGAACAGTGTCCAAGATCGAGCTGACGAAGGAGCTCATGTGAACAACTTCACCATAGTCAGTAGGAGGTAAGCAGGCAGCAGCAACATGTTGAATGAAAAAACTCTATGTATTTCTGAAGTAAAACCCTCAATTTCAGTGTCCCTTTCTTTTCTAAGATATTCAATATAAGACGTAAAATGAAATGTTTTTCATCAAGTAAGATTCCTAAGCATTTATAGGAAACTGCTAACATCAGCAGGGGTGGCTTTTGTGGATTTAATTGAGTGCAGAACTACTAGAACTTTCCTTTTGTTTGCAAACAGCCCACAGTTTGTTTTGTCAGGATTTTTTACCAGTTAAAGATGGAACAAATGTGAATAGTATCAAATCCAGACTGTATGTATATTGTCTTTGCAAAAGGAAATGATTCTGAAAAGGTCATCAAAATGTTTTGTGATGGTCATCCTGACTCATTCATCAGTATGACTAATGAAATGATTGCATTAAGTCTCACAGTGAGAATAAATAAAGGGTTATTCTTAATAAAGTTCAACATGAAGATGAAGTCTTCATAATTAATTATGTTATTATTCATAAGAAAGCTTATGCAGTAAAATACAATAAAACACACACGAATGCAGACATATTCATGTTGATGGTGGCTCTTAAACAGGGCTCATGCATGGCAGCAACCACGAAATCCAATACAAAACAAGCATGTTTTTGCTTTACTTTGTGAGGACCCCAACAGCTTGCTGCACACACAGATGGAGAACGACTCATCGCAGAGCTTCTCGTCGGCGCAAAGGATACTGATGAGGATTTTCTGGTGGATAAAGATTTCATCCAAACAAAAAAAAGTGAGCTAGGCAAGTCTTGGGTCTGCTGGAACCCCCCCCCCACTAACCCTGATACAGCGGGTGAGTATCAGTCGAGAGGCGCAGCCGTAGAACCTCTTTCTGTTTTTGCATTCAGAACTGTATCAGAACATTCAACACACAGGCTCGTCTTACAGAAGCAGGTGAAATGAGCACAACTTGTTGACCGCGTTACAGAGGCTACATGCCTGTACCATGGAAGAGAACATGTTTCTCCACTAAATGTAGAGTGGCTGGCCATGAAATATTTTTGTCAGACCAGCCTCTGTGGTTACCAGGGTAACAGGTTCTGCTCTGGCTCACTTGTTAGAGAGCAGAAATCAAGCTCTGTTGTCAATTTTTCAGGTAACTTTTGTCCCGCTCAAACCCTTTATTTTTATCATTTGTGAAAACCGGTCTTAACACAGACCAAGAAAAAAGACAAAAAAAAGACATGTGCTTTTGAGCTATTTTCTTAAAGTAACAACGGCCTCAAATCAAAACCGCTTGAGAAAGACAGGCAGACTTTTAGCCTCTTCCACTTGGGATTGCTCTTTCAAGTGGGAGCCGCCACAGTCTTTAGTGGGTCAGTGTGAAGGTCAGTGTGAAACAGAAGTGTGCAATTAATGTATCTCCATTCAGTTGTTTTAACATTGAAATTAAATGTAAGTAGACATTAGACGCAGCAATTTCAATTCAAGGTGGGTTTGGGTGAGAATAATAAACATCCAACCTTTGCTTAAAAATCCCATCTCTCTTAAAATCTAAGTGTAAATTGTCCTAATGTCCACAGCCTTCAAAGGACAGGTGGATAGAGCTCATGAGACAAAATTTAAGATTGGTAATACAGTAATGACTACCATTTACAAAGCACTTACTTGTTCGACGTAATGGATGGACAAAACCTTTGGGACTTTGAAGAAGATGGCTTTTTTTGGTGTCTGCCTCACTGATCACATTGATAGAGGGTAGCTTTCCAGCCATTTTCAAGCCGAGGGAAAAACACGCGGCATAACAAATGTTGAGGAAGAGTCTCTTGAGATTAATGCCCCCATAAGCTTTGGAATGAATAATCATAATTTGAGGAGTGTAATTAATCAGTGTAACAAGGGTAATTGAAATAATGAAACTGATGAAAGTACTGTTAATCATTCCCCTGCCCTCCCTGCCAAAGCGGACTAGTTTCAAAGCAGTTGCAACTCCGGGCCGCAAATCAGTTTTACTAAGAAAACAATGTAAAAAAAAGTTTGAAGCGGAGCATTTGTAAGAATGAAACCCTATTCTCAAAAAAGTGTGCACTTTTACGTTTGGTGTTTTTGTATACACTATAAACTGCATAGAAAATGATGTTAAATGTAAGCAGGTTCGTATTCCTGGGTGAAGCGTCGAATCCCAACGGTGATGAGATAGTTGCTTCTTTTACCTCACAAAACGGGATCCTTTTCTGGTGAGGTTAGGGGGGCTCAAATCATGATCTTTTTCTTAACTTTGAAGGAATAAAGGTACTTCAAAAAGATATTGTGAAATCAAGAGAGGCTTTGAAAGATGTCACTCGCTGTTTTTCCATCGACGTTGTTCTTTCACGTGCATTTTTAGAAAAATTCAACATCTCCCTCGGTTTGGTGATAATGTTTTTATGTTGGCTTGAGATAGTTTTCGTTATTCAAAAACACTTGATGCACATAAGAATAGATGGAAATAGTCCATTTCTTATGGAGTGAGATTTTAAACGTGGCAAATATTCTCTGATATTGAAGATGAGTGTAGAAATAACGACTTAAGAAGGATTCAGAAAGACCTCTCTTCATTTATCTCTTGTATATGGCCTCGGGGACTGGTTTTTTTTTCGTGCCTTTTTCCTTGAAATTCCATGCCCAATTAATGATCCGTGACACTTTTTCTTATAAAGAATACAAAGTCGATGTCACATGTCAGCTTGTTTAGATGCTATATTGTATTCCCGCTTGCTGTGAGGCTGTCTCTTGTATGCACAGACCCGGATTTCTAACTGAAGTGTCAGCCTCTAAAATCATATCTCAATCCATTACTTTTCTTCATAACCGTATGCTTCACATACTGCAACCTAAAACAACATATTTCTAATGAATTATAGGATTTAAACACATCTTTATTAGTAATATAGTGAAAGGGGGTCAGCTGTTCCTTGGGATCAGATTTCAGAACACCAGCTTAATAATTAGCAGATGTTGCATTTAGCGGTGCTATTCAATTATTAAAGTCCATCTTTCTCCTTTTATCTTTCTCCATTGCTCCCTTCTCTGTTAGATTTTTGTGTTTTTAGGCATACAGAACAAGAACTAACCTGACAAAAATGGCAGTAGGCAGAGGTAACTGGAGAGCATTCCTTCCAAGGTGGCGTTTCTGTCCCAGCACACAACATGGCTCGATCTACCTTCACATTCTCTATAGACAGGCACAGTCTTGCCTATACCACCATTTATGGGCAACACTACACAGCCTAGTTTACTTAATCCACACCAGTAAATGGAAACATTTTAATTGCATTTTAATTTATGCAACATTTCAAAAGTTTGCATTCAATTTTCTTTGCTACTGGACTCAAACATGGCAACGCACTTTTCTAACCTCATTACCTCAAAGAGCTGAACCCATCCTCGGAGCTCTATTTGTATATGATGTCACCTCTAGTTTTCGGCTTTACCTTGGATCAGATAATGAATCCACAATACTGGACTAACTAAGCGTGAAAGGAACTACTGAGGCTCTGGGGAGGCTTTGCTCACATTTAAAAAGTGGTGTGAGCAGACTTTCATAATGGTTGATCTAAAAGCTTTATGGGCCACAAAACCATGAATGACTGTGGAGAGAAAAACTCAGTAATGTGAAGTGTCTGCTGCATATCCAGTTCTGTTGCCATTACAGAGTGGGATGTTCCCTCTACTGGCGTACCACATACTGCAGCAAATTGACTGCCTTTCATCCTCCGTATCTTTTAGTTTTAGTTTTATTACAAACAGAAATAAATACATTTCTGATAAATGAGTCACATCCTTAGTTTGGGAAAACTAAAGATGGATTGGGAGAGGATAGGATATAGTTCGTAAACACAGACATCCACTTAATCTTCCTCCCTTGCAATACTGAGATGCAACTTTCATCCACGACCTCCAGACAGACAAATAGAGTTTACTGAGCTGAAAGCAACATTGTGGCCACACAACAAGAACTACTCAGTTGGGTTTAGGGAAGAATCATGGTTTGGGGTTGCCTGGTCCATACCATGAAATCTGTCACTAATTAGTCAGGCATCTTGAAGTTAAAGAGATAGTTTGCCTCTTTTGACATGAAGCTGTATGACATCCCATACTAGCAATATTATTTATGAACATTTTCTTACCCCCCGCTGCGTACTGTGCTCCTTTATTCTTCAACACAGCCTGAACCTCACTCTTAGTTCCTCACCTTACTTCTTGTAATTTCTTTAAGCAATCTTCAGAAATAGTTCTCCACATTTCATGTATGTAATGTAATGTAATGTAATTTCAAAGCTCTTCTTAAGATGTTGGCTGCATTTTAATGTGTTCTCTGTCAAGATGATCCCACACTGCTTCAATAACGTTGAGGTCCGGGTTCTGGCGAGGATTCATCCCTCCATCAGACCTGTTGCCACTGATTTTCATTCCAGTTGTTGTGTCATTTGGCACAGCTCAGCCTTTTCTACCTGTTTCTCTTGCTTTAGAAGGGATTCTTGACAGCCACCCTTCCATGGAGACCATTTCTGACGAGGCTTCAGTGAAAAGTAGATGGATTAACTGAAGGTCCAGATGCATCTCTCAGGGCCTGTCACGTCTTTGCAGGATTTTTTCCCCTCTTTCTTAAGGACATCACTTTCAGATGCTAGTCCCCTGCTGTTGATAGCGTTTTAGGCTTGCCACTTCTTTTGCTTTTTACTTTTTGAAGGACTCAACGCACACCATACTGATACATGCTAAGATTCTGCTAATAGATCTTTGGGAATGACCTTGTTCGTGCGAAAATATTATTCTATGCCTGACAAAATGTTTTATCATTTCAATTTTTCATGAATGCAACTAATGAAATGGGAACCAAGGATATGTCTTTGTTACAGGCTGCAAGAAACAAAGTGCCTGAAGAATTGTAAAATTCGTTCTAAGTCGTCTGTTACGTGTAGACACAACACGGGTTCATCCCTCGAGTTTGGTGCCATTTTTATGGGTGAGTGGGTGATAGGTCAGTGCGACTTCTCACTTTAAAGTTTTTTTATTTGTGGTTTTATGTTTTTATTTTATTCTTTTTTCCAATGTTGTATTTGTGTTTTTAATGTTGTAAAGTGTCCTTTGGTGTTTTGTAAAATAAAATGCATTATTATTATTATTACTTAAAAAAACAGACAAAAAAAACAAGTGAAAATGAGGCGAAAAACAGCCAATGTCCAAAGAAAAACCTAAATAACTTATTGGTCACGACCACTTTAAAAGATTACAATAAAGTAACTGAAAGCAAAATATAAGACTTCTGTCTTAAATAATTGGTTTGGGAAAAACATACAAACTTCCCTGCTCATACCACACAGTGACTGTTACTAACAACAAATTACTTTCTTTGTTCATTAATACTGCATCAGCATTATTAAAAAAGTTTCCCTAACCAAACTCAGAATAAGTTATCTTAACGGAAAATGCTTTAGCATGTCATTGTTTTGATTTTTAATCATTATTATCAATGTCAATGCACTGTGATAACAGAATATAAGTTAAATCAGACAAAAAAGAAAAAACGGACACAACGGCGCATGACAAGGTGTAAGAGGAACACCACATCTATGTTTTACAACACCTGATTATTAATCAAATGACAAAATTCTAGTGACCTAAAACTGTCTAATGCACCCCTGTGTTTAAATATATTTTCAAAGTGTTTTTTGACAGTTAACTATTTTGACTTATTGTCAACAACTTTCGGATATATCTAGGATAATTGTGTTATTTTAGTTAATCCAAGCATTCAAAGACACATAATACTCCAGACACCGTCATTCCTGCAAGGGAAATACAGCTGAATTCATGGCTGAATATGCCTAACACATAATAACTTTTCAATTTTTTTTTATAATGCTACAGCTGTCATGAAAATTTAAACTTGGGGATGAGGTTTCAAATTGGCAACAGAAAAGTAGCTTTATTGCAAAAGCACAAAGACTTTATGAACCCATGCTTGTGAGAAAAGTACTTACCAGTATAATATATATACAGCCCCCCAACCAATATTTGAGAACAGAATATATTATTTGGACTGTTATTATCACTGCTGTGTAAAAGAATTAAAAGAAAGGTAAATAGTGTTTTTTTTTTTTTGTTTTTTTTTTTAAATCTTGATTATGAAAAGTGGTTTTAAAATCCATAAATGGTAGAAGTTGCATCATCAGTGACCATGTGTAAAGCTGACTTTGGGATGAGAGTTGGAGAAAAATTAAGTTTTGTACATTTTATGCAACATTTATATGTGGCAAAAACCTTTTTACACACATCAAACATCGAGATTTTATGAAAAGATTATGAATGTGAAGTTAACAAATAATGAGGTGTAATGTATAATCTAGCGCATGTTTTGTGTAATTGCAGAGATAGAAAAGAAAAGTCTACACACTGAGTGGGAAGATTGAGAAAGCTCGTGATCATGATTATCTTCCAAGGATTACATACACCTACATCCTTCTTTATTCAGATACCACCAGTAATTTATGGCTTTCGTGAGTTACATTTGGTTCAACGAAGACTAAAAGTCCAAAAGTTTGATCAGGTCATTCCACAAAATGGGAAATATGATAACATCACTAGAAGGGATTCCCTTCATTGGCTGAAATGGTATCCTGAGTACGATCCTTGCAAATGGAAAATAATCACTTTAGAGGAGATTTTGAATGTCATGTGAACAGTTACTACAGGTATTTTATCCAACATCCTCTCCATAGAAAAATACTGGTGGTAGCATTTAATCTGAACTGCAACTCTGCAAAGAACAGGTTTGACTGAGGATTGCACTAAAACACAGAACAACATTTTAATCGATCTACCAAATGGGCTCATTTGAAATGAATGGAAAACACAAATAAAAATGTGCCACACAATGCAAAAACATACTTAAAAGTTATTTTTAAGTGAGTTGGTTTCATCTTTAAAACCAGCATCCATACGTCTTTTTTCCTTAATCACAAAGCAGATGTGTTTTTTTTTACTCAGAGGCGTGCAGGAGCCTATTTGGAAAAGTGCGGGTGTATCAAAAATACTGGCCAAATGATTGGATGCACCATTTGTCTTTCACTATCTATTAAAAGCGAGCCTCAACCAGTCAGAATGAACCAAACTGTTGCTGAAGCCAGATAGTAGAAGAGTGAAAATGTCTTTTCTTTATTGTCATTCTTTGCTGTTCTTTGAATGAAACAGTCCTCAGCTGTGAAATAACTTATTCAGTAAGCACATTTACAATCCACAGGAAAAAAAACTAATTTATTCAATCAATCAATCAATCAATTATACTTTATTAATCCCCAAGGGGAAATTCCAGTCTTGTGTTAGTCTGACCAAAACCGGACTTTCAAATTCATGTAAACATGTTAGTCAGACCAAAATCGTACGAAACAGCTTCTCAAAACTTCACAAATACACCCAGATAATGCGGTTCGGGGTGAAATCACTTGCGCATATCAGATTTTGTGATTAAAAATCAGCCCATTACGACTACATGTCGACTCGTGGTCACTAACAGTATTTCCAGACTGTCGCTCTGCTCTAATAAAATCCTGCTTTTATAACCGCAGCGTTATCTGATAAAATCACCATTAATGGGATAGTTTGCCTCTTTTGACATGAAGCTGTATGACATCCCATATTAGCAATATCATTTATTAAATTTGACTTACCCCCTGCTGCGTCCTGTGAGCCGAGTTCCAGCCTCGTTTTGGCGTTGACTAAGGTAGTCCAGTTAGTTGGCTGGGGCCACAAAAATAAAGCGTTTTGCTTCTCAAAGCAATATGCGGCCAAAAGAGTAATACATTTGCATCACAAAATCGTTGTCCAGGAAAAAGTCAGACCTCACAATCGCTTGGCGGTATTTTCTCTCCCTTCGTATCACTGCGTGCTGCCACCTGCCGACAGCCGCGCCTGTTACGGTGTTTACTGCTCGGTCTGCACTTCGGTCTGCACGGTCTACACAGCCCGTAGTGATACGAAGGTAGAGAGAAAATAGCGCCAAGCGATTGTGAGGTCTGGCTTTTTCTGGATGGACGATTTTGTGATGCAAATGTATTACTCTTTTGTTCGCATATTGTTTTGAGAAGCAAAACGCTTTATTTTTTAAAGCCCAGCCAACTAGAAGGACTACCTTCGTCAACGCCAAAACGAGGCTGGAACTCAGCTCAAAGGACGCAGCAGGGGGTAAGTCAATGTTCATAAATGATATTGCTAGCATGGGATGTCATACAGCTTCATGTCAAAAGAGGCAAACTATCTGTGCAGTAAATTCAGCTTGTATTTACATGTATGATGATCTCCCACAGAGAAAGTTGAGCATAATTTCCAGAGTGGCAGAGTGACGTGTTCTGGTTTTTATGTAAATCAACTGCAATCCACATGTCAGCCTAACATTAAAACTTATCTAGCAAGGTGAAGATTGCCATTTCTTAGTTTTGCCTCCTGCCAATGTGAAAAATGTGTGACATGGCTTTGGATGTTTGTCACATTCGCTAAACAGATTTCTGATTGTTGTATTTGTTATTCATTTAGTTCCAAACTTACTCTTATTTCTGTACACCTGGGACATGCACACTAACATCACTTTGAAGGTTAGTTTGAAGTTTAGGCATTTCAAATTAATACTGTAGTAGAACTTGCCCATTAAAGGCATCTTGTGCAGTATAGAAAAACTCAAAAACCTGTTAAAAGTGGTGCAAATGAGAAGAAATCATGGCTGTGGTGGGAGGATCTATACACCAAAGAGCTCTCATATAGAACGTTATTTTTTGCTGTCATGATGTTTCTTGAGACAAGTCTGAAGAAAGGCTCTTTGGTGTGCTTATTCATCCTTCTATTTTCATGTCTAACATTTGATCCAGCACCATATCCAGTGGATTTTTAGATATGTGTGTGTCTTCTTTGGTTTTCTGGTAGGAGGACCCCACATAAAGCAGAGAGAGTAGGCGACATTGAAGGAGTATTTGGTGGGTTACATGTAATGTTCCAGTTTCTGAGTGGGAGAGAGTAGAACTGTTGCCTGGAGAAATACTAATTTCAGCAACCATTAAAATGGTCTCTGGTTCTGTGATCTTTAAGTTTACAGAGCTCCCCAGGGCACAACAGTGTGAGAGAACTTAACAGTGTAAAACAGTGTAATTAAACAGATTCCATAAAAGAGGATGTGCAACACCCAATTCCCCGGAAATCTGAATTAATGGTTGGAAGCATTAGCATAGATGGTTGCGAGGATTATCTTTCCATATTAGATGTTTCTATTGGTCTTCTTGGGTCCAGTTCAAAAGTTGGAAATCAATATTAATACTGGGTTATGGAGACAAGCATCTCCAAGATAAATTGCTTTTGTATATAAATGATGTCCTGAAGGACATGATATAAGTTTTTTGTTGTCATTACACAAAGTTAAATCATGTCCAGGTGAAGATCTAACTTTTGCCAGAACAGTTATAGCTATAGTTCAGGACCCACCAGTTTAACATTCCTCCTCCTTGCTAGTTCGATGGTATTGAACTGTCTTGGGAGCAAAGAACACTAATAAAAATAGGGATGTCAAAAGTAAATGCAATAACAAAGCACGGACACAATCTCATTTTAATGCTGTTTGAAAAAAAAAGTGCAATTAATGCTGGTGAATGTAATGTGTAATAACTCAAACCAGTAAATAGGCTTGCTTGCAAATCTTTTAAGGTCAGTGAAGCAAAGTTTTAATGTTTTGATCAGTTTTTTTTAATATATATATATATATAGATAAGCAATTCCTGTCTGTTGTAGGTGCTTCTCAGCGAAATCCAAAGAAATTTCCATGAACTATCATTATTATTAGTAGTTTTTATTAGGGCTGGGCAACGATTAAAATTTTTTATCTAATTAATCACATGATTTCCCTGAATAATCACGATTAATCGCATTTGTACGCAAAATCCAAAAATTCATTCAAAAGTAGTGTATAGCTTTTAGCATTTAGTTTTATTTTAAATATACTGCCATATGAATGAAAGTGCCATGTTGTGCAAACACACTTTTAACATCATCATCTTTCTGTAGTTTTTATGTACAAGCCTCGCTCCACTGTCTGTTTTAGTTGAAAAGCCGATTACTTTCTTTTCCGGTTCCGCAGCAGACAGCAACAGACTTTTACAATAATAAAGGCCTGTGAGCAACAGACTTTTACAATAATAAAATAAATAATAAAACCTGCGTTAATGCGCGATAAAAGCATTAAATAATCAATGAGTTAACGCGAAAATAACGAGTTAACTCACCCAGCCCTAGTTTTTAGTGAAGAATACAATATGAAAGTTGCACTTTAAAAAAGAGGTTGAGGGCTAATTCATCTCCTATTTAATTAAAGAATGGAGTGTGCAAAAATCTGTATGGACCACATGTACCAATTCATCTGACACCAGGTTGTTGAGTTCTAGGTTGGCTTTGCTCTGGTTTACATTAAATGTAACAGGAGGTTGTACTTTTCTTCTATATAATAATACTTGGAGTGGAACTCTCTCCAGCATACCAAGGGTTATATATAATGAAACAACTCATACATATTACACCATGACATTGTTTATGTAACAATAACCAAGTTAAAATCCAGAAACAGTGTGTAAAGGATTTAATGATACGCGATGAGTCCTTCTTTTAATAATGCTGTGATGTGAGACTGGTGATACTTTGATTCTCTTCATGACTCAAATCAGAACAGACAGGTGATCTCCAGGAGTTTCTACATTTGGTGAACTGACAAACTGGCAATTTGTGGCAATAAGGAGTCTGGGGTAAATAAACTGCTGGAGAGTGAAGTGATCAGCCACAGGCGGGCATTGAGCCAGATGGCCACGCCGAGACAGATGTAAGGCTTTTTCACAAATGCCTTTCAAGCTGGGACTGATGTGCCTTTGTCTCACTCCGGTGTCATGTGTGAAAGTACAGTGGCAAAAGAAAATCCATCTCTGCTACCCCTCTGAGCCTGCGATAAAGGTAGTAACGGGCGAAACAGGTTATGTGTGTAACTGCAAGCCTGCATTGTTCCACTCTAACTGACGCTGTCACAACTGAGCTGATTCTGCAATGTGCAAGCACACAACGATAACGACAAGTGTCTTTTTTTCCACAGATAAACTGAAATTAATGTAAAAGTCTGTACACACACACATACACACACACATACACAGACTAGAGGAGAGACAGACAAAAAACAATTGGAGAGGGAATAGGTTAAAGGGATAATCCGGAGTAAAATGCACTTTAGATCAATTTACGGGATGTTGGGAGTACATACGTTGAGTTGACAACAAAATCATGTCATTCGGATGTGTTTTGAGAATTTCGATTTGACCGTTTTTAGCCAAAAGTCGTTAGCCTGGAAGTGACGGGGGCATACCATGTCACCGCTACAAAACACTATTTTTATACCTCTTCTACAGCTCCAAACAACATAACACTTACGCGGTAGTGAGTAGAGGGTCCCTAAAGCCAAACCGAAGTGTCCCGAGGTCTTCATGTGATCAGATATAGAGTCCAGAATGAATTTAATCAAGCCAGTACCTGCTCTCAATCAGAGCCTCTTCCGTCTCACGCGAGACATCACGTCACGTGAGTCCGTAGTTGATTGCTGAGTGTGGAGTAACTCGCTTTGGAAAGACACAATTTCGTTGCCGTTTTTTTTTACAAACATAGTCCAGTATTTCTTTCGAAAGTGAAATGAAGTTGTATGCAACAGCAAAGCCTAGCTTACTAACAGGTTGGAATTTTGAAATGTCACGTGACGTGATGTCTCGCGTGAGATAGCCTCCTGTTGACGGAAGAGGCTCTGATTGAGAGCAGGTACTGGCTTGATTAAATTCATTCTGGACTCTATATCCGACCACATGAAGACCTCGGGACACTTCGGTTTGGCTTTAGGGACCCTCTACTCACTACCACGTAAGTGTTAAGTTGTTTGGAGCTGTAGAAGAGGTATAAAAATAGCGTTTTGTAGCGGCGACATGATATGCCCCCGTCACTTCCAGGCTAACGACTTTTGGCTAAAAACGGTCAAATCGAAATTCTCAAAACACATGACATGATTTTGATGTCAACTCAACGTATGTACTCCCAACATCCCGTAAATTGATCTAAAGTGCATTTTACTCCGGATTATCCCTTTAACAACAGGAATGAAGATACCAGGACAATCAGATCGTGGAGGAATTTTGGGCCACTCTTTTTGATAGTGTTGCTTCAGGTCATTGAGGTTTGTGGGCATTATTTTTGCCACAACATTTCAGTCGGGCCGAGGTCTGAATTTTGACTGGGCCATTGGAAGACCTTCATTCTTTTCTTTTTCAGCCATGTTTCTGTAGATTCGCTGCTGGGCTTGGGATCATTGCCCTGTTGCATGACCAAATTGCAGCTGAGCTGTTAGTTGTCAGACACACGGCCTCACATTTTACTATAGAGGAGTTCATGATCGACTTAATGACTGCACGGTGGCCAGCAAAACAAGCCCACATCATCACCCCTTCACCGCCATGCCTGACAGTTGGTATGAGGTGTTTGTGCTGATAAGCTGTGTTTGGTTTTCTCAAAACGTTGTGTGGTTCATAATTGTCTTGTCTGTCCAAAAGACATTGTTACGGAGGTCTTGTGATTTGTTCAAATGCAACCTTACAAAACTAAGTTGTGCTACTATGTTATTTATTTATTTAATCTATTTTTAGACCCTGACACCCCCCATTTAACCCTGAGATGTTGCTCTTGAGTTTTTTGCAATTTCTCTTTGCATTGCACAGTCTGACCTTGAGGTAAACTTGCTGGGAAAATGAACCACTGTATGTGTACCACTTGTATTTAAGCTTTTCACTGTATTAATGATGGACTTCAAATTGTTTGTACAATGAATGGCTTTATAGGACAGATTTATGGGCAGCACTGCTTTTCTAAAGGCAGCTACACAATTATTTCAGCCGTTGTATAAGTTCACTGCAAGGCACACTGTGCAACAGGCATCTTATAAACTAGGCTACGACATCGTGTTTGATAGGTGCAGACTATGCAATGATGATATCTGAAAAATGACAGCAGCCTGGGACTGTAGGAGCATGACAGATACACCGACGTAAAATAAGTTTAATGAGCTGACACGCTGACAAATGACTGCTCCGTCCACTAGTTAGTGTGTTATTACGCACACTGGTTTGCTACTTACTTAGAAGTTATGATTCCTCCTCTCTTTCCTTCCACGCTGGGTCTTTTTGGCACAATCGGGGTCTCATCTGGAGGACACATCACAGACGAGACCTCTGCAGCCACAACTGAAACACGTGTGCTTCTTTGTTTTGAATCCCACAACTTGGGTTTTGCTCATTTGGCTTCCATTCGCACTGTTCAGGCCCCGTTTTGGTTTCCACACGTCAGTGTCAAAGTCGTGTTTATCACGGAATGACACATCACTCCGTGGTATGCTCCCATTTGGTGATTAGGAGATGTAGGTCGTAGCCGCAGTCACACTGCAGGATGATCATCCAAAATTTCTGACACTGTCAGAGATTCGTCTCGGGTTATCTTTGGTTGCGAGACCGTGGCAACAGCAGTCTCTCACTGTCTGATGTGAGACTATGGTTTTTAGCCCCAAAAATTCTATCTATCTATCTATCTATCTATCTATCTACACACAAAGTCTGAGCCTGAACTGGTAACCTAGGGAACAGAAAGTGTATTTTAAAACAAAGTGTTAACTTAAAACGTTTGGCTGAGAGCATTTCCTTTATTTTTTATTACCTTCAAATGAAAGTACATATTGCAGCTAAACCCAATGACAATTGCACAGAAAAGATGGCATAATCAACACATTCATGACAGCTACATTCATGCATACGTCATTTATCATGTGTCTTATCATCATTGCAGAGAAAGTGTGCTACCTGCCAGACAACACATTTCTCTCCTTTTTGCTCCCTTTCTTGTTTGTTCCTTTGAGCTTCTGTTTCCCCACCCTCCAGAGCACAAGAGCAGAATTACCACCTCTATCCTCAGAACTCGCATCTCAGAAAACACTCATTTTGTGAGCAAGATATCGTATGATTTAAATGTATCTTTGTTTATAAATAAATGTCAGACATGTTTCTGTGTACATCACAGGGATTCACGCCTTTGATTTGCCGAAGCTGACATCTAAGAAGGTGGCTGAAGCAGACACACATCTATGCACCGATATGCCGCACACACTGTGGTGCCAATGCCGCCCAACAGTGAATGATGTAGGGAGGAGAGAAAGAGACTGATTGTTTAATTTTTTTTCCGCTTTCATCAGAGAGAAACACAGCAGCAGAAGAGAGAGCTGTCATCTTTCCTCTGCTGGTGAAAGGATATATATAGCACGTAGGTTCTCTTAAAAGTCAAGATGAAAACATTTGCTTTGTTTCCAGTGCATAGCTTTGAAATCTGCAGCAGGGAAAAGATGCTCCTTCATGTTTCACTCAGTAAGCAGGGGAGTAACGCACGACAAGAAGGTTTCTCTGAAAATGCCCGACCTAATATTTGACATTCAAGAGATCTGCATCCTGGGGACAAATAATAATAATAATAATAATAATAATAATAAAAAAGAAAGCTATTTACACAAAAAACTTGATGTTTTATAGTGTGATTTTAAGTTCATGTGTGCGAACCACTGGTCCAATATGGAAACCCTTTTCTTTCTTCTTTGAAAATCAGAGGAAATGTCAGCATATAATCAGCGATGGTCGCCATGCAATCATAACTGTGTGGAGTGGTTCAGATGAAAATTACAATTTTTCCAGTACCTGGAAGTATCTCTGGATGCTTCTCAAACTTATTTACAATCTATCTATAATTTTTGTCATCCTGGATGTCCAGACTGTAAATTTACTTTATTGCTCAGCGCAGAGCACCTTGAAGAAAATGTGTTATTCGTGATGTTTAGTACTGACAGCACTATTGCAGCAAAAAGAACAAAAAAGATTGTTCTGTTGTACAAAAAGAGAAGCTCGAGCAGTTTTCTTATTCTTTCTCCTTTTTTGTATTTGACTAGTCGAAATCAATCAAAATACATAGTCCTTGTTTTTCAGGACAACACATTAAAAGACACGGAAAACAGAGCATGAGCAAGTGAGAGACCACGTGCGACAGCATTTGTCAGGAGAGCAATTACATTTCCAAGTTGCACTGTACTTGAAATGAAGCACAGCGAATCACTGCCCTTCCCTGATTTGGCTCTGGCAAAAATGCAAGCAAACCATGGCAGCATTATTCATGTCTTCCTTTGGCGGGCCGCATGACTTACGCAAGATCCTCTCTCTGCGATGGCAGCTGCCTTGCTTGGCAGGTGAGGATAAAATAAAAATATCGTCAGGACCAACAAGTAGCTGCCGTCTCCCTGACTGGGCAGAACTTGCAAGTAAACAGAAAGAAAAAAATAGCAGCACGGATCTTCACAAACAAATAGCCACCAACTTACTGACATGAGGATAACTGGAATGTAAAGAAAAAAAGCATGATTCAAAGATGAAATAATGGAGTGCTGCAGGGACAGTTTTATGTGCCGCTTTAGATTTGCTGACTAATCCGCCTCCCATCAGTTTACCTGTTTGAGAGGCTCAAAGTACCCCTCTTCACTATGGAGGTGATCTCACTAAGTAATCTTAAAGATGCAAGAACACGGAGGGGTAGAACCCCAACTCCAGCACTTTAGAATGCACAACATAAAACAGCAAATACTGTTTGCATGCATCCATTAATCCTTGCTAGTGAGTAATCCCAGAGTGTTTACGTACTGGGCTAATCTCCCTCTCTTCTGCTAAGGGACCGAGGATGAGGCGCCCACTTGCAGGTAAGCCTCATTCCTATACCTCGGACATAACAGCTAATCCCAGTTCTGGATACGAAGGAGAGGAGCAAGAGAAGAGAGGGGATTTGGATGTTGATATGTTTCTGTGTCCGTTTGGTTGTTAGTCTGGCAAATAGGCAACACACTAACAGCACGGAATGATAGCTTTTGACTGTCAGTGGCTTCTTTCAGCAGGTTGAGATGTCACATTTAAACACATGTAATATTGACATAATGTCTTGGTCAGAATGATGAAACAAAAGCACAATAAATCACAACAGAAGCTAAAACCAAAAACGGAATAAGCGGGGGGGGGGGGGGGGGGGGGGGTTGCCACAAATCAGTGAGCAAGTGCATATTTAATTTTTTCCCAAGAATTTTGTTTTTCTCCTATTCAAATTATACTTAGTTCAATTTAATTTAGCTGACATGATAGGATGGTTTTCCAACCCGATCTTTCGGGGTATTTGTTTTGTTATACCTCACATGATCTTAAACTAATGCATTTAAGAGATTTAATGCACTACATTTGCATCTTTTAAACATTGGATGGTTCTAGTCACAGTTTTGTTTTGCAACATTTCATAAACTCCCATTTGACCATGTTGGATTGTCTCCTCCATTATATTAAAGATAAAACATTCGATCATAAAAACATTCTCTCTATGCTCCCTTCCAGTTTACATTTATCCTCTTTTCTTGAGGATGAGAAATTAGAGGAGATACAGATGAGCAGATTGTGTGTTTCTCGCTCTATTGGTATGTCAATAAGGATAGATCAAATGAAAGATTAACAGATCTATTAGGTGTACAATAATGAATAAATGATGGGAATGAAGTTTGATAAATAAGATTAGACTAAATAAATTGCTCCTGCGCAGCACAATAGCGGACGTGATGTGAAGTATAATAGGAAAACCCAGAGACTAGACACTAGTCTAGACACTTGTGGTTGTCAAAGGATGACGCTCTATCTTGGGCTGAGGGAGAGGGTGGTGTTGGGGAGGAGGTGGGGTGAACGATACACGATTTAGGAGGAAAATGATAGCAGAGGTGGGATTTAAAAAGGAACAGAAAAGAGATTGATTGGCTGCGTGAGAAAGGAAGCGGGAAGACTATTGGAGTAAAGTGATGACATCATAATCAATGTGGAAATTGCTGACAGCGTGGTAAAAAGGGGGGTGACAAGGGAGTAGAAGAAAGCCAAAGAGTGAATGAAACGTGTCAGATCTTCAGCATTGAACTTTTTCTAAAGATTCATTTGTTTACACTGGTTTTGTTTTGTTTGTGCATTCAGATGCATGCAGATTGCATTCAGATTAGTTAAACCATAGTGAATCCCACATAACAAACTGACCACAGCAGTGGAGCACCTGCAACCGAAAAACACAGACAGCATGGTCTAAAAGTAAAAAAGTTAGCCCCCAATCATCTTTCCCAAAGCACTTTTCCTTCCTCTCTGAAAAAACGTTAAAAGATTAAGGAAAGATACTAAAAATCCGTAAGGAGCATCTAACCACACTGTCTCAAGAGCTCTAATCTACACTAAGCTGTGATGTGGTCGGCAGTAATGACAGCTGATAGCTTTTATTTCACAATGTTCCACAGAAATGCCATAGATACTTTGTCTAATGCATCTTTCATGTTATTTCGTGGAGTCAAATATATCAGTATGATGAAATATGTTTACACAGGACACTCGCCCATGCTGCTTAATCTCACTTTCCTGCCCTATTTACATGAATCACAGGTAGTATATTTCTATGAAAACAACTGAGTGTTGCCTTGCCTTGTGTTTCATTTTGCATTTTGCTAAAAGATACAAAAGAGAGCACAGAAGCTCCTTTCTTTTGGATCTAGGTAATTTAGACCAGCACTTATCATGGCTGACACTTAAATACTTACTGGTCATTGCACTCAGCTTGGAGCCTTCCTCAGCAAAGAAGACCATTCGACTGGTCCCACTGACAAAGACAAAGCAAGCACACCGAGAGAGTGGATCGTTAAACAAGTGGATGGCAGCCAGTTGGTGGGCCTATACTTGTACAGCATATAGGAAATTACAAAATTACCTTTTGACTAAGTGGTTTGTGAGGTGAGTGTGTATGTATGTGTGTATGACATAGACAGAGACACACAGAAGAGAGCCTTCCTGACTCCAGAGGCTCTCTGACCCATTTCTGCCTGGGAGTAGCTGCTTCATCAAAAGCAGTGACCAGCCAGTGCACCTGGGCTGTAAGTGTGTGTGTGTGTGTGTGTGTGTGTGTGTGTGTGTGAAAGAGAAGCATGTACGCTTGTGTAAGTCAGGTATTGCTGTACGTCTCTTTGGTACTCACTGATGTGAATGTATTCTCATTTACTCCTGCCGTCTTTTTCCACTCTCCACCTTTTCATAAAGCAGCACTTTCCCACCCCACACACACACACACACACACACACACACACACACACACACACACACACACACACACACACACACACACACACACACACGCACACACTCTTCTTCCAATCTCTCTAAGGTGCTGCATGCTGCGATGTCCAGTGCTGAGTGTTGCTGTATCTGCGTTCGCAGCAGGACATGCACACACGGGCGCTCACTCACACAAACCCACGCACGAGCACCCACGCAGATCCTGGAACACTAAATGTGTTCACAGCAGGGTAAACCTGATTCAAACAGCTAGCGAGAAAGTCTAATGATTGATGATGAGACCGGAAAAACCGCAGCCGCAGCAAAAATCCCACAAACAGGTTACCTGGGAGCTCAAGGCACTGAGCTGTTTTTTTTTTTTTTTTTTACATGGCAAAAGAACAGTGCTTGGGATGATTAGCTCTCCAACACAGGCCCGTAACACCCTTTTACCACTTTCTTGTAAGACCTGGGCACAGATTGTTTTTATAATAAAAAAAAACGGGCCCACCTATACGTACCAGTTCACCCTCTTGGACTCTGCAGCTACCTCTTTTTCCTCTTCCTTTCTCGCTCGTACTTTGAGACAACTTTCTGCTGAGGTGCTGAGGAGGCAGGCGGGTAAGCAGGCCCATCAGCAGCGGGGCAGAGGTGCTGTTAGTCTGATGAGCAGTAAAGCTGTCAACACCAGAATAGCTCGGAGAAGATACATTTGAGCTCATGTTTACCAAGCTGAAATTAATTCTGCCTGTCTGCCTAATGTACTTTGTGATATACTTCACGCGGCAATATCTTTAAAATCGATAAGGATTTTTTAACCTCAATGCATCAAATATGAAGCACGTGAAGCTCAAATTTCACAAGCCAAAGCACGTCATAGATCTTCAGCAATGTACGGAGTGTGTAAGACTGTTGTTGCGATACAGCAGTAGATGCAATGAAGGTGTTGTTCCTGAACCAAAAGTGTGATTGGAGTCTTTCCCACTGACGTAAGCTGGGGAGAAGTATTCTCACAGAGAACAGTGATGTAATGTAGTCAGTCACCTTATTTTTGCTTCCTCCTCGTTTTCCTTCTTTCTTCCTCCCTCCTCTTTCTCTCTGTTCTTATCTCGGTTGTTTTTTCTCTCTTTCCTTTCAGTCTTGGCAGGCTACTGCCTCCACTCCTCTGGGATCTCTGAAATCAAACCCAACAGCTCCCTCGCTTGGTCGAGACAGGGAACTACATCAAGAGATGTCAGCTGGTGCTTATGTACTCTTCTTCATGTGCACATATAGCCCATCTGTCCATAAATATACCCCCCCTCCCCTCTGCTCCCTCTATTTGTCTAGTGATATTCCATTCAGTTGCTTGTCACTGCTAAATAAAACCCAGATTGGTCCTTGAATGCTTTCTTAGATATTTTCAGACAGTTCTTATGTCAGATTAACTGTCAGAAATATGAAACATTTATTAGATGCAAGTCCCCACTGAGGAATCCCACATTAGTAGTTCTCCTCCTCCTCTCTTCCTCTTCTTTTCTTCTGTCCTTGTTCTCTATTTTCACTGAAGAAGAACCATCAGCTCTTTTTGCCATTTGGAGACCCCACAACAAGACAGGCTTACCTCCTGCCCTTTCTCGACATAACCATCCCACACTAAAGAGAGAGAAAAAAAACATGTACATATGAATATAATAACAGCAGCAATGTTTCATTCATATTTTTCAAAGTTTGGATTTTTTCTTGCAGGGACTTTTGACGTTTAACATTCTAAAGAAATCTAACTGCCACTAAAAGAAAACACATGGAAATATGTGTACACAAATAGACTTTGACGACTTTGAATAAGCTAGAGGGAGGAAACTAATGCCAGTGCACATGTCTATGCTACACACACACATTAACACACACAAACCTGTTCCAAGAAGGTGGCACTTCCATTCAGCTACCAGCCAATAACTTGCCTGTGTAAAATGGAAGCTCCTGACAGGCATCATACCAGACAGGATAAGTAAGCATATGGGCCAATGCATAAGCAGGTCCCAGAAGGGAATTGGAAGTAACCCCAGAGGAGCCAAGCACCACCTACTGATTGACAGAACAGTCACTTGAGACTGAATGATATACAGATGATACAGATATACAGACCATCTCAGTTGACAATAAGGAAGCCTTTGGTTAGATGATGCAGAAAAGGACCCCAGAATTCATGGAACTCTCCAGCATTAACAAGCCTTCATCAAGAACTCAGTGGGACTTTAGAGGCTCTCCGGAGGCCAATTCAAAGTCAGTTGCAGAAGTTACCACCAAGTGTTCACTATGTGGAAGGATGAGGTAAGATGGACGAAGGAGCTTCAGAGTCTCCATCCAGGATGAGCACCAAGGATAGCAACTGGAAGATGGCTCCCAGCAACAAACTGCTAAATGAATGCCACAGGCAGCAGAAACCCAATTAGGAAAATGAGAAAGAGGAGACTCCATCAAGGAGGGATAAGCCCCTGCATGAAATGTACATCTGACAGATCGAAGAAGTGGCTGATATCTACAAGTGTTTCCAGCTGCTTGATAAGGGTGGTCTGAAAGACACTAACCATGACAGCACAAGAAAAGATGCTGAGCAAGACTGCTGCAACGGGCAGAAACCCAGGGGCAGGCTGTGCAAAGATGTCCCCAAAACAGTCCAGCTGTTATCTAAAGTAAAAGCTCTGTCATGGTATAACATGACAGAGCTAAGTGGCAGATTCAGAGTAATAAACTGATGATGGCTAACCAATTGGATATTGTGGTTGTGGACAAACTACAGAAAAAGGCAATAGGAATAGATGTAGCAGTCCCAAAGGATGGCAAAATCAACAGGAAGGAACACAAGAAGCTTAAAAAATGCCAAGGGCTTAAAGAGGAAGTGAAAAAGATGTGGGAAGTGAAGGTAACAATGGTTCCAGTGGTAATTGGAGCACTTGGGGCTGTAACCATCAAAGAAGCGAGATTCGCTCAGGCAGGTTGCAAGAGCAACATCTAAGATTTCTGTCTGGAAGAGCACTGTCCAAGGAACAGCTATGTCTGTTCTACTGTGTAAAATCCTCAGGTTCCCAGGCCTCTGGTATAGGACCCACATTACATACATATATATATGTATCTATATATATATATTATATATATATCTATGTGTGTGTGTGTGTGTGTGTGTGTGTGTGTGTGTGTGTGTGCATAAACACCCTAACGCCCAAGTGTAATCTGGGTTTTAGAGAGGAAGCACACAACATAAATATCCAATTACCAAACACATCAAATGCACAGAGGATGAAATATTGATAACTTTGAGGTATTTATGTAATCCACAATGGTGCCTTACATAAGTGTTCCATTTACAAGGGGAGGCAGAAATGTGCAGGGAGGTATTGTCTTTCTTTTTTTAACATTACAGAAAAAGAAAGAAAATGTTGTATGTTGGCAGACGGTGCTGTGAGCATATGAGAGTAGTGGTTGGAAGCGGTTGGATTAAAGTGTTCCCTCTTTCTTTCTTTCTTTCTTTCTTTCTTTCTTTCTTTCTTTCTTTCACATTAGGTTCTCACACAGACACGTGTGCACAAACACACCTATGACCCCCATGCAGCGGTGAGGCATGTTTAAAACATTGAGACACCACAACCAATGAAAATGAAAGTGAAATGAGTGATGACTTAACTTCAAATGGAGCAGATCTATTCTGGTATTGGATGTACTTTTATGAGTGGGAGTGACTGAAATGTTTTCTTTGGCAGTTCTTGTGTGGCTGTCAATCGTTCAGCATTGGAGCCTGCTCCAAACATATGGAGCTGACGGGGGAGGTTTTGGGATTTCTGTCTTCGCTGCTCTGCTTTGAGCTGCAGATCGTAGACCCTTTGCAAAGGCACAGACAAACAAGGAAATATGGATTCGCTGTAATTAATTGAAGATTGTCACTGCTTGAAATGAGTATGCTGAGTGATGTGTGCATGTAGAGGGTTTTTTGTTTTCATGTGTGAGAGAAAATGAGAGGGGAAAACAGAGGGTGAAGACTGGATAAATTGACTTAACTTTCATGCCTTATCAACAAGCCACTGCTTATGTTTTTTGTTTTTTTTCCTTTGAAACTGCTGTTCCCCACTAAGGCCGAATAAATTAGAACTCCAAATAGGAATTATAATGAGAGCATACATTATTTCTGTTGTTGTTACTGGTTGATGTTGTTGTTTGCGTCAGTAGGAAGGCTCAGATCTCCATACATGGAAAAAATAAAAAAATATTATTTAAACGAGAGGTAACTTGCTTGCATTTTTTATGAGTTTGGGTGATCATTTTAATGGTGACCCAAAAAGATGTCCTAGATATTTGGAGATATTTGGGGAACATCCTTTTGAAAAATTCTTGAAACTACAGATGCAGAGAGAGGGGGAAGGTGTGGGGGATGACAGAAGGGGAAAGACATAGGATGGGGAATGCTTAGATGAAATGGAACTTTTCTGTATTATGAATGACTAATAAATTCAAACATGTCTCAGTTCAAACAACAAAACCTTTGTTTATTCCCATATGTTTAAGTATTTAGTACATTTAGTACATTGTGGAGTAAATGGTAATTCATATGGATAGGTATGTACGAGTAAATGGACTAATTTCATGCTCACTGAAAGCCTTCTCTCAAGGACTTCAACATGATCATTTAACTCTCAAGAGGTTTCACTGGTGGGCTACCATCGTATTCACTTCCCATCAGCATCCTCTCTCTTCTAGGAAAATCCCCGATGCCATTTTTACTACTGCTCCACAATTTTTGGGCAGTTGATGTTTCAGTGGCCTAATCCCAACCTCAGTGGCCTAGTTACTAAACCCCCACATCAAGTCATGTCAGAGCTGTAGCACTCAATTATGTGAGTCCACTGGGGCTTCAAGCTATATTAAAGGGGAGGAATGCGACAAACTATCATGACAGTTGTACCCCCATAGCTAAAGATATCCATGAATCACATGTAATGGCAAATGGACAAGCTTTACTCACAAGTCCTTTATGTGGGCTTTAGTGCAGATATGGTTTTTGTAAAGTGGAGTTGGTTATCTCATACCGCAGCTCCAGGGTTACAAAGTTGACAGTACCTCCTCAAATCTTGGCAGATTAGTTGGACTTGTCTTCCTCTAAAGTGAGAGCAAAAACTTGGCCAAATTCTCCAGTGTTACTTCAGAGTGGAAACTTCATCACACCTCTATTGTTTACCCACGGATGCTTCAGTTTAGATATTGTATGATGTCATATATCTATATCTATATCTATATAGATATATTTGTAATGAGGAACATACCATTCATTTCTTTGTGCTTGCTGCTTATATTTGTGTACTTTCAGCCACTATAAGTACCCTTTTTCATGCTACATGTACTTTTAGTTTGAACAAAGACTTTACTTAGTAAGACTTGACAAACTGCACCCAACTGAATACCCCCCATCTACTCTCAAACTACAGTAGCCTAGTTACTGAAAACATAAAAGACCTGCTCTGTTTGTCCCTCTGGGCCACTATAGTCACATGGCAGTGCAACATGACAGATGGAGGAGGAGGGCGTCTCCCACAACTAATTTCCTGATTTTGAAGCATTCAGTATTGATAAAACGTATATCTATGAATATTATATTTCATTTCCAAGGTTGCACTGACACACTGGAACTTTGATTAAACAGTTTGAGAGCTTACTCCACCACAGCCCAGAAGCTCAGTGATTAACAGTGATAGTGTATTAAAGTTCTTGTGAACACTCCAGCCACTGACATAAAAAGGAAAAAAAAAAAATGAAGAAAAAGTGCAACTGATTACCAATTGCCTGCAAAGCTGCAGACGTGTTCACCGTCCTCGCCTGTAGATGGCAGTCATTAGCAACCCCCACGTCTGCACACGCTTAAATGTGCTGCTCCCCATAAAGTGGAAGTTGGACTGGAACTGCAAATCCCACTCATGTGCAGGAGGCTTGAAAACATGGTTGTGTTGGTGAGTAAACCCACTGAGCCAGGGTAGAGGTTAATGTTTGTTACTCCCCTCTACCACCTTCTTTTCATGGAAAGTGCATCAGAAATTCCAACATCCACATGTGAAATACAGACAGCAACTCTTATGGCCTCACAGCACAAAGTACTGCTCCTCACACCCCAACACACAGAAGAGCCTCAGAAATTACACGCTGCTCAGAATTTACACATTCACAAAGCCTGTTTTGGTTTTTGCATGAATAACACATAATAAGAGTTGTTAAGCACCCTTTGGGGAAACCTATTATTTATAGACACTGGTCTTTAGGGCCCCATAACAGTATTCAGAAAAATATGTTTGAATTATTTTCAAGTTTCTTGCTAATATCAAAATAGACTTTGTCTTTATAAATCCATTACAGTCGACCATGTAGGTAGGATCTGTGTGTATACATGTGTATAAACTTGAGTTATTTATGTGTTAAGATAGAACACACGCATGAGTGGGCAGACAATATACAGTATGCATCTTTGTGATAATCCCCCTCTGCAGCCCAGTCACAAGCCAAGTATGAAGTGCTATTGCCTGGTAGCACAAAGCACAACGTGAAGCTCATGTGACTGTATTAACCTTTCAGACCTAATCTCCCGCTGTCACGAATGAGAGAAGGAGGGAGAGATCAAGAAGTGAGAGTTCAAGAGAATTCCAAAAGCATGCAAAGGAGCGCAATGAGAAAAAGCAATTCAGATGTATTTTGTTGCTCCCTGAGGCCCCCAAGTTTCAGTTCCTATCCATGGTTTGCTTTGACACAGAGAAAAGAGACTCACGATATGGAGAAGTGCAGATTTGGCAATGAATTGTCAAGTAAATCATACTGGAGCAGAGATCACTGTGCGGCACCCAATTGGTCTTCAAAAGGAACGCAAAGAGCACAGAGAACAACACTGACATGTTCTCATACCAACACTGACAGAGGAAGGGTCTCTATTGCTTCTGTAGATAGTTTCATAGCTTTGAGAAGAGTGACCCTGCTGAGGATCTAGAAAGATAATAAGCTGGTGAGTCGAGGAGTCTCATCCATGAGAGGGGTTGTGTCATCCTTGTGTCATGCTGGTCTCAAAGGAGCCTGTGGTGCGGATCAGCTGATTTTATTAAAAAGCACAATACAGTAAATATCTATCAGAAAGGCAACTATCGCTGGGCGGATCACAGGGCAACTAGAGTTTGCTATATTCAAGGCATACAACTTTTCACAAAAGGGGGGAAGGAAACGGAAGAAACATATCGGAGATCTGATGTAAAAAGATGAAACTTTCACGTATCAAACTGTCATCTCTGCAGCGTTTAATTATTTCGACAACTCGGCTCATTTTAGGCTAAACCGCTTTAGCCTCAAACTCAATTTTCCCCTGACTTAGCGTGAATGAATAGTGCTGTTTATGCTCAGTACAAATGCCCCTATTCATGGGACCACAGTTGGTGGTTTAAAGCACAACGATAATTGTTGCAACAAAATTAAGTGGCTGAGTTAAACGTGTAAAGAGAGATGGTGCATTATGAAATTTAATTGACTGGTTATGAGAGGACGTCTGTTACAAATCTTTGGTCCTCAAGTGCAGTAATCTGGTATAATTTCAGCTTGATAAAATGCAAACTTACTAAGAAAAAATTTTGAATCGTCAATTAACCTGAACGTCACAATGTCATGCTTTCAGTGTATAATGGGACTGTCATTAGTTTTATAGGTATTAGGTCTAAAACCAAATGAAAGTGACTGAACAAACGGAATTTTGTGGTCACTGAAGAAGTTAATTCCTCACTCAAATTGTCAGTTTTGTTATCAATAATCAGAAGATAAACTATTTTTTCCCGATACACATAAACATTTCACAGAAAGCACCTTTTTAACCATAACTTACAGCAAACCAGCAATTCAAACCGTAATTTCAAAAGTCCAGCATTATAATATGGGATATTGAGACAATGTTGACGAAAAGTTCAACGTTGTTTCATTCTCAAAAATAAATGATTAGGCTTAGAAATGAAAAAAAAAAGTACATGCCATTCCGTCACATAAATACTGCCCAATACAAATGACAGGGATGACCCAGATGAAAGCCACAAACTGTCACGTGTCATATGATAGATATACTGTATATACTACAAGTGTTACTGGAGGACCTACCGCTCCAAAATGTCTGAGAGAACTTAAATAAGATCCTTTAAGGAAACTAGTTTAACTTTATACCCGTACACCAGTGATTTTTCTCTCTTTTTTTCTTTGCACTGTTGACAAATTTAACTATTACATTTCGTTAAATGAGACTTGGATGAAATGGTGTTATTTTAATTGTCAAATGTAACCATAGATTTGATCCAAAAAAAAAATAATTCCACAATATGGAAAGTTCTTGATTATCTCTGGCTGGAGCTTTAGGGTCGTTTGAACCAGCTTACACAAAGACAGCCTGGCTGTTCAAAGTTATGAGGCAGTAACACAGCCCATTTCCTCCCTCTAGCTTAACATTAATCCTGAAGAGTTATTAGCTGAAAAATCAGCATGGTGTTCAGTTTGTCCTTAAAAATTTTAGGAAACTGGGGGTGGTCGGTGGTGTAGTGGGTTAAGCAGGCACCCCATGTACAGAGGCTACAATCCTTGCTGCAGCTGGCCCTGGTTCGAGTCCCACACCGGACAGCCCTTTGCTGCATGTCTACCACCTCTCTCTGCTCCCTACTTCCTGTCTCTCTCCAACTGTCCTGTCCATTAAAGGCATAAAAAGCCCAAAAACATATTTAAAAAAAATAAATATACTTTAGGAAATTTTACAGAAGAAGAAGAGGCAGGACTACAAAACTGTCAATGGCAGATGAACAGTATCTGATAGGGATGTCCTTAAAAAAAAACACAAAAACTCTAGCAAAGACGTGACACAGGAACTGAGACATGCATCTGGACCTTCAGTTGATCCATCTACCGTTCACAGAAGCCTCATCAGAAATGGTCTCAATGGAAGGGTGGCTGTCAAAAAGCCATTCTTAAGGAAGGGAAACAGGGAGAAAAGGCTGAGCTATGCCAAATGACACAAGAAGTGGACTGAAAATCAGTGGCAACACTTATGAAGGGATGAATCCTCCCCCGAGCCCGGACCTCAACATTATTGAAGCCGTGTGGGATCATCTTGACAGAGAACGGAACAAAAGGCAGCTGACATCCAAAGAAGAGCTTTGAAATGTCCTTCATGAAGCGTGGAGAACTATTCCGGAAGACTAATTAAAGACATCGCTGGAAAGCTTGTCTAAGAGGGTTCAAGCAGGTCCGAACAAATATTGAAGCTTGTTAGAATCGCACAAACTGTGTTTTTCCTGGCAATTAACAACAAAGAAAATGGAGGACTGTCTCATTTTTGCACAGTACTGTACTCAGTGTTGCACTTTTCCAATCTTGAATTGTCTACCTATGGATCTGCATGCATGCTTGCAGACATACAGATTCATTAGAAGAAACCAAATGAATCGTTGGCTTGTACACGCAGGATGTCTCAGTTACTGTAATCTCTATATCAATATATATAAATATATATATATATATATATATAACACTTCTTTGTCCATACACCATAGTTGAAACTAAACATTTAAAGTACAGGGAGACCCTATGCTACAAGTACAAAGCACATTGTCCGTGTAACATAAAAATGCTTCTTATTTCACAACGTTAATTACAGATATATGTACAAATGTATAAATACTGTATACATATCAGAGAAGCCAACAGAAGGGGTATTTCTGTTGTGCTCTAATCATGTCTTTGGACATAAGGCTGAAGTGTGTGCACTGTTTGAAGGAAAGGCCATGAGTATCTAAAAAGCCCAACACACACAAAGAAGCCGTTTCCTTTCTTCTGTGAGGACTAACTCAAGAGAACACTAATTTTTCAGATGCATTGCAGCCTTATTTTGATGCTTCCATGCTACATGCAGATCTGCTTTCCCTAGTTTTATGTCAAGCCCCACTGGTAGCATCACTCATGCCTCAATCTCACAGCCCACCTATAATTGCTCCTCCAGAGTTCACTGTGTGTGTGACATGCCGCCGATACTTCACCACAGCCCTTGTAAAAGTCTCAAAAGTATTTAACATTGAAACGCTACTTTATGTAGAGACACCTGGTGGTACGACGAAACCTTGGAGTGGCACTATCTAACATGGCAATGTTCGTTTTTTCACCCTCCCCCACTTCTGCGCCACCTCTTAACATCACACTCCCTTGGACAGGCCCAATTTACTGTCCAACCATCCAGAGCCTACGCACTCAGCATCCGCTTTGCGGTGGTGCACACGCTCAGATTTGACATTTGTGCAAGACTTTTGGGGGCAGGAGGAAGAAAAGAATATTTTCCTTGGAGAGACTTGGATTATTTTCGGAGATTCTGTGTTTCCTATATTTCCTGACAACATGAGATGCTGCACTTTGAAAGGACTCCTGGTGATTTTGCTGATACAACACTGCACATCTGAAGGTAGGATAGTGTCATGCAAATGAAAGTTTGCGTGTTACGTGTTTTATTTAGATGAAATAAACTGTTTCCTGGCTTCAAAATGCAATGTTATTTTATGATAGTGTCCAGAAGACTTGCAACAACATATATTGTGTAGAGACTGTGTATAATCTGGAATCTTGTTTTGCCAATTAATGAATGGATAAGTGAGTGTGGGTATGACAGAATGAAGCAGGAAATAAGAATGACTGAATGAAAAATTTGCAAAATTTTTCGTCGGACTTTGCATGTCTTCCGATTCGATTTGTAGTTCTGGTACCATATGTAGGGTAAACATGCCATAACCTACCAGGAATCATACAGTGTTAAATGCTTTTTCTATTACTAGCAGCTACAACAAATCACCCAAAATGCTTGATACTATCTTCTTAGGTGTATCTACCTCCATCCAATCCCCCACTGAAGTCACGGACCAAGATGGCCAGACTTTACCCCAGGAACCAGAGGTGCCTGCTGCAGAGGTGGTGCCAGTAGTTTCCCCTCCAAGCTTGAAGGATGTACAGCAGGCTGTGCAGGAAGCCTCAGAGCAAGTGGAGAGTCGTGGGGCAGAGGAAGTGTTGAAGGAGCTGCTGGAGAGGGTGGTAGAGGCAGCTCTGGGTAAAGCCGAAGAAGCGGGTGAAGCAAAAGACATGGCAGCGGAGCAGGAAGTGGCCAAAGAGGATGTGCTGGGGGCTCAAGCAGGAGGAGAGAACGAGGCTGAAGCAGAGGATGAAGTCTTGGAGCAACCATTTGAGGATGATACTATGGAGAGTGAGGAAGAACATACTGGTCTTCAAGAGACGGAGGAGGTAGCAGAGGAAGAGGCATTTCAACATGTAGCTGGAGAGGAGAAAGGAGCTGTCCAGGGAGATGGTGAAACAGCAGCGGGATCCGTGGAGAAGCCCACAGAAGTTGTGGAGACTGGAGTCATGGAAGTAGAGGATTTGGAGATTGTTAAAGAATCATTAGGAACTGAACTCAGTCAGGAGGACACAGATGGAGCTTCAGAAGAGACAGAAGGGGATTTAGAAGTAGAGGGGGCAGGGGAGGCAGGGGATGAAGACCGCAAAGAGCAACCTGAAAAAATTGAAGCTGAAACAGCAATAGAGGATGCAAAGGAAACGCTAGCTGCTGTGGAGGTGGCAGTTGGTGGACAGCCAGAGCAAGAAACTGTGGAAGAGTCTAGCCCGATAGTAGTTGATGAAGAACAAATAGGGAATGACTGGGAAAAAGAAGTGGCTCCAAAAGAAGAAAGTCAAATAGATGAAAAGAAGAATGGCCTGACAGTACTGCCTTCTAATGATTATGAAGTAAAAACAACACAAACTGTTGTTGGAGAACCAGTAGAAGAAGAGAAAGGTATTGAGACAGGGACTGAAGAGACAGCAGAAGAAGATGAGGATAGCCTTTTAGTTGAGGGAGGAACTGAAGAAGAGGCAGAAGAAGGTACAGATTTAGGGGTAGAAACGGGAGATGAAAGGGATGAAGATGATATAATAAAAGAGGACTCTGTGACATTGGTGAATGAGGAAGGTGACAAAAAAGTTGGAGAGTACGCTTTGGAGGATTCACATGGCAGTGATAAAGAGGAGCAAGGTGAGATGTGTGTAATAATAACAAACAGGGTGATGAAAGTGTTGCGAATGAAGAATTTGTCCAATGTAAACTAAACCTAACACAAGCGATTTAAGTCCTTCAATCAAAATGACCACATAGGCCTTTTTGATCATACCCCTGAATACAACCCATCTCTTAAACTACTGTCCCTACAGGGAGTGGGAGATAATTACAACTAGTGTGACCACTTCCACATCGGAATAAACTGCATTCTTCAGTGTTTGCTTTAACAAGCCTCAAAGATCTCTGACGGAGGAAAGACAAAAGTAGATGGTGTGATTACAAATTTGACAAAAAGCATAGTTAGAACTAAAATAAAGTTTTTGTACTGACCAACATCACTTTATGGACATGTTTTGACTCTTTACATACAGGTGCACTCATGACCACTAGAGGTCCCATATTCTTTTATCTTAATGGCACTGGAGGCCTAACCTGGGTGCCAGCCGAACTTAGCCCCGCCCATAAAATTTTTGGTCGGGAAGTTCGGTCTGGCTCTGCTCAGTTGGGGAAATCTCTATGCTCGACATCGCAACAGTCGACCCAATCAGATTGCCAGGGCGGGCTTTATACGATGATGGACAGATGATCAACAGGGACATTATCGACTACGTCACTAAAGAGCGCTTGGTTTGACTACTACGTAGCTCTGATTGGTTGTAGGTCTATCCAATTGAGCGAAGAGGCATTTTTTCTCCTGGTTCGGTTGAAACACGCCCCATACTCAAAACTCTATCCAGCGGTATCAGACTCACATTCTGACTAGAATCGTGAGTATGACGTAGTCAGGCTACTGGAGGCCGGGATTGCCTGCATAAAAAAAAAAACGGCCCAGGAGGACAGTAACAGATATTAGTCTCCGAAATCTCAAGCTTCCCAACAAATCCAAATATCTTCAGTAAATAAAATCTCGAAAAGATCTTTTATCTAAAATGAGTTGGCAGCCAGTTATGAATGAAAGCATTTAATTCCGATGACTTCTTTTTGAATATCTTTGCAGTTTGCATGACCAGCTAGGTTTTAAATGCACAGAAGGAATTATTTTCCAAGCAGAAAATATTGACTCAGATTATCTCGAGACGATCATTAATGTGTATGAGATTCTAAAATTCTTCTCTCATCAATTCAATATCCTCGGATGTTTGGAGGCCCACGTCTCGCTCTCAGCAACAGCACATCTATGCATTATTCGACATTCCATAGGCACACTTGACAAACCCTGTACCTTGGCCTCTTGGATTAATTGTCATGTGTGTGTCACATACCAAACCCCTCTTCTAGAGATACTGGTGATCTCTGGCCCACAGCCTGAGGATGGTGCTGAAGCATCCATGGAGCAGAGCCCTGAAAGCCAGCCTCCGACATCAAAGCCACCCCTTGCTGAGGTGGAGAGTCGAGAAAATACCCTTGGTCATGAGAGATCTGACCGTGGCAACAAACTCATCATCCCTACTCTTGACCTTTCACCACACGACCCCGCCATTGCCCAACCTACAATGGACAGTTTGGAGAATGAGGCTCTAGCTGAGCACCCTCAGGCAGAAGGAGAGGAACCAGGGGAGGCCAATGAGCTGGTGGAAGACATACCTGGAACCAGAGGTAAAATAGAAGGTAGAAGAATAAGTCGGCAACTCAACCATTTTATTCAAGATACACATGTCATTGATGCAGTTCTTCAGAAGTTATATAGATAGGTTCATTTAATGGCAAGTTGTCAATGTTGTTCCATAATAATAGGTTGTTCAAAAGGCTAATTATACACTGTAACTGCTCGAAGAGTACCTTTGAGACCAATTTGTCATAAAATGAGATGCTATTTTCTGCCTCATAAAAAGGGAAGATATGTAATAACTTCATTTGTCCCTACGCCTCTCACACAGTCTCATTAATAACTAACTGATACAGCAATGGCAAAAATCCAACAAACAAAAAGAAAAAAAAAGGTATTTTATTTTCTTCGCTGGCAAAGTATAATGTGTTTATCTATTATTGCAGCTATCTTAAATTCCCATCCTTTTTCCCATTTGCAGGGCCATTCATTTTAGATTAGCTGCAGCAAATGGTATAAATGATATCTTTTTTCTTGTTTTTTTCATTTGTAATCTTGCATATTAAGTCCAATCCCTTCCTCTTTTAATGGCCTCCTCTTTTTCTCTCTCCTCTTTTCTTCGTGTGTCCATTTAGAGACGAGTGAGCAAGACCTGGATGCATGGAAGATTGGGGCTATTTTTGCTGCAGTCTTCCTTGTTATGGAGACAGTCGTCATCATTGTCTATATTCTCAAATGCCGCACCAAAAAAAGGTTAGCACACTTTTTTCTCTCTGAGTGCCACAGACTGTGAAAAAGATGGAGGACTTAAAAAGTGAAGCCAGTGCGAATGGAATGGAAATGGTACTTTATGCAATACCACTGAGTGTCACTTTAGATGCAGCAGGTGCATAAAAAAGCTTGTGCGTGAAAGTCTAGCACTGTCACCTTGGCCAGGACTTCCTGGAAGAATAATTTTTGTTTTTAAATGGGACCTTCCTGGTTGAATAAAGGATTTTTTTTTTTTGTTCAATTCAAAAGTATCAAGATCACAAAATAGTAATTCAGTAAATGTATTGTGCCTTTTGCTGAACACACTCGCAATCGCATGCAACTCAACTCTATTAAGTTGTGGTCTTTTTGAAAATATTTGATCAAACTTCACAGAATGGTATGTTTGAGGCATGATGGGTCTGGCTGATATGCCTGGAAGTCTATGGATGTATTCGACAAGCTGTTTGGGGGAAATAAAGTACGAGGTTAACTCATTTAACTCAGGTCGCGGGCACATTGTTTTGATAAATGATGTGTTTTGTAGTGCCTGTCAACAGAGCTGGAAATACTGTTGTCACAAACTACTTTGCTGTGTTTGTTGGCCTGTTTAAAGCAATGTGTTTCGATTACACGGGCAATCAGATCCTCGAGCGATCCTAATAAATCATTTTGCGCTTTAAAAGTTTGTGCAATCTTTAAAAATGAAATCTTACACTAAAGAGGAGGAAGCAACCAGCTTTCTAACTGATGTCACTATTACCACGGACAGCTAGCGTTAGCGAGTCTTGCCTCCACAAGCTGCATTCATAAAATTCCATGATAATTTACTATTTCGTACACTAAAATAGTATGAGAGATTTTTACTGCATTCAGATTTATAGTAAAAACACAGCAGTATGTGGTGACCACATTACTGGGGTGATATCACAATATGCAAGCAATCAACACTAGGCCAGCATAATTTTTCCACAATGCAAAACAATAGTGATGCACATCAAAAAGATAAATCTGTGTTTCAGATGTAACTCATCTGATTTTACATAAGTTTTATGTATCACTTTGCCAGATGCTGTAGATCTTTCACCTTATTTTTTTATCACGTATAACTTTACAAAACTGACGATTTGATCAATATTGCATTTCATGTACTGCTGAAAATAAGAATAAGAAAAAAAAAGAATTGTGGTCTGCCTATGAAGGAACTTGCCAACCAGAGCTGGCTCCTGCCCCAGCTGTATGATGTCAAAACTCACAGCTAGTGTCCAATCATAATCAAAGTTAACCCCAGTCAAATTCAAGAGTGATGCCAAATCAGAGCCAAATGCAATCAGTGTGGGTGAGATACTTTGGTACTTTTCTCTTTTATAGACAAGTTACTCATTTAAAAAGTTGACTTTATGCCCCCAATGTTCTGATGGTATCCAAATTTGCTTTATTGCAGTTCAACTTCTAGCCAATATAGTTTTGAATGGCTTAGCTATATTTTACATCCAACAATCAAAAACAAATATCTCCCTTACAATCCCAATGAAAATACAGTGTGGCAAGATTTCATGTTCTGACTCATTTTTGTAAAGCAGACTGTTTTGTGTTTACTCTTCATGTATATGAATGTAAATAATACTTCTTCCGCATTCACGGTAATCTACCACATCCAAGTGCTTCTTCTCTAATAGCTGAAATAAGCCATCTGACTGCGAGCTGTAGCACCAACAGGCCTCCACTCACAGATGGGACTCACAGCAGTGCTGGTACATGATTGCGTCTGATGTTACCCAAGCTGCAGTTAACATTTCAACACTGGCAGATGATGTAAATGAAGAGACTGTGCTCTTTATTTGTTCCATATTTTCCTCAGTGTTCGCAAAAAGTAAATTTTCTGAGTTCAATGACATGCTTTACTAATCCCCCCCCCCCCCCCCCCCCCCCTCCAAAACGTTTCCCCCTCTGCAACGTGTGGTACATTTGTGGAAGGGCAACTGTAAGCAGCAGCTGTGTAATATTACAGTGACATAACAATGATAAAGGAACATTGTATTTGCGTGTTTATGTGTGTGCAGTGCCCCGGCCTTGCAGCGAACATGTGAAGAAGGGTGTGTTGAACCAGAGGCAGCTACAGGAGGGGACTGCAGTGATGACACATTGCCTGCAGGCAACGGAGACACTCAACAGTATGTTAACGCTTTAAACTGTCTGTGCTGATGGTAAAGAGACATACAACGTGTAGGCATACAGGTGGATTTCAAACATTTTTAAAGCACAAACAACATACGGTGCCACAAAAAGGCACCAGAATGGCTTCAATGAAAAGGATTCCCCAAGTTTTTTGGAAAAAATCTAGCGGAATCTTGATGATTTTCTTTTTTTTCCATTGAAGTTTGCAGTGACTGTTATTCAATATAGAAGTTCCCAAATAATCTTCTAAAACAAACACAAAGACATCATGGCCAGCATCTGCCAGACATTATCAGATTGCTTTCAGTATTACTTTCTCTCTGCTACGCTTTTCTCTCTCCCAGTTTCCATCCTACTTTGGGACTCTGCTTAGCATCAAACTATGTCAAATGTCAGACTTTCCTACTGTCAGCTGACCAAATATCGTGCGCTGACCTGTAGACTTGTGGTTCATAGAAACTACCAGTTGTGTGCTTCTCAGCTGATTACCTCTAGGCTTGTTTTGTAGCCTACGTGCTCCGGAATCTGCTCACTGCCTCACATGAAAGAGGGAGACTGTGAACCCCAGAGCATTACTCATGATTTTTCTTAATCAGACTAGCAGACTTGGATCAGTGATAAGCCAGAGGTGTGTGAGTCATCTCAGAATGTGTCCTTGTTAAAAGACTTGAAAGGAGCAATTCAAATTCTGTTGCCATTGGAAGAGGCGATCATTAAATTCCCTGCCAACAAATCAACAAAATTCATCTATGGAACACTATCTTCATGTCTGATCTTTAGCATCTCAGTGAGAAAAGGGCTGCTTTTTCTGCACACTATGAAGCAAGGAGACATGGTGCAAAGCAAGAAAGTTTGGCAACGCACTGATACAACATGAACTGTGGCCATAAAGACAGGAAGAAGCCATATGGAAGATTTTTAGCCTTTTATTTTTGACAAGATTTCAGAAGTGAACTAAGTACAACAGAGTAAAAAAACAAATCTTCTGTAATAAGTAACCAAATGCATCAGGATATACTCCTAGTATCAAAAGTGAAAAAAAAAAAAACATGCAAACTGGCTTATTTCGGAATAATGTGTATGACTGGAATAAAATGATTGATGCAATCAGCACTTGAATGTTGAAGCTGCTAATGTTGACTTAAAGGGATATTTGTGAGTGTGAAGTTGCGTGTAGTACTTATGTACTTATGGTCAGTGTCTACTCTGCAGTATGGCATGGCATGGCATCTTTATTTATATAGCGCATTTCATACCACAGGCAACTCAATGTGCTTTACATAAAGACAAGGCATTTAAAAGAACAGCATAAAGCAGCAATTTAAAGAGAAAAAAAAATATAGAATAAAAATTAAAAATACAGTTAAAAGCAATCAAAGAAGAGGGGAAAAAGAAAGATATAATCAGTAGACAGCAGTCAGTGCATTCTTAGTTTGGAGAATCAGAAATGATGCTGTGCCAAGCTAACAGCTACTCAGAAATATTTCTAACTTTGTAATGCTACTCAAACCTTGACAATGTCCGAGTGGTCCATTGCAACACTGTATGCACAATAGAGTGTTTGCTCTCCATGAAATTTTTAAGATTTGAGTTGTTTTAAATGGTGAAAATTTGAGAAGCCTTTAGCTCAGCTCGCTGACACCTTTTTGTATTATCTAACTAAATATGCAAACTGCTGAGAGAGATTTTAAAAATCATCTGGAGATCACGAGTTAATTATCTCATTCCCTCGGGATAATAGAGCTGGTTTTGCATTGATAATGGACAAGTGTATATTGCTATCTTGAGATAACGGGCTCATTTTGTTATTTCGACCCTGTAAAGTTTGTTTTCCCATCACCGCAAACAGCTGTATCGCCTGCCACGACAATGATGTTGAAGAATGAAATTAGATGTTAACACAGGAAACACTTGTTTTCCATCTCACCGTAATCACATCTAGCGAAAGCAGAGCTTGTTTTCTCATGATAACAGATTACTTACTATGTGCCATGCTCTCAAGAAAAACAAATGGCCAATTTCTGGAGAAAACAAAATGCATGAATTTTTCTAATGCAAAAAGAACTTTCTTATTTTTTGATAAAAGAAAAATCAAAATGGGCTTTCAAGACAATGGCAGCAACATAAATAACTGCGAGCAATGTTGCTCTTGGCTTCCGTAACACCAGTAACTGAAGTTATTATACTCAAGTAAAGTACAATGCCCCAAAGCTGTCCTTGAGGGGAGTAGTTGAGTAAATGTACTTAGTTACACATACAATGGATGTATTTCCAAAGACTGTAATTAATCACATTGCTTGCATTTGAGCAAAAGATATCATTACTCACAATCTTGGTATTTTTATGATGTATACTGCATTACACTGACTTTGGTGTTCAATATTTCCAATGTCAGCTGCAACTGACTTTGACTGATGCGTAGCCATCAGGCAGGTGAACTGAACTTATTATTTCACTGTTTTCGAAACAAGGCACGATGTGGCGGCATATTTTGTGCATACGGATCTCTGTAATGGAGCTGCATTAACAATGAACAGTAAAGCAAATTTGACACCTGCTTATTACATGTTTAACCACTTGAAAAGGCCCAGAAATGTGACAAAAACATAGCTTTTTGAGAATTTTTAACATCCAGTCCCGACTTAATTTGACTTAAACCGTCCTTTATTTTATGATACTGTTAAAGACAGAGAAAAAGAGAGATACACTTTCAGATATACAGCATTCTGCTGTACTGGACAATAACTAACCTGAACCTGTACCAACTCGAAAAAAAAACATGTGTTTTTCAAGCCAGATCGCTGTATTGTTTAAAAGAATGATAAAACGTTATGATCTTTGACCAGTAAGATGCAGAACTTCAACTCACATGCTACACACATCTGATTCAGCACTTGAGATGGTGGTTTTGTTTTTCTTGAGGGGTGGCTGACTGATGCGTGTTAGTAGGACACCAACACTTGTAATCACTCCATAATGTGAGTTGATCTATGTATATCTAAGTGCTTCGTTACTTCCTAGTGTATCTGTTTTTAGCACAGTTAGTAAGATTCTCCATATGGTGTGGAAGTCATGAAATAAAAAAAACCTTCCAGTGAGATCATTAGCATTTGCCCGCAGAGGGATATTCAGCAGCAGTTCGACAGCCATTATAAGCACACTAAATCCTGCTGTGTTTTACCTTCACCTTAGAGTGTCGTAGGAAAAGATGACGGTCTTTGTTTTCCTATGAAAAAAAACAGATCATATCCAAATTAATATGAAATCGCTCACGGTTTTCCTGTATTTCTAGTGGATGTACTCACTGTTAGTCATTTCTCCCATTGAACGGTAAACTTTTTCTCTTTTTTTTTTAACGATCCATTACAACTGCTCAATCTCAGCTGATCTGTCCTTTCTGCTAGGATAGCCACGCTTAACCCGTCCGATGTGGCTTCAACCCTGGCCAAACAGAAGGATCAGCAACAAGATGAGCATGCGATAGCCATGCCAGACCTCCCACCCAGCTCCACAGAGGAAGGGGCCAATAATGGACTAGGACCAGACTCTTCACAAGTTCTCAAAACACAAACCTCCATATAGGTGGTGGGGGTCCTTTGTCTGTTCCTACCATATCTAATTAAAATACAACAAGCAACTTTCAAATTGTGCACCCGATCTTAATGTACCATACTGTACATACTCAGTGAACCACAGGAAATTCTACAATGCGATCCAAATCCAAGACAGACTGCTTTTAATTCCAGTTGTAATAACAAGTGTAAATGTGTCACATTTATATCCAGTGTATATGACTGTATGTCTGCCTGCATGTACATGTTAACTGAAGGAAAGAGGAACTATAACACTTTTAGCATGCATGAATGTAGGTGTGTGAGTGAACAGATATAAGACAGATGTTTTAGAATACTATATTCTGCACATGTACAAGTGTGTCCTTGTGATAAAGCTGTTACGTCCGTAGTTTGATGTCTGTAAAGTCTTTAGCCTGCAATGGAATTGCTGGGGAACGTTTTTCATACTGACTACACCAGTGATGCCACACTAAGCTGTTGAAAACAATGTGAGAGGGGCAATAGGCGTGAGAGTGAATATAAATTCTTCAACACTTGCCTAAAAGAAAAAAAATAAAGATTTTCCATGACTTGGGTACCTGATTTGATTGATACTCATTGTAACTCTTGACCTTTGTGTTATCGCTTTGGATTTGAGCAAATTAAAAAGATAATCTTTAAACGCGTTTCTTTCTTCGTTCCTCTCGGTGTGGATTTGTCTTCAGTTTCCCTGTACAAATGAAGGAGAATTTTACTCCAGTCACCTGTTTGCCTCCCCACATGGCAAACCATCCGACCGTAACACAACATTTTCTTAAGTATAACTTAAGAATGAATCCCATCTCACTGTCTTTTCTGCAAGTGATCACACATGCCGCCGTCCTTTGAGCTATGATCACAAGGCATATGAGCGAATGTTTGAGAAAGCATTCAAGTACCCTCAAGTGTTGTGTAGCCCTCTGTGTGTGGCGCTGCATTTGTGCATTAGTGTGAACGTGCTTACACAAAGGTCCGGTCATGTGCTCGATTGCTATTTAAGACTGCAGAGGGAGATGGGCCGACTCTTTGGGGGGGCTACAGTTTTGCAAACAGAGGAGCAACATGCACAGTCAGAGGTAAGGGAGCACATTTATACTAATTATCTTTTACACAATGAGCTGCTAAAGCTCTTAAAGCTTAACATAAGACTGACTGCTTCAACAAATTTTACAAACAGTATGCAGCTATATTGACGTGAGAAGCCGTTTTCCTGCCAAGGCGCAAACAAGTTAAACATTTCTATGGCTGATTTTCTTTAGGTTTTTCTTATCACAGTTTCATTGTAATATATCGGCCTTGCTATATGATTGAGCTGTGACACTCCATTCATTCCTTTGACAAACTTTAAAAGGCATAATCTAGCTACAAAAAAAATGTATAGGAAATCATCATTTTAAATCTATTGTTAAAGCTTTTCTTGTAAGACACTTGTAAGAGTTGTGAGCTAATGGCTTTGTGAATCATGAATAATGTGCGGCATTGCCTCCAGGGGCTTCTAAGAAGTAAAGCTTAGGGGAAATAGTTTTGGAGGAACTGGCTTTAACAAAAGACTGCAACCACAACGAGTTTTCTTGAGTGTTTTATAAGTGTACATTGGCTGAGTATTGAACTTTTTTGTCTTCCTTTTACCAAACATGTTCTCGGAGGACTCAGGCCCCTCAAACATTAAAATTATGTTCTCAATGTCCAAAACTGTCTGTAGTATCCCTTATTCTCTCGGCTAAAATACCTAAAATACCTCGTTTCAAATTCTTCCCTGGTTGTGCTAGCATTTGGAGAGTGGGTCTCCTGGTGGTGACCTTTTGTGTCAGCCTATCGTTCGCTCAGTTCCCCCGGGAGTGCGTCACCGTCGAGGGGCTGCAGAGCGGACAGTGCTGTCCATCCCCTACAGGGGTGGCAGGGGATGAGTGTGGCTCCAGCACAGGAAGAGGGCAGTGTGTGGCCATCGCAGCCGACAGTCGGCGGCACGGAGCACAGTACCCGTACGCTGGGCGTGACGATAGAGAGAGGTGGCCGCTGAGATTTTTCAACCGCACCTGCCAGTGTAATGGGAATTTCAGTGGCTACAACTGTGGGCGATGCAGACATGGGCTGACCGGACCAAACTGCGATCAGAGACTCTCTGTGGGTAAGAGAACGGATGCTGTTTGGACCCTAAAATGTCAAAAAAACCTGTGATGTCTTCCTCCTGCTGTGCTCTTTAAGAGCGCACAGGTCTACATCATCCAGGAAAATGTCTGTGTTCAATTCTGATAACATTTTTTCTCTTTACACTCAAAACCACTCATTCTTTTGTTAACTTCACACTAGTAAGGAGGAATATCATGCAGATGAGCACAGCTGAGAAGCAGGCTTTTGTGAATGCTTTGGACCAAGCAAAGAGGACTGTTCACCCTGACCTAGTCATCTGTACAAGAAGGTACATAAGTATAACAACATAATGACATGAGTATTAATAATTCATTATAAGGCCTGATTTCAAAGGAGGGTAGATTTCTAACCAGCTGGTCTTTGTTCTTGCATTGACATCCAAGATTTACCAAAATATGTTTTAACTCTATTCGAGTTGAGGGGGGCGACAGAAAGCTTTGTGACACAGATAGGGATAAACCCATTCTTTTTATTTACTTTTTTGTTGATTGCCAGTTACGTCACATCATTTCTTGTGAAAGTCTTTTATATTAGCTGCAGGGTGTATGTGCAAATTAGGTAGGAGCAAAGGGACTTAAACTCTTGTAAGTAACACTAGGCCTACATAAATCTGTGAATAACCTCCTTACAAATCAGCTGAGGATAGCATCAGATTAATACCCCCCTTCACCTAAAATCAATCAGGGGGACTTTGGGGGATAGACTAATTGGCTAATTCTTGTCAGTGTCGAGAAAAAGACAAAAAAAGAGTGACATCCTTGCCTTGTCTGTAGGTACCAGGAGGTGCTTGGGCCTGACAACAACACCCCACAGTTTGAGAACATCACCTATTACAACTACTATGTTTGGAGCCACTACTACTCTGTCAGCAAGACGTACCTTGGCGTAGGCCAGGCAAGCTTTGGGGGCGTGGATTTCTCCCATGAGGGCCCAGGCTTCGTCACCTGGCATCGTTTCCATCTGCTGCAACTGGAGAGAGACATGCAGGTGAGAAAGATTTAAAGAAATGAAGGAGAAAGAGGAGGATTGGAACAGGAAAAGAGCGAGGGCATCGGGCCTCTGGGATGATAGAGTGAGGGGATAAACGAAAGGAAGGGATGGAAGCGTGTATGAATTTCTTTAAAAAACGGAGTGGGAAGTTATATAGCAGGAGAAAGGGGGAGCGAATAGTAACGACACAGATAAATTAAGAAGGGGGAAAGTGGCAAAAGATGTGATGAAAAATAGAAAGAGTTAAAAAAAAATAGTGGAATATAAGAAGGAAACCGATTAAAGTGCTTTCTTTCATAAAGTGCACATTTAATCAATCCATTCTTCGTCTGAGCAGGACATGCTGGGCGACCCCACTTTCGCCCTGCCCTACTGGAACTTCGCCATCGGAGGCAGCGACTGCGACATCTGCACCGATGACCTGCTGGGGGCCAGGAGCACATTTGATATGAACTCCATCAGCTCCAACTCTGTGTTCTCTCAGTGGAGGGTCATCTGCGAGAGTGTGGAGGACTACGACACTTTGGGCACAATCTGCAACAGTTACGACAGCTACACAAATACTCATTATACCTAACTGTTGAGTCGAGCAGCGCTGCTGATATACAACATTGTCTCAGCTGCATGAGAAAAAGAGGGCAAGGAGCTTGTAAGAAGACATGTAGAACATTAGCTGCTATAAATAATACCTCACAGCTGTTGTGCTCAATTCAATACTTCCTCGCCTATTAGTGCAGTTTGTTTGAAACTACTGGTTCTCTAGTCGTTAGACCTTGCCTTTTGGGTTGCTCTGCGTATCAGCTTCGCATTTACGTTTTTTTTTCTTTGGTCGGTGAGCTGAATTTTTCATTAAAGAACTTTGGAGCTTACAATAGATTTTCCAAGTGTAGATTCATAACGAGTTACAAGATTTAGAGTAGAATAAGGGGACTCTTATGCCGTAATGTGTTAATACTGCATAAGCTAGACAAGGTGATTAGATTTGTAGGGATCGGCTCTCATTCCACACTGGCACAAGATTAGTCTCAACCTTTCGCTTTTGTCTTCAAACATACCAAGTTCATGTAGCGCTTTCTTTTTGGCTTTGATTGTGGAGTAAGTCAGTAATTGTTTTAATTCAGTAACAAAATCACCTCAAGAGAGTTGCTTTCTTAATTCATTAGAGAAAACAGTTGTTTGATGACTGGTAGAACATTGAAGTGGCCAACATTTGATGGATCTGTCTAATTTTGCCTCTTGGAGAGTCATGACAGGTCTGGTATTTCCTGGGCTAACAAGCAACAGCTCCTTAAATGGGGTTTTGGGGGGTGGGGTGGGGGGTGGGGGGTTGCCTCATTTGTGCATCAACATTTGTGTTGAAGAAAAGAGTCTGGCAGTCTCCTGCTTTCTTTGATCTAAGGGAATAATCTTCAAACACAGAGACAAGTCGGTGATGTAGCCCCCCTGCTTGTGTGTAGGAGAGAAACCACAAAAAAAGAAAGATAGATCATGCATGCAAGAAAAAAAGAGAAAAACTTCAGTCACAAGGCTCCCACTTGCTACTGTTGACTCTTATTTAAAAATTGAACAACTTAAATGCCACCCTGTCATGTTTCAGACTGATCAAACCAGTCAGGGCTCCCACACAGAGTTAGAAAGTGTTTTACAATCATATTTTTTTGTGATTCTGAGTTCTGCTTTGTGTTGTTATGTTTCACTTAAGTCAGCTAGCATTACCTCTGACCCTGCATCCTGTCTTCATCAACAAGGTTCAGAGAGCAGTCCTATCAGGAGGAACCCAGCGGGAAACGTGGCACGGCCCATGGTGCAGAGGCTTCCTGAGCCCCAGGATGTGTTGGACTGTCTGGAGCTCAAGACCTTCGACACTCCTCCATATTACTCCACCTCCTCTGAGAGCTTCAGGAATACCATCGAAGGTGTGCAGCTATGTGTTGTTGTGGCAGTTTAACGGCATCCTCCATCAATCAAAATGGGAATTTTGAGACTCACTTGCTCAGAAAAATAAAGCTGCTCAAGTTCTGTGTGACAGTATAGATACAAACCCAAGCCAGGAACTCACACTCACTCAGTCATCCACCCACATGCACATATGGTACGCTCCGACACAGCATTTGCTGTTCCTAATTTTGGTAAATCTCAGTTTTCATGACTTTTTTTGTTTTATTTTTTGTGTCCTGTGTTTTCTAGGCTACAGTGCCCCCCAGGGGATGTATGACCCCGTCATCCGCAGCCTCCACAATCTGGCCCACCTCTTTCTCAATGGGACCGGTGGACAGACACACCTGTCACCCAATGATCCCATATTTGTCTTGCTGCACACCTTCACCGATGCAGTATTTGATGAGTGGCTCCGCAGGCACCAACCAGGTACACATAAGCTGATACACAAAGAGACAAGGCAACAGAATCCACTTAGAATGACGAATACATGGGTAACAACAATTATTCCCCTCCTGCAGGTGAAATCGTTTACCCTGAGGAGAACGCTCCAATTGGACACAACAGCAGGTTCAACATGGTTCCTTTTTGGCCTCCTGTCACCAATGCTGAGATGTTTGTGTCTGCCCCAGAAAGCCTTGGATACTCATATGAGGTCCAGTGGCCAGGTGAGCAGCACACATGCAAGCACACACTGAGAAAACTCATTGGCCCTTAATGACCCTCCCTCCTCTTTCCCTGTACAGCTCGTGCCTTCACATTGTCTGAGATCATAACTGTGGCTGTTGTTGTGGCGGTGGTGGTGGTAGCAGTGCTGGGCGGCGCCATTGCCTGCGTAGCGCGAGCTCGCACGTCCCGCTCGTCCGAGGCCCTGGAGCCCCTGCTGGGGGAAACTTTCCGAAGTTACTCAGAGGATGACAGGAGGCTGGACAAGTCCCAGTCTGTCGTCTGATCCCCAACCTTTCGAGAGCGAGGCCTTGACATTTTCATGCATTTGTTTCACCTTTTTTATTCACCAGTTTCCTCTAATAAAGTGAAACTGGTTTTAAACCCAGTACCTGTTGTGTTTTTGTCTGTATTTGCTATGCTCAGTCGGGCTGGCCGGGTTTAGAAGGTCTTTGGCAGCATCTATGGGGAATCAAACTGTAGCTTTGGGGTCAGACTAAACCGAGACTTTTAACAAATGGACAACCAGATGCTGAGAAACACTGTAAGAATACAATTTACGTCTCTTTTGCTCTGCCACAGATTGTTAATTTTCTAAAATTATAGTATACCCTCCTTTGCTGCCAACTACATCTTGCTACTATATTCATGCAGACTATGTTAATCTATCTGAAAGATAAATGGATAATGCCATACAGACACTTTAATGCCCCGTGTTCCCATTCCTTTGATTTTGTGCTTTAACTTGGCCTGTCATTATGTAAACAACAGACATGGCTGTAGAAACAGACCACAGACTGGTCTAATACAGGCCTTTTTAGCTGCAGGTGCAAATTTGTTTGTCCCAAGCCCGAGGCCATCTGGCAAATCACTCCACTTAATATTAATCTTCTAACCAGTGAGCCTGATTAAATCAGAACCAACCACGGCGTGTTCATAGCAGCACACACACACCCTCATGTGGATGTGATGCATTACTGCAAATGAAGCAAAGCAACTCAAATCCTTGTTTATTCACGGCCCATTTGAACGTTTGCAAAGGGAAAACTATGCGCTTAACTCCTTTTCGAGACAGCCGCTTCAACACTGAGCTGCCTCAGTCTGACATTTGTGATAGTTGGTTCTAAACACATATACTATCTCATGAATTCTTTTCAGTTCAAACCCACTAAGATATACAATAAACTTTAATAAAATCTTCAAAAAACTGCAACATTTGACAAATTGTTTTCAATTTTGTACAGCTTTATAGGACAATTGACTTGACAAAATGTTACATTTTGTCATTTCAATAGTTTAGGGAAATTGTTTCGTCTCATAAAAGTCATATTTAGCACCAACGCCAGATTCCGAAAGTGTTACCAACCAAAAACTTGGTAAATAGCTGCATGGTGTGCAGAATTGTTTTTAGGAAACTCAGTATTGAAGGGCTAAGGGTTAAGAAACTATCTACGGCAGTTGAACAGTATCTAAATCACTGCACCCATTTCGTGTTTTACAGGGTAATGTTCATCTGAGAGCTATAACATAGTGCAGTGTCTTAAGTGCACAAGTAAAATAAAAAATAGTAACAGGAAAAAAAACATGCTTTTGCTTCAGATTCTGCCTGAAAATACTGTGGGACCACCTGGCCCAGCGTAAATCTGCACAAAGGCGCACAGAATGCAATATTTATCATCCCATGTTGCATTTCTGGAGGCTCAAAGGCTGCCGAAGCATAAACATGTCCCCAGTAGTTTTCTTTGGGGATTTGGGATGCAGCTTCATTTAAATATTTCATTAGTACACATTGTGGCTTTCAATGACAGAGAGGGGCATCTCTTTTTAGACCGAGGCGGAAAAAGAAACGTGTGAACTGTGAACTATGGATTAGCACTTTTTAGTTTAGTGAGATAATTTAATAGCTGGTCTTTAAACTGCATTTAAAAAAAAAACACTATTTCAACGTCACATTCTTGTTAAATAAAAAAAGGTGATTTTAAAACTCCAAAACTGCAGGATGTGCAGTGGTTCTCAATCCTAACAGCATGACTGAGCATGATTATTATTTCCTGCTTCGGGCTACGACACTGAGCAAGATGAGCGACATGCTCACGTCTCTGTGCCAAGTTTCCAATCAGCCCTGCTCGTTTAATGGTGACAGCCCAGACTCAGTGTTGCTGAATGACATGGAGAGCACCTGAGTTCATAGCTGCAATTAAGTGTAAGCCCTCACTATGTACAGGAGTTACAGTGACTCTTCCTGTGGGGATATTTTTGTCTTCCTTAAACGGTAGCGGGATATTCAGACTCAGCACTGGACCGAATTACTTAGGATTGGCATTTTTGCAGCGCAGGAGGATATCTTGAAAAAGAGCCTCAAGGGAATGGATGGAGAAGAAGCAGATTCTTTTTTTCTTTTTTTTTTTTTTTGGATCCATCTAGAGTTGGCTGTTTTTTCTGAACCTCCAGGTTACACTGTAAAAGACCCAATCCTGTGGGTTTATTATTATGGATAGATGTGGCAGTAAAACACACACAGGCCATCGCTGCTCTCCTGAGAGAGAGGATCATTAGTGCCTTTCAGATGTACTTTTATGGAAAGTTACTGTACCTTATTTAAAGCTGCAGCATAAACTACACTGTAGCTTTTACAGCCACAGACAGTACTGTGTCCTGGGAAAAGCGGGTAAGAAAGGTTCTGTATTCCATATCCACCTAGAATAAATTAGAAAAAACAAAATACGTTCAGATGTTAAATAACTCCTCTAAGAAATGTATTTTATTATAATCAAAAAGCTACAATACTGTGTTACCATCCTAAAATGCACAAAAGCCTTTTGCCATTTCTCCATTTCTAAAACCCTCCTCATGCAAGCAGGCGAGCAATTGTTCATCTGGAGCAGGATAAACCGGATTGTGATGGCCGGATTTCAATAAAGCTTGCAATGTGAACAGATGGCTTTGATTAATGCAGACGCTCCAGACAGGATCTCCCGAGAAGCCTCCTATTTCCTAAATGAGACATTTGTGAGCAAACGCATTGTTTGTCAAGTTGTCGACAGTTTCACTGGTGGTTTAAGTGAAATTTAGCTGAATTAACAGGAAAAAAGTGCAAGGCTTTAGTCTCCCTCTTCTTTTTAGTTTGGAATATTTCTTTGTCCTAACTTTGGAGTTACTTCTTTATCTTTTTCTAGAAAGCTTTTTCGTCCGACTAATCCCTCCTCTTCGCTCCTCTGCACTCATTATTTGTAATTGCATAGCTCTGACTTCCCTGTCATTCCATGTGAAAATTACTTTATCCTATTACCTTGACTAAACCTGAGTGATTCTGGAAATGCATTAAACTTTGACAAAGACAGACAGAAAAGCTAGAAATGTAGCAACAATGAACATAACCACAACAATAAACCACGTCCTAGGTGAAATGCTGTTCACTAATGTGGAAATAGATTAACTGGCTGAGGCTGGGCTGTTTTTATAATCATTTTCATCTTTAAAACTTGACTATATTTAAGATACAGTACAGTGCAAAATTTGTATATTTTTCATATATATGTTTCCAGCAAAATGGGAAATAGGTGCAGAGATTTATTGAATAATGTACAAATATTCATGGAAATACAGTACATAAGGCAAAAACAGTTTGTACAACAATAACAAGCTTGAAAGTCAGTAGTTGGTGTCACCACCTCCATTGCTCATCACAGCCTGAACCCTTAGACAAGCTTTCTTATCATTTCTTTAGGCAGTCTTCAGGAATAGTTCTCCAGGCTTCTTGAAGGACATTTCAAAGCTCTTCTTTGGATGTTGGCTGCCTTTTGTTCTGTTCTTTGTCAAGGTGATCCCACACCGCTTCAATAATTTTGAGGTCCGGGCTCTGGGGAGGATTCATCACTCGTTAAGACCTGTTGCCACTGATTTTCAACCCAATTCTTGTGTCATATGGCATACCTTAGCCTTTTTCCCCTGTTTCTCTTCCTTAAAACGGGCTTCTTGACAACCACCCCTCCACGGAGGCTCCAGTGAACAGTAGATGGATCAACTGAAGGACTATTTACAGGACCATGTGCATTTGTGTCAGGCGTTTGATGGATTTTTTCTTGAGGACATCAATTTCTGATACTGGTCATCTGCTGCAATAGTTTTTCAGGTCTTCAACTTCCTGTTTTGTCTTCCACATGTCTAGCAGACTTTTTAAGGACACTATAGCATGGTGTACACCATGCTGAGACCATGCCACTAAATTTGTGTTTTTTGGGTTTTATCATAGATGTAACTAAAGAATGTGAACAATTTTGATGTCCGTGACAGGTTGCTGATAACAAAGTGCCTAAAGAAACAACTTATAAAAGTTTTTTTTGCTAAACTGTAGACACAACATTTCATCCAATAAGTTGGGTGCCTTTATACTGGAATGATTCATAGGTTATGCTTAAGTGGTTTAACAAGCAAATAAACAAGCAACACATTTCTCTGGGACAAATGAGTAAAAAAGCAGACAATGTCCAAAGAAAAACCTTGAAATACCTTCAGAAAGCAGGAGAACTATTACTTAAAACAACTTTAAAAGATTAGAAGAAAATCTGAGTCCTGGGAAGTAAAATATGATAAAGAACCGAGGGGTGGCTCAATACTTTTGCACAGTGCTGTATTTATTTTACAATGACATCATTTGTAGATGTATTACAGAAACAGGTTAAAAAGAAAAATGCAAATTTTCTGATTAAAAATTCTCCCAAATGAACAACATGATGACGACAACCTTAAGCCTTATAGAGCACATCTTTCCCTGAATATATTGTGTCTTATTGTAAAAATATGGAAGTAGGCCTGCCTGAGCCATCTCTAACATCTGGTTTAGGTTTGTAATGCTTAAAGTAAGGATGTGTTATTACTAGTTACTCATTTTTCTTACTTTTAACATGAAGTGACATCTCAAACATTTTTAAAAAAAACAGCGATTATTATCAATATTCCTTTCCTTCCTTAAATTTAGAATGAATTACCATGAAGAAAACAGCATGACAGTGTAAATAAATCCATATAAAACAGGTATCAGAAGCTTTCTAAATAAATAATGTACATGACACAGTTACAATACTTTCTCAGAGCAATAAGAAAACAGTTGCTCAAGTGTAAGACTATGAAAACACAACAAAGCAAGAAATCAGTTAATAGCTGATACTCAACAGCTGCTTTTAACAGATGTAACAAAATGCATGTTTACTACTCTATCTGCTTCACATAAGGGGGTCCTTATTGCTAATCATCAACACATCATGTAAGATAATTAATAATCAAGAGATCGTGACACATCTTTAATGATCAGAGCATGAGAATGTAAAGAAAAGTTAAACGGGCTGTTGAAGCAAATGTCCCCTAAAACCTTATTGCCACATAAAAGATTGGCAGAAGCACTTGGCATGTCTTTGGTCCTAGGAGTTTCTCACAGTATTTAACTCTGAATGAACAAAAGTTAAGGGACAGTGGAAATACTGCACATGTGACAATGTTTCTTGAGATATCGGGTCCATAATCATGCGGTCTGAGTTCAGCAGTTTACTCACGAGTTTGTTTGTGTGGACAAGAATGCACATTCATGCACGAGTATTAGAAAGAACCTATTACCTACTTTTGGTACTGATTTACTGATTTACTGATTTATGGGAGCATTTCTCGTGTTTTTGTTTTTTTTGACAGAATGTTTTGCTCCTTCATGAGAGTGGTATGAAGATTCATATCACGGAAGCAGATGACTTCCAATAAGACCTGCATGCACACACACCCGAGCCATCTTTGGAGTTAGAGGTAGCTTCCCAAAACTAAATACAGAACAATTGAAAACTTTTCGGAAAAACTGCTCTTTATTTTCCGCGCTTGTCTCGTCACGCCTGTGTGACGCCGTTTCACAAAAGGCGGTGATGCCCCCACAGAGCTTTTTTGGTAAGATGGAATGTCTCAGGAGAGCACGGTGAGCACAACGGTTCCTTTGGTCTTTTTCAGGATGTCCACAGCCTCAGCATGAGTCACGCCCTCCAGGCAGTGTCCATTCACAGCGATGATCTGATCGCCACGTTTCAGCCTGCCGTCCTCGATGGCTGCCCCCTGCAGGGTGCAAAGAGCCCGCCGTCAAGAACACGCCAGAGATCACAAAGGGTTTCAAACACTAAAATACATTCGGTATGACAAATGTAAAGAGAAGAAAACCTTAATGTCATCAGCTGGTTGCAGCCTAATAAAATGTTGTGTGTCTCAAAGAGTTCAGCAGGTTTTACAAACCATAAACAGGATAATATTGTAAAACTTTTGTGTCTCTTTTCTGAACACAATTAGGAGAACGCAAAGGGCGTCTGTGTTTGAGTTCAAAGACACACAGTGAAGATGGTAGTGAGGGCCGAATGCTGCCTGTTGGTGTGCTTTCATGGCTGATGATCTGTTTTCATCGGATCCAAAGCAAATGCAAAGATATGATGTTGAAAGTGAGAAGTCCCGAAAAGGAAACCTGGCAGATGTTTTCTCACCTTGCTGAAGATAGTTTTGATGTAGATCGGAAGGTCTCCGTGAGGGCTGCCAAACCCTCCTACAATGCTGAAGCCCAGGCCTGCCGAGCCTCTCTCCAGAGTGATGGTCTTATATGTGCGAGGACTGCGGGGAGCAGAATGCAAAACCATCAGTGCTTGTTACTGAATTTGCCTGCATGCATTTTTCTGCAGTAAAGGGAGCTGAGGTCTGTCTTTTTAGGGGGTGTTAAGATTCTCACCAGAGGTTGTTGTGAGAGCAGGTCTGGCTGTTGGGTTGGCCTGACGATGAAACATGCACACCGCTGTGATCCTGTGAGCTGCATCCGTCAGAATCTGCTGTCACCTGGTCACAGACACACAAACACACACAGAAATATGAAGAGTACAGTGGAGAAATGTTGTGCTCTTTCGATATTAATATCATCATCTATCAGGAAGGAGTCTGATTGGCTTCCTTCAGTCTACAGTGCATGACAACAACAATGACGAGTCAGTCTTGGAGTACATGAAGAAACAGATGGAGACAACGTAGATCCATAGAAGAATTGTGGCATATTCTTTATGATGCCCTCCTGCCAGGTTTATAAACATAGAAGAAGAAAAAAAATTGGACACAGTGTACCTGTAGGCAAAGTATATTCTTAGCAAACACTGATTGGATTTAGAGTGTGGTGTATCACTTTCAGCCCATGTTTTTTTGCCTAAAACATTAACAGAACTGAAGATAAGCCTTTTTACCCCTATTACCCCGATTTCTATCTCAGTTGAAATTAAGAACATTTGTTAAACAATCAGATATTCTTTTTCTGAAACACATTGTTTTACTTGCCCTAACAAGCCCAATTCCCAAAAAAGTGGGACGCCGTGTGAAATGTAACAAGATACTGAATGCATTGATTTGCAACCTCTCAACATATCAAATGCCGAAAGTAAGACATTAGTAAAATATTAAATTAACTAAATATTGACATTTTACTATGCAACAGGTTAATAACATGGTTGGGCAAAAAAAGAGCATCTTAAGGGGGCAGGGTCTCTCTGAAGTAAAGATGGGCAGAGGTTCAACAATCTGCAAAAAACTACATCTATAAATTGTGCAAATTACTCTCCATGACTAACTGACACACGAGTCCTGACAAGCATTTCATTTTCACCCCAGCGACACAAATCTATCTAGATGCTTATTGCATGATTACACAAGAGTTCTTGGACTTGTTTTCTATGCTCAATAATGTCTTGGTGAGTTTGCTAAAAGTAAAAATGACCTGGTGGAAGTGCGCTGGGACACATCACTGTCTTTCTTTGACAGTGCAGGGGAAAAATTTGCTGACCTTATCACACAGAAACTTTCTGCCTAACAGCCATCACGTACTGACTGCCGTATGTCTCAGTGTGACACTACCTGCAGACTGATGGCGCCGGTGGCGTTCCTCAGCAGGGCTCCAGCATGGTCATGAGTCATTCCCTCAGTGGGCACATCATTGATGCTGAGGATCCTGTCTCCTGTCTGAATGACACACGTGCACACACAAGCACACTTTTACTAATATATGCTTGTTCGGACACTGCATTAGATTTGATTGAATCTCTTTGCAGGTACTCTAACCTAGCTTACTGCCACTACAAAGACAGCTACGTCAAAATATTGCCCCAGAATATTCTCCCTTCTAACTGATATGCATCACAGCTAAAAGAGCTTCTTTTTTGCAAAAAAGAGAAGCAAATCAAAAGTGAACATTTAACTCTTAGTTCTAAATGCAAATGATGACAGAAGGTGAACTGCCATTATGAGATGAAGAATACAGTAATAAATCGTTGCAGCGCTCACCTGTAATTTACGAGTTTTGGCGGCCAGTCCATTGGTATCCATGGTAGCAATAAAAAGAGGTATGTTGCCATGGGGACTGCCCACTCCACCAGCTACACGGATGCCCAGGGAGTCACACGGATCCTGTGGCGATACCACAGATGCATTAAAGTCCTTGTTAGTTAACAACTGTGAGTCATACGGCACATTTTGCACATGATGTTATCATCTGAAGAAGCTCATAGAAAAATAAAGCTTTCATTTCTGTATCAAATCAAATCAAATCAAATTTATTTGTATAGCACATTTCATGTACAAACAGTTCAAAGTGCTTTACATAAAATAAAAGCATTGCAGCAGGGAGTGCAAGAAGCATTAAAAATACATAAAATAATATAAAGAGAAACAAATAAAATCATTTAAATGAATTTAAAATCAGGCAACAGTCTAGATAAGTTAAAAGATATTTCATGCATAGACACATGAGAAAAGAAATGTTTTTAACCTGGATTTAAAAATGTCTACATTTGGTGAAAATTTAATCTCCACTGGCAGTTTGTTCCACTTGTTTGCAGCATAACAGCTAAATGCTGCTTCTCCATGTTTAGTTTGGACTCTGGACTGGACCAGCTGACCTGAGTCCTTGGATCTTAAAACTGGTGTGATGTGTTCAGATCTCTTAGTCCGGGTTAAAACTCTAGCAGCAGCGTTCTGGATGAGCTGCAGATGTTTAATGCTCTTTTTGGGAAGTCCAAAAAGAGTGTACTCAATGTTACAGTTCTCAGAAACGTACCCTGTATGGCATGGAAAAAAGGCCAAGAAATACCGGACACCTTTGTTAAATACTAGAAGTACAAATCATCACAGGAAACTTTTTTATAAAATTGTATTTTTTTGGGGGGCCATGGTACAGGAAAACAAATAAGCTCAGCTGTTGGTAGGTAGGTTTGAGCTGCAGTGGAGAGGTGGCCCTGCAAAAGGAGTCTGGTTCGAAGCCTGGCTGTGACCTTTTTGTCTCGAGTTTGCATGTTCCCCCCTGTGCCCACGTGGGCACAAGTCAACAATCAGCTTCCGTGAACATCTGTCTCTCTTTGTCTTTTCAGTCTGTAAGACACCGACTGCACTGTCAGACCCCATCAACATTATTTTCAGCTTATTCAGCATGTTGAATCAGCCATGGGTCTATCAGAGAGAAAACACGCATAATTAACTGTTCAGCAGAGTTGGAGAATCCATGATTTCACCCAGGTAATGCGGTTTCTTCTCTTTTTTGTTGTTGTCTGATTTTTGTACACTTCTGTCACTAAAGACGCAAAGATTCTATTTTCAAGGCACAGTTAAAGCAAAATAAGCAATCGCTAGAACGTTCCTGCACCTCATTTCTTAGTGTGTGCGGTCCATTCAAGTAAGCAGGTTATCTTTAATTTGGAATTTGTCACATAAAAAGAGAAGAAAAAAGTTGTTGCACCGACAGTTTCTGTAACAAATCATGGGAAAGTAATGAAAGCAATTTTTGATACAGATTTTTGCCTTACCCTTTGCATTATTACTGTTCTGATGTCAGGGTCTTGAAGAGCTGCAGGAGGTAAAAGAAATGAAAATCATACTTTCTCCCCATAGAAAGTTGTCGGATTTAAAGATTTCAATCCAAATAGTGAGCAGGATTTATGCATTTCACATAAGTGAACGCCAGTGCTTACTGTAGCTCCCTGTTCTGTTATTGGTCTCCCTCTGGTGGCTAAAGGACACATCACATCCACTTGGGGGTGTCAGAGTGGAACAGTCAGAGTCTTCGCTCTGGATAAAACACAACTTAAAATATTCCTAAGTTCACAAAACACTTTTGTTAAAATGGTGCACGAGACTAATACCTGTTGTGCAGACTACAGTAAAGTGACTGAGCTCCAGAATTTAGGGCTGTCTTTCATCATAGTTTCATCATAGTTCAAATTAAAACATGATCATTTCTCCATCTGATAACCTCAGGCCTTTCTGTATTTTCTTCCCTGTCGCTGATAAGCTCCAGTCAGCCAAATCAAATCATTTACCTGACTCCGCTGTGAATACTGCACACCGGCTTTGAAACGAGCTACTTCCAGGTGGACTGCACCACTGCAACTCTGGGAGTGACACATTTCATATCAAGAGGAGGTCATAAAAAATGCACAACATGCCGCTTATTGGTGTGTGCTCTTTTGTATAAGTGTGAATGAGTCAGACCTGTAGAAGCTTCTGTGCATGCTCCTGCGTTGCTGCACGGACATCCTCCGCATTGATTGACAAAATTTGGTCACCAAGCAATAACCTGCCATCTGAATCTGCTACACCTCCTCTGATGATATCTGACACAAAGATGCCCGTGTCATTGCTGTCGGAAGAGAACAGAGGTAAAAAACGGTCAACCCAAGGTTAAAGAATACATTTGGTCAGCTGTGAGCAGGTTGTTTTTTTTGCATAACTTTGTAACACACCGTGCCAGAAAAATGATGCAAATGCTACTAGATGAAGAGCATGATAAAAGTAAGAACCCTTCAGATATTGGTGTCTCTGCCTTGAGCTCTGTAGGGTCTCCAGTTGGTGGACTGAAGGTGCACCTATTTTCATAAAGGAGGTACTGCTGAATTCCTTCAATTTAGTTCACGTAACCCCTTAAATGTGGATTCTAAAATTATTACCTGTCACAAATGTTTCACAATTTCACAAAAAAAAAAAAAAAGTCACAGCCAATTTTCTCTAAAAACAGAAAGACCAGTCATTAACTGAGCACATAGGGCCTTTGCCTCTGCGACATTCTGCAGAGTGACACAAGGACCAAAAACCTTGTATAACATAGCCAGCGAATTCAAATTTCCAGAGACCCTCCACCCATTGTAGTTAAATGCTGAGCTGCGTTCAGCCAGGAACTTGCTACGAGACAAGCCGGAAGTTCAGATTGAATCTTGAATTGAATTGAATCTTATATCCAGCCAATTTGAGGGTGATGCATAACAGGAACAAGACCACATTCACAGATCCAGAAGAGGCCCGTCTGTATGCAGAACGTCTCTTCGGTCAAGGAAACAGCTGAGACACGCACCTTAAAGCCCATCGCCTTCGAGAGTCGGTGAGGGCAGTAAATATCAATTAGATGGGAGACAGAGTGGACTGTCACCTATAGACTAATACATGTCTATAGGTGAAAAACATGATGTGAGCATAGAGTGAGTAAGTAACCTATAGCGTAAACACACTTAAGGGAACAATCTCTGTTTGATATAATTGCTGAATTTGAGATCTTGACATGATAGGGCTTTTTTTTCCTCTTTCTTTTTCTCCTCTTTGTTTGTATTTCTATAACTCAGAACATTTCCTTTTGGACAGTTACTTTGTTTTTTGTTTCCCCACCAGCTGGAATGCAGATTTCAATGGCAGCTTTACATGTTTTCCTGAATGAACAGGACATTACACACATGGGACTTTACTTTAAAGTTAAGATGTCAGGGCTACTAGTCACCGATGGGTGGGCGGGAAACTACGCAGGGCCATTTGGTGTGTCTGAATGAGTATAGGCCCTACAGTTTGGACTTTTATGTTGTGTTATGTTATGACTACTGACTTTGGAGTTTACATTTTCTTTCAGTGTATGCAATAGAAAATACTCAATCTTAATTTTGAAACCAAAATAGGTTTCGTTGCTGGATTTTACAACTGTAGTTACTAGGTGACTATATTTAAGGATCAACAGTTCAACCACAATTGGTTGCTACAGTTGGAGCTTATTCTCTGTTCAGAGGGTTCAGACTACACATTACTAGTAAAACTGACAATTTTCTGATCTTTTATGTGTATTAGTGTACTTAGGGTGGAACGGGAGTGGGAGGGGGAAGGGAAGTGAGTGGAGTGTCATTAAGTTCATGGTTACATATACCCAGCAGAGAGAACAGAAAGAGAGACCAGGAGATGCCTGTAATCAGCATATGTAATGCACAGCGAAATGCAAAAAGGTAAGCGGCGGGGGGGATAGCATTTTGCATATGGAATGTAAATTGTATTAATGAACCATTCAAAAGAGGCACAGTGCCTGCTTCATCTTAAATAACTGCTAGCTGACACACTTGTTGTTTTTTTTAACCAGAAACACATCTGAAGAAAGACTTACACTAAACTTGGGTGCAGGTGGATACAGATATACCACTTCAACTTTTCAGAGAAGGCTAGAGGAACGGCCAGTCTGATTCGTAGGGGAGACTGTAACTGTAACGACCCTCTCTGCTTATAAGCTGACACTCCCCACCATTTAATTCTGAACTGAAGAAGCCTGTCGGATAAGAAGTGAAAGGTCTTCAAGATCCAAAAAGAAGTCCAGTTGGCCTTATTCAAGCTCTTATGATCACCATGACCTGGATGACTGAGAATCTTCATCAACAAGATCACACATCCTGTCAACAAATGTGGTTTAGGTCTGGGAAGGTTGCAGCGAGCTTGAGGTTAACAGTGAGTTCTGAGAAAAATGGCATTGGTGGCTATTTGATTAATCTTTGACCCACTGACAGAAAACTGGCAAGTGTTATTCTTCAAATGCTGCATTAAATGCTGCATTAAATGCAGCGGTACTGGTTTGTCAGAGGCAAGCTGAGCACTATGACATAGCTGCTTTGCAAAGGTTAATTTATAACAAAGAACACATGCCACACATGTTACTTCACAAAGATCTCAGCTACAAAACATAGCTCACATTTACAGCTGCCTTTGGCGCACATTAAACCTTGAATGATGGCGTTGACTCAGGTTGAGTTTGGCTGCCTAAACTCAGTCACATATCCACCAGACATGGTCCAAATCTACATTTTCTTCGAGCCACTCCTCGGCATCACTACATTTGCCACAACCCATGTCAAAGCCGGCATATGACATTTGGGCCACATCTGGCTCATACAACACATTCTATAGAACAACTTAAATGCAGCTCATGACCTTTGGGCCAAAGTCTTCTCCAAATAACACTTACCAGTGCTGCGACGGAGCTGTAAGCGTCATAAATATCTCAGTTCAGGCACAAGTGTGTGTCATTTTAATTGATTGCACTTCACTCCATGACCTCACAGCGGATACAGAACAGCCACCTTTCTCACACACATCTTTGGGGATCTGTCTGAAATTAAATCATAACTTTAAGAGCTTTTTTTTTTTATTGATTTTTCAGTGATTTGGCTTATTATAATGACCAGACATTTATGAATCGATGATACTTTGCTGTGGTTCTCATACCAAAATCACGTTTGTGCTTTATTAACTTTTTTTTTTCTCATGCTCCCCAATTTCCGGGAGAAGATTTCCCCAGTGGCAATAATGTTTTTAATTTCCAAGACAATTTTGGCGATGAACCCTTTGAAAATCATTTGTTCGTTTATTAGTACATGAGTGTAAAATTAAAATCTGTCTTTGTGACACCAAATTTGCACACAATATTTGATAGTTTCCCATCTAAGCTGCACGGGGTTCAGCTGTGAGCCTAGCAAGCTGGAGGCTCGTCATTTGTCAGAGCATCATGACTGTACCTCTTCCCCACAGTGGTGAACCCCAGTCCCTCTCCAGGACGAGGCCTGAGCTCCAGACTGAAGACATCCCACAGATCCTCCTCCCTGTAGGCCTCCTGGTGCCTGAAGACACTCAGTTGAACCCGCTGGGTGGTGAGCCGCAACACAGCGATGGCCTCATCATGTGTGGCCTGCCGCAGGTCTATGCCATTTACCTTGGGAGTAATGAGAGTGAGATTAACGGTAGAAAGTTGTGTGCAGTGTTGTATAAGATTGTGTTAAAATGCATAGGCCTACATTTACGAGAGACGTTTATATTGTCTGTGAACTTTGAAACGAAAGAGACAGTTTTTAGTTGACAAACACAATGCTAATATTGCTCCTCCATGTAGCATTAATCGACATTCTTGACCCTGCGGGTGAGAGCTCCAGTAGAAGCCACAGAGCTTGCAAATAATTTCTGCACCTGTCACAGATATACAGTAGCTTACATACACTGTGTAAAAACACACGTAACCTTTTTTTTTTTTTCCAAAGTTTGACATGAAACCAGACTAAACATTTCCTGTTTTAGGTCAGTTAGGATTACCAGAAATATTTCTATTTGCTAAATGCCAGAATAACGAAACAGAGAATTTATTAGAGGATTTTTTTTATTCTAGTTTACAGACACTAAGATTACAATGCGCTTAAACAGTTTGGGAAAGCCCAGCCGATCATGGTGTCAAGGCTTTGAAAGCTTTTGATAGATTAGTTGAAAACATTTGAGTGTGTGACAACATGACAAAATCAACAGAAATCAGCCAAGATATCGGAAGGAGAAATGTCGACCTGCAAAACCTTTATCCTTGGGTACAATTTCCAGATGCCTGAAGGTGCCACATCACACAGCTCAGGAAGGAGACAGGTTATGTGTCCCTGAGATGAATGTGGTTTGGTGCGAAATGTGCGTATCAACCCCAGAACAAAAGCAAAATACGTTGTGAAGATGCTGGCTGAATCAGTTTTGCTGCAGGAGCGACTGGTGGACTTCACAAAATAGATGGCATTATGAGGAAAGAACATTATGTGGGAATATCAGCCAGGAAGTTAAAGCTTGGGCCCAAATGGGTCTTCCGAATGGACCACGACCCTAAGCATAGGCACAGCCAAATTATTCACAAAGTGGCTTAAGTCAGTGTTTTGGAGTTGCCATCACAAAGCCCTGATCTCAGTCCCATAAAAAAAAGTAATAATAATGAAGTAATAAAAAAAATTCTTTCTCTCATTATTCTAGCATTTGGCAAAGAGAAATCATTCTATTAATCCTAACTGACCTAAAGCAAGAGAAGTTCAGTCTGGTTTAATGTCACAGTTAAGTAAAGCAAATGCACAAGTTAATTTGTAGACGTGTAGAACTGCACAGCAACATTCCCACTGTAGACGGCACGACAGAAACTGACAAAAAGTGGCAGAGGACAATTCAGAGGATACAAAAGTGAGAAATGAATGTGAACTAGTTCATAGGACTGAGAGAACCTAGTTCAGAATTTCAAATGGTGAACCGTGAACATGAATGTGTTCAGTTCTAATCCAAGTGAGCTGAACTTGCACAACACTGGTTGTGTATATGGAAAATATTCAATCCTCAGTATCTTTTGATAATCACAAAAAAGAGGTACGTAGCTATCGGTACACAGAAATAAAAATATTTTTTAAGACTTTTCCCCAAATTTAGAATTTTATATCCAAATCAACTCATTTTAACAAGGGATTCTGAAAGCTACCAAAACAAATGTTTTAACAATGTTAAAAAGGCTAATAATGCAGTGCCACATGGTGCTGCTTTTGGTTTTAGTTTATATGTGAAAGACAAAAAAAGGGAAGTAAAGAAAGTCTTTACAACCTTCCTAAATAACAGACAAAGCAAAAACAGCTTTTGAAAGAGCTGTGCGCTCTCCACGCCTTCCCTGATTTATTTAATATCTTTGTCAGCTGGCACTAACAGGGATGAGCCCGCGTATGTCGCCTGTTGTAACAGGGTCAACAATGATCTGTCATACTGTCATTATGTACCGCTGAATTTTGATATTTTCCGTCTGGAACAAATGCTCTTTGAAATTACAGAAGATAAACACACACACACACACACACACACACACCTACTGCTGTTTGTAGGCCACGACGCATCCACTGTTATATTAAGTCAGCTCCCAGCTACCTACACCACAACTGTCATTCACTGACTGAAAGTCAATGTTTTGTCAAAGAACCCTCAGTCATGACAGCTCATGGTTTGCTGGATTTTATCACTCTTTCCAGGGATTCAAACAGAACGAGACTGAACTATAATTACATCCCAAATTTTATAATTTGTACTTGTATTTAACAGTCCCATGAGTCTACACTAATGAGAGTGAGACTGTCCACAGTCAAAGTCACTGCACTCATTGGCCAACTCCAACATGTTTAACTTGTACAGCTGATTACAGGAGGTGGAGCTCCTCCATTAGAATTGAAATACAGCTGTTGCACAGACACTACAGACTTTACTTTACTTTACCACTTTCACCTACCATACTCTAGTCTAAGACATCTTAAAGGGATAGTTTGCCTCTTTTGACATGAAGGTATATGACATCCCATATTAGCAATATCATTTATTAAGCCACCTGCCGATAGCTGCACCTGTACGGTGTTTGCTGCTCGGAAGCAGGGGACTGCTCGGTCTGCACTTCGGTCAGCACGGTTTACACAGCCCGTAGTGATACGAAGGTAGAGAGAAAATAGCGCCAAGCGATTGTGAGGTCTGACTTTTTCTGGATGAACGATTTTGTGCTGCAAATGTATTACTCTTTTGAACGCATATTGTTTTGAGAAGCAAAACGCTTTTTTTTTTGTGGCCCCAGCCAACTAGAAGGACTACCTTCGTCAACGTCAAAAACGAGGCTGGAACTCACTAATTAATTGACATTAGTTTGTAAAAATCTGTTTTCACTTTGACATGAAAGAAGCTTTTTTTTGCCAAATAAGCCAAATCATATTGACTATGATTTAAATTTCTAAAAGCAACAAACAGGAAAAACATCCAAGAAGAGTAAATACTTTTTTATAGGCATTGTATAAGCTTTATGATAACATTTACAGATGCTTTGTTCTTATATATAAATCCAGGTCTATGCATGGAATCTGCACGGTATCTTTTAATTTATCTAGACTGTTGCTTGTTTTTAATAATTTCGATTTCCATCCATCCATCCATCCATCCATCCATTTTCTATACCCACTGAATCCGTCGGTCGGGTCACGGGGGGGGGCTGGAGCCTATCCGAGCAGTCAATGGGCGAGAGGCGGGGAACACCCTGGACAGGCTGCCAGTTAATTTTGATTTCATTTTAATTATTTTATTTCTTTCTCTTTATATTCTTTTATGTATTTTTAATGCTTCTTCCACTCCCCGCTGCAATGCTTTTATTTTATGTAAAGCACTTAAAATTGTTTTGTATATGAAATGTGCTATACAAATAAATTTGACTTGACTTGACTATAGAGGGTTTTTTAATCTATTTTATAGAGTTTCGTAGATATATCTTTGTTCAAAAACCTAGCTTTTCCTGAAGCTTTCTATACTTGAAGTCACTGAAGTTTTTAACCTGCAGGTTGCACTTTAAAGCTTTCCACTAAAAACTTTTTATTTCTCAGCCTATGAACAAACTAGAAACACAAAATGAAAACTATTTGAGATGTTTAACCCTCAGCTCTCATGGTAAATGACTGACTTTGCCCTCGTGTTTCATGTCTAGGCTTTGCCTATGCTATGCTGATGTGCGTCGCTCCCGTCTCGAAGGGTAAAACAACACGTATATATCCCCAGGTTAGAATGGGTTCATTCTTTTTTTTTTAAATCCTTGATAGAATAGCGTGTTGAATTGCAAGCAAATAGTGCAGAAATTAAAAACAACACAGAACCTGAGTGATGGAACTATTATAGAATGTCTCCAATCAGAACAGGTCTTGAAAAATAAACACAATAAATATGGTAATAATAAAAATAAATGATCCATACTGTTTAAGTAAAAAATAATTCAGACTATATCTGAGTTTTTCGGTGTGTGTGCTTGTGTGTTATACCTCTAATATCTGGTCTCCAGCCTGCAGTCTTCCATCTTTCTGTGCTGCTCCTCCATCATTCACTTCATGGATTATTACTGCCCCCTGGTGTAAAATGCGGAAAAAAAACAGTCATCATTTCCATAATAAAAGAATATATTCACTATATTTCCTAACTTGAGGCTGAAAGACTTTCTTTTTTGGGGTTATCAAGGATGGATAAAACATTTGATGCCACACTGTGCACAAATAAAACAAATGAACTCTCACAAGAAGTGTTCACTGAAATTTCAGATATGACATTCCTGTTCTCACCAGCAGAGAGTCACATCCTCCGACAATGCTGAGGCCCAGGCCTACATTTTCTTTACAAATCTCTATGGTGGTTTCTCTTCCCGCAACCACTGGGCAGCTCAGGGGGTCAGAAGTTGTGGGATTGGCGCCTAGCCAATCAGAACGCTCCACCGAAGAGGACTGCGCGGTACTGAGAGATGAAGAGATGGGGGAGGAGACCCGAGGGAGGCGGGAGGGAGCAGCAGGGAGAGAGCATGGGTAGGAAAGTGATGAAGGGAGAGGTAGAGAAGAAGAGAAAGAGAGACTCTTGGACCGGCTGACGGAGAGCTTGACAGTGACCCGGTGCTTGAGAATCAAACTGGACACCTGAATACAAAGAGGGCAGGCGAGTCATAAATCATTAAGTCAGTTCAACCTTGGAGAGCAGATAGTGCAGCGTTTCTGTGTGTGTGCATATGCGTTTGAACCTTTTCCAGCGACAGTCCAGCCACAGGTTCATCACCCACTGCTAGGATTCTGTCTCCAACCTTTATCCTGCCGTCCTGTGAACAGGGACAAGAATAAAAATGTAAGATAGGCAAAATGGATGAAAGACAGATGGAGGGGAAGTTAGATTAAAAAAGTAAATCAAACACGCCCTCTGGACAAATATCTGCATAAGTGCTGCCTGGGGCCATACATGAAAGCTCATTAGCACATGATGACATCTCTGTTTCAGTGTTAATTTAGTGGAAATATTTCCAGATATATTAGTACACCATTGATATATCATTTTGATAGACAAGCTATTGCCGGTCAAAAAAACTCAGGCTTTACAGAATTGAAAAATTATTTAATCATGTGCAACCCATGTGCTGAAATAATTCCAGCAAGTAATCAAGTAATTCCAGAGATGAAAGTTAGGAGAGTTATGAGATCTTTGATAATGAAGCCTAAAATCATGGAACTGAAATTGTTCAAAGTTACATACACCCATCGTGGACTTGCATGTCATGGAAATGTTTGGCTGTGTGTGATTTTCAACCGGGTGGGGCAGAATGGTTTTAGGTCTGTTTCTTTCTTTTAGCCAGACTTTGCCTTTTGCTTTGTGGGTTTTCTTTCTGTATCCTAATTTACTTTGAGTTTTATTTTGAAAGCATTTCTTTCTCTGCGCAGCTTAATTTGATTTGTTTGCTGCCTTTGGGTCCCACCTGTGTAAAATGTAAATGAGAAAAGAATACATTTGAAAATCTCATAAACTAACAATTTCACAAAAAAACCCCCACAGAAAACACTTCAGTTGCTGAAAATTAGACATTTTTACAATAAAGTTGGGTGTAAGTGATACTAAATGCATGTTACAACTGATTAGGTTAATTTGCAACACGTCAATAAAAGGATTGGGTATAAAAAGAGCACCTTCGAGAAGCAGAGTCTCAGAGGTTCAGCTATCTGCAAAAAACTGCTACGAGAAATTATAGAGCAATTCCAGAATACTGGAGACATCTCTGTGTGCAAGGGACTGTGAAACACCACTGTCTTCTCTGGGCCACAGTTCATCTAAAATGGAGGCAAAATCGAAATTTTGTCAGCACTCAGTTCAATAGCCTGCATCTCTGATGGTTGGGGGTAATGATGCCTATGAACCTGTACATCTGGAAAGGCACCACTAATGCTGAAAGGTACATACAGGTTTCAGAGCAGCTTACGTTCCCATCCAGATTAGATTTCAGCAAAACAATGCTAAACCACATACATCCAGACCTCTCTTCAGCTAAAAACATTCAGAGCATCATGAAACTCAAAATATGGCAAAGAACACCCAGGACTGTTGAACAGCTAGAATTCTATATCAAACAAGAATGGGATAACATTCCAGCAAATGGTCTTCTCAGTTCCCTGACGTTCCCTGACTGTGGTTAAAAGAGGGTGGAATGCTAGACAGTGGTAAGCACAGCCCTGACTCTGTCCCTGTAATCTCCTTGTGACCCAGGATTTTTCCTTGTTCTCTGCCATGTCTTCTCAAACCCTTCTAATTTGTTCTTTTTTCTGAATCTCTGAATATCTGAGTCTAAATCCTGTTTTGCAAACCATGTTGCTTCAGATATACATTTGGATTTCTGTTCCCATCAATGCCTTTCGTTGGGTTTTATAGTTTAGGTTTGTTAAAGTTTCTTTATTTCTCCATCTGACTGGCTACATTTCCGCATTTTTTATTTTTCCAGGATTGACACCGTCAGGCTTAACTTAAATTTGCAGACGTACAAAGAGAAAGCCCTCTGAAGGGAAATTTGACGGTCAGATTAGAAAAGTTGTTGGGCCATAATGATCAAAGATATGTTTGAATAAGTACAGATGAGGTATTCAACCCCCCAAAAATCGATGTACCAACTTTTAATCATGGTGGTGGTAGCATCACTGTCTGGAGTTGTTTTGCTGCCAGTGGAACTGTACATTGTACAAAGTATCTCAGACTTCATCAGAATAACCTCAAACTGTCAGCCAGAGAAGCTGAAGCCCAATTTTATGTTCCACGAGAACAGTAAGCCCAAAAAGCCATCAAAAACTAGTTTTGAAATCGATAAAACAGGCTTATATCAAACTTTCAGAATGGACTGCCTATATTCCTGACCTCAACCCTTGTTAAAATTCACAGACAGCGCTTAAAAGTCAGGTTCATGCCAAAAGAGCAGCAATTCTGCCAAGAAGAGTTGATGGCTTCCAAGAGTAGTACATCTAGTAGTACAAGTAAAATTTTGACCATGAGTTAATACAGAAAAGAAAACAAAAACTTTGATGTTTTTATTTCTCTTTTGAAAATGTCTGTTGCAGAATCATCATGTCCCAGAAAAAGAACTGCTCAAAGAAATAACTGAAGCTCAGTATTGTCATGACATGGTTGAGGTGTAGTGCTGTGGGCTTCACGAAGTAATGAGATCTCTGTATGGACAACTTGTATATGCTATTGTAGAAGACGGTGAAGAGCAAGATCAAGTCATTCTGTGATGGTGCCCCACCTTACTGGCAGTGCCGTGCTGGATCAGGGACCTGACTACCACTCCTTCTTTGTCGTCGATGAGGCAAAGGCCCAGACCTACATGATCCTAGAGAGAGAGAGATGAGATAACCAATGCAGACAGCTAACCACACATTTGATTTCTTTACGTCCTGTGCTGGTGTCTGGTACAAGAGGTCTGACAATGGTTAAAGCCAAGACATGTTAAAACTAGACACTCTACCAGCGGTGAAGGTGTTGTACCTGAGGTAGGAAGATGTGCTCCACGTCTCTGGATAATCCCCCACCCTCTGCAGGCCCTGGCTGGGAGTCCACTGTGTCCTTACACTGCCTTCTCATTCCCTTGTCCATTTGACCCCCTTTATTTCTAATAAGACCACAAATAAAAAAAAAATCTTGATTGACTCATCAAGATCTTTATTATTTTCTTTTCAAGTTAGAGAATGTGCAAATAGCACATGACAGTCACGTTACCTGATCAGAATGATCTTGCATTTAGATGGAGTGTTGCTGATGATGGTGGAGGCATTTTGGTGGCTCCGGCCGTACAAAATCTGACCATTAATCTGAAAGAAGCATAATGTCAAGCACTTTCTCCTAAAAGAAAAGAAATCGTCTTCAACTTGTCTGTTTCATCATCTCTATTGTAGGGTTGCTTGTTTAAAAAAATAAAAAATACTCTACTCTAAATACTTCAAATGGTCATTTTTATGATAAATCTGCGGCAAATACACAATTCTTCTTGTGTTTTTAATGCCTCAAAATCACAATTACTGCTGATTTGTCTTATTTTCTATTGGTTTGTAAATCGTTCTGCTCCGTCTCCTTCTAACCTCCAACAGCTCATCCCCAACCTGTATCCTCCCATCCAAACCAGCAGGCCCTCGAGGGTCAACGTCTGCAATCTTGACACTCATGCGGGCCCTGGAGCTGTCCTTGTTGTCTGCAAGGCTGATTCCCAGACCGGGAGCAGCGGGGTCCTTCTCCAGCTCAATCATGTGGAGCTTTCCCGACAGACTGCCGTAGCGCTGAAGCATCTTTTCTAGGGGAGAGTTAACAAACAGGAGGTTGTTAGGAGGAGAAGCAGATGGGTCAACCAAAAGGTTTGGCATACCACGTGTAATGGCTGACACATGGAGACAAGTGGAGAAGTTTCACAAGCCGGAGGACAGCATGTGTGGTGCTGCTGCATTTTGCCTGACAGGGATGTCAGACTTGTTGAGGAAAAAAAGAACAATGTCTGTGCTTCAATTCAATTCACTTTTGTAGTATTTCATAAAGGAAAGACATTTAGCACATTATAGCACATTGGGTTGGTGATTAAAAGAAAGAAAAAAAGGCTGCTCACACTTAGTCTCCTGTCCTCATATATTCACAATTAGTGCAACTGTATACATAAAAAAACATGGATGTCACTTTGAATGTTATAACTGTAAGGTATCTTGGTCTGGCATGACATCTGTCTTTCTGTAAAGGATGGTTCTGGGATTTCTGTGCTCTAGGAGATCATTAAAGAAGCACTGAAGCTCAGTTCGACAAGCTTTGATGAAAGGTGCCACTTTGATACTTACGGTTCGTTTTCTCTCAGTTAGGAATCAAATGAATGTGTGAGTGTAAAGTTTCCTGAGCCTCTGGGCTTCGTAGGACCCCTATATATGTCTGTCTTTATGATGCACACTTACTCCTGCCGGTGTCGTCCCCATCTTCAACTGCCGTTGTGACATTCACGGGGCTTCTCCGATCCATTTTTTCGGATGTTGGCGAGGGTGCCTTGGGGAGAAGGTTTGCATTATTGAAAAGGCAGAGTTTGAGATGCCTCAGGGGTCCCTCAGGCCTGAGTAGAACGACCCCCGAGGCTTGTTCAGTGTGCTTGATGAGGCAGAGGCAAAAAAAAACCAAACCCCAAAACAAACTGACGAACTAGATGAATTAATGAACACGGTTTTAATGTCAGCTAAAAATAACATGAAAGATGACCAGAATCATGCATTATTTTGTAGCAAACTTACAAGTTCATGGGAAAATAACTTCAAAAGAATGCACTGTGTATTTAGAGTTATACATCTCCATCAAAGAGGAAAAAAAAACCCACAAAGGGTTTTTAACAAACAAGGTAGCTGCAAGGGGACTTTGAACTTCAGGGGTTCTATCTACAAATATGCACGTTAATTACTTTCGTTGCAAGTTGTTTGGGTGCAAATACAAGGCTGCTTTTAAGATGCTGCATACCTGTGGTAACACACAACAATGTACCAACCTTAAAGGGTGTGGGAGTGAAGGGGTTTGCAGGGGAGAGACTAAGGAAAAGACTGCTGAGAGTCTCTGGTTCCTAAAATCATGTAGGGGAAACACAGATATGGTTCTGCACACAATGCTTCCAAAACAGAAATCAAAATAACCCCCTTTCTTCAGCCTTTTTGGATTACTGTGTGGGTGTCAATGACTCATCAAGCTATATACAATACAGTGGATATATAGTCTCCATACACTACAGCCATGCACAGCCAAACCTCAAAGCATATTAAGTCTCTACACTTGAAAAGCAGTGGAAAAGGATCATTATCTCGAGGCTGGAGTATGCTCAACACCTCAGTAATTTCTCTGAAAACAAAAAAAAAACGTGGCAACACACTGAGGAACGAGCAGCATTACCTTGCTGTTGTGTGAGTTGGAAACCGATGTTGGAGTTAGTCTTTCATGATTGACGATAGTAGGAGACTGTTGGCAAAAAACACAAGACGCGGAGTAGACAGGTGAGACCTATGACCTTCAAACATGAAATACAATGTTGGTTATATTATCAGTCAAAGCTTTTTCGATTTCATTTGTTTTTCTTCCAAGTGGAAAAAGTGGTGAATTTTGACCCACTCCTATTGACGACGTTGCCCGTAGAGGTTTGTGGGCATTTGTTTAACCCCAGCTCTCTGAAGGTCCAACAGAAGCATTTTAATTAGGCTGAGCTCTGGACTTTGACTGAACCATTGCACCACCTTGATTCTTTTCTTTTTCAGCCATTGTGCTGTAGATTTGCTGCTTTGCTTGGAATCCCGCCGCAGCCATTGTGTTACACAATTGGTATCAGGGGTTTCTGCTGATACGCTGTTGGTTTTCACCAAACGTGTGTATTATGACCAAACACCTACACTCATGGCTTGTTTGTTCGCACAGAATTTTTCCCAGAAGGCTTGTGCTTTGTCTTGTGCGTCATTCTGCCACTTGAAGACCAACAAACGAGATGCTCGCACTTGCTTATGATTAGATAATTACGTACATCTGACTCTCACTCTCTTAATTCCTTCTGTAGCAATACACAGTGCTTCTGCATTTTGGCTTGGTTTTGTTATGACACAGTGTAATATTTTTCATGATGTTGTGATATGTAAAACCACAGGACTGAAAGCGGACCTGCTGTCTTTTTCACTTAACCATAATTGACCGGAAAGAATTCTGAGGCTGTAAATACACCTGCTGTTTCACCTCACGTTCACGTAAACAGCCGTCTTCATTTCGCCTGTGTAGTACACTTGTTACGCCAGATTACCAGAAGCTGCTTTACAGGATGTTAACAGAAGCACTCTGATAAACAGTGAACACGGATTCAATGAAAGAGCCTTTTTTGACCTTAAGATCACGACAGAAAAAGCAACAGCGGCGGCATCGTAGATCGTACGTAAGGCTCCTAGACTGAACACGGAGGGAGTAACTGACGATGAAAAACCTGGAAACATCAAAAGTAAGCCTTACACTCCCCCCCACCATATTGCAGCTTGCGTACACGTAAAGGTCATTTCTGAGGACGCACAGAACTGACACACCAAACGAACACAGGATCACACCAGGCAGCCATGATAAACACGCGTACGTGTCATTATCAGCTTAAGTCGACAGAGATGTTCGGTGTACAAGTTGTTTCTGAGATGCTGTACCTGAGACCCGTGCTGTCCGGCCTGCACCAGGAAGACCACAGAGTCTCCAGCCCTGCGAATGGCCTCGACTGCCTGCTCATGGCTCGCATCCCTTAGGTCCACACCACTCACCTTGGCCAAGAAGAAAGATATTACAACACATTGCAAATGCGGTCATTGTGGGTCAGGAAAACCTTTTCTCCCCAGAATGTTCGGCTGAAAAACTTGGTTTTATTTCTTTTCTGAAATTCTCTGAAAAATCATTGAATGCCAGGCATTTTCATTCACAGCACTCCCAAAGACAGCTATTGAGAAATGATAAGACATTTTTAGTTATTTTTTTTGGTCTGTGTTGAACGAAAAATGCTTAACAACTACAATAGAGTGACATGTTTTCCAGGCTTCATCTGCCCAGTGTGGGCAAGTCTGTGCTCACAGGAGCCTCAAATTTGGTCTTCTGCTGTTATAGCTTATTTGCCTCAAGCTTCTACATTTTGTGCATTCTGATTTCACTCTGCCCATTCCAGAGGGGAAAAAAATTGTTTTCTGAGTTAAAGTAGCCCTTTTTGTAATCTCAAACCAGCCTGACCTTTCTTGTCTGATCTTCCTGAGATCAGCAGCTTTACCACCTAGAATTGGCTCTTATTTTGTCCTCAAATCTAAAAAAAAGCACTTCAATGATTTTATTAATTGTACTTAATGTCAAATTAACAGTCCATCAAATTGAAATACAATAGAGATCAAAACCGGCACAAAATTGCTGTTGCAGCACACGTACATATATTACATACTAATGCAGCAAACACATACATTCCTCTTTGGCTTTTCAGTTCATGTGTTGTCTGCTCACGAACACTCACATTTGCACAAACACACCATTGTTTCCTTCCGTGTCTAATGCATGCGTCTCCATCTTTGTGTCTGCAACACACCATTACACACGTCACGTACAAACACACATACCTCTAGTATCCTGTCTCCAGTCCTGAGGGTGCCATTATGTGCTGCCGGGCTGTCGGGACTGATGTGCTTAATGAAGACACCCCTCATCATCTCTCCGCTGCTCAGTCTCCGGCCCATGCCTCTGCCTCCCATTATGCTGATGCCCAGGGACTGGCCTGGTGCTCGAGTCAGCCGCACTCTGAAACACACAGCAGGATGCATTTCACAAGTATCGTAGAGCTTGATGATCCTACTACAAGTACAGCCACAGTGATGAATGTGTGATCCAAATATTTCTGCAAAAATGCCCAAAATGGGAAAATGTATGCTTTTTTTTTTTTTTTTTTTTTCCTTTCAGTCTCCCACTTTCCACTGTTTAGTCGTGCTTATTGAATTTCTGGGATTAGGGCTAAACAACAGAATATTACAACCGCCAAGGAGCCACACAAAAGCTGTTTCTTTTTTTAGTGTGCAGGGCATATTATGAGATTTATGCAAGTGGGACGACGTCACAAATGCAGTAAATGCAAGCTGGGAAACTAGTCTCTTTCTCTGGACCTGCTCATGGGAAGTCTGTTGTGCTGCTCTACTCCTTATGTGGACATAATTTGGGCTGAGGCATAACTCAGTGACAGTGAGCCCCATCTGACCCAGTCTTGTCAAACAACTTTCCCCGTGACCAGTTTAGGGTAGGCATAAAACATACATGGTTAGATCTAAATATTAATGCATGCATTAGAGATTATCTCTAACAACCGAGAATAGTACCAACCCAGAATTTTGGTGAATCCTTAAAATACACGCTCACATCAACCAAAGGCTTCCCTGTACAAAACAACAGGTGAAGTGAGACTGGGCTGAGTACAGAGGTGTTGAAGGGCACCACAGACAGAGTTTGAAAACCCCTAGAAAACGAAAACTTAACCAAGTTTTCGTTTTATATTCAGTGAATATTAGTTTATTCACTCACCTTTTAGGTTGATCCCAATACACTGTGGCCTGAGAATGAAGCTCTTCATCTCGCTCTTCTTTACCATCCACCTTTACCTGCACTTCTGCCTCTTGCACAGCCTCTCTGCGTTTTTCCTCTTTCTTATTCTTTTGAGGTAAAGATTTTGGAATCTGCCAACTGTTGAGGTGAAAAAAAAAACCACACAGACAGGAGTAAATCATTTGGATTTAATGCGATACTGAGAGGAAATCCTTATGATTAATTGTCTACAAATGCTCAACGAAAACATTCTTCTGCTGCAGTCTCAGATGTGAGAATTTGCTGGTTTGAGCTGTTTTCTGTCATGCAAATTGAATGTTTATGTTAACTGTGGGCATTTTTAACTCTTTTCAAAAATGTTTTAATCCAGCATCATTAACTCTTGGTGTATATGATAATTATTAGTTGGAGCCTAAGCTCTCAAGGTTCAAGGTTTCAATTCTTGACACACAAGTTACTATGACCAACTTGTTTTGATGGGCCTCAAGACTATACATTTCTACATATATTCTGCCTGTGAGGTCCCAGTAAAATGGTGTCTTAAGGTTTACGTGTGCATGTGGGTGCGTTAAAGTATCTCTGTTTACAGTATATACAATATGTGTCAGTGTCAAAAAAAAAGCTGTAGAGAAGGAAAGACTTTTTCATGAATATGTTTAACGGTGGAGAGCTGTAATAAGCCCAAGGATGTGAGTGATAGCACTGCTATATGCACAGCAGGAGCCCATAGCCAGTAAATGTTCAGAAGAGGGCAGAACAAATGGCTCTACCAGGGGCTGAAAGAGAGTGGCCAGGAGAGGGATAGGATCCAGGCAGGGAGGAGAAGCAAAATGAGGGAAAGAGCTAAAGAACCGGGCGAGATGACAGAGGGTGAGATGAAAGACAGATGTAGTCACACACAGACAAAGAGATAGAGATGTGATTGAAAGATAAGAGAGACGAAAAGGCTGAGAGAAATGGGAGGGAGGGAGGGAGGAGAAAGGCAGAAGCATGAAGATGGAGTGAAAGTAGGGACAGACAGAAGCGAAACAATTCATTTTCGCTGACAGTCAGCACTGAGATCCATAAGCGAACAGCTAAATATAACCCAGAGATTCGACGCTGGGAGAAGCTTTTGACTTAACCACGGAGAAGAATGGAGAGGAGAAAAGAAGGACTGGAACAAAAACACACACGGTGCTGGCTGCATACTGAAACACAAAGTTTCCTCATGGATATGATTAATTAAAGGGACAGATAATAACTCAGATCATTGAGCTGCTGGGTAACTGAGTGAAGTGTTACAGCAAAGCAAAAAAAAAAAAAATCAAAAGCCTTCTTTCAACTCAGTAAAAATCTCAGAGGGTATAGCTATTCCACAGTGTGAATTCTCTACAGCAAACATCAATTTGTAATAAAGCTGGAGCCTCAAAGTCTAACAAACTCTTTGACAGCTTTATATTGCACTCTCGAGCCCAAGCAGGCATTAGGTGACCATAAATAACAAGCTGAAACCTTTGGCTCTTATAGTACCTTAAGTCTGAGGCTGGGGTGATCTTAGGAGCTATGGCTGGGCTTTTGAATGCAGCATTGAAAGAAGCAGAGGCCCTGACTGTGGGTGGATCTGGAGTTGGAGCTTTAAATTTCACTGAAGCAAACGGTCTGAGAGTGGATGAGGCTGGCGGACTGGAGGACCTGGCCGAAGTTGATGTAGGCTCAGGAGAAGGAGGTGGTAAGGTGGGCGAGGAGGAAGTGCTGTCTGTTGAGATGGAGGCCAGAGGGGGCAAACACAGACGGGTTCTGTGCTCATCCACCCGGTGAGCTGGTACATAGGTTATGCTGAAAGTGGGGGTGGGGTAAAAAAAAAACATTTTAAACGTTAATCACTTTTCTTTGTCCTCTTTTTGTAATTCTGAATCAAGCGAGAGAATAATGGTGAAGAAAGTAAACAATCTGTTTATTAGGCACTATTTGATCGGCTTTACCAAGGGTATTCTCCTGTTAGTTCGTATCATATGTGCCCTAAAAGTTGAGAGTTTTGTGACTGTCGAATGTCTTTTAAATTTCTGCATAAATAAGACCTAAACTGGATTTCTTCATTTACAAAAAAAGAACCAGCTACACAATTACACACAGGCTCCGAGGCTTAAAGACAAAAAAAACACGCTGAGGCTTTCAGAAGTTCAGTTTAAGAGCCTGCTGTTCAAACAAGTGGAGATGACATTGTTCAATGTTGTATTTTTTGTCACTTTGGAGCCTTCGAGCTAACCTCGCTCATAACGTTGGTATTATGCAACAGGTCACCAGCATGCTACACGGAACATTTGCTTCTAGCTACTTTACTTTCAAAACCTTTTTGTTCATTGATACTTATCTAAACTGTTGGTTGGTTTGGATTGTTGTCAGGGGTGAAAAAAAATGTTGACAGTACTGACGGCTGAGTTAGAGTTATTAACCAAAGAATGTTCTGGCGCTTAACTTTCTCTGTGAGAGATCACCATAGATGTAAGTATATCTGAATTCACTGCACTTCTCCAAATGACTTTAGCGGTGATGAATCATAAAGATATAAAATCAGGATTGAATCAAAATAGAGCATCAGTCTGGAAATGCTTAAAGCGACCACGACAGGTTGAGCCGTGTGACAAAAGAAACAGGAAAATATGTGGATGAGATCAGTTTTATTGGGAATTCAGTTGAATTTCCAAACTCTTATATTTTATTGTTAACGGAAAAATGGACTTTTGAAGCATGCGTGGAGTGTCGTATAAATGCAGGGATGATTAAAAGCCCAACACCATTATCTGCATGTGGTAGTTTGATTTTTCAGACACTTGGTTTTGTACAATTTCAGCTGGAGTAACACGTTTACATACATTTTGAAATTCTGGTTTCGGTCAAACCGTGCTCAGCGACCTGTCTGCACTCTTGAGCTTGTGTGCTGGTCTGTGTGTTTAAACCCAGCAGGCTCTGGAATCTGCAGGGAATCCTGTTGATTCCTGATTGTGTCGGTTGCGTCTTATCGCTGATTATGATTCCTTCCTGTATCGTGATTTTGCTCTGGTTTTTGATGTGGATATTATCCATCCTTCCACCCATTAATTTTCTATACCCACTTAATCCAATTCAGGGTTGTGGGGATGTTATTATTAGATGCGAGATACTTATGATGCAGCATCCTTTCTAACAACTGAGTTTACGCCCTCTAACAGAGGCATAACCCTTTATAGCCCTAGTGTCATAGTTAGGTCATTCAAAGCCGTTTTAATTAAAGGAGTGTAGCACCTAATGCCTGGGTGTAAACTACACTGCCAGCCTCATAATGAGTGGTAAAAGACCCTTTGCTTTCAGTATCTGGGATGAATATCCTTTGTGGCCAATATGCATTTTGGAGATGCACTGGAATGCCAGATAATCAAATGACACAATTAGGCAGGATTCCCCAATTCATGTTTCAGGGTTGATGCCTTAAATGGGTTGATGCTGTGCGATGCTCAATTGAATTGTTGCTCCATTGCTTCCCTTTGTTCAGGATTCTTGCTGTGGAAAGTTGAGGACAGTTACACTTTTTAAGCAGATGCCAGCCAATGAAATCGCTCAATTTAATATCCGTCTGAAGTTGTGACTTACAATCTCTACAGTTCCAGACATCAGTGATGCCCGGAGTTGACCGTTAACACGTTTCCACACAAATCCTGCCTTCAAGCTGCCCTTATACATCGGCCAGTACGCTAACATGCGCACACTGCCTCCAAGTTTTCTTCCCAGTAACTTCTCTTAAGTTCTGCCTATCAGCTTGGATTTTAGCCCATTGCTCTGAACATAACAGCTACAACTTTGGTATGTTGGTGGGTTTCCTCACATGAACTGCCTACCACAGGTCCTACCGTGACATTTCTATTTGTTTGGCATTTTGACGAGGCCGCTCCAAAACATAAACTTTATTCCTCTTCAACATTTTGAAGTCACACCACATGTTCGGCTCATGTTATCTTTCTTCAGGGCATACTTGCTGTTGAGATTCAGCATATTGAGATTCAGCATATTGAGATCACACATATTTGCATGTACATTTACATTAAATCAATTAGCAGGCACTTTTACCTAAAGGGACTTACAAGTGAAAAACAACTCATAACACATTAACAGTGAGGGATCCAGGTGGAAGTATTAAGTGCTAGATGAATTTTAAAAAGACAGAGTATAAGTAGGATAGGAAAAGAGGTGCAAAGTGAGTTTGGGTTAGGTGTGTTATGGTGTTAGATGTGTTAGGAAAGGAGGAACTCTGAGAACAGATGAGTATTTAAGAGATTCTTGATGGTGGAAATGGACGACTTATCTGATAGCATTTGGTAGCTTGTTCCACCAATGTGGAACAAAAACAAAAAATTGTGAATGGGGACAGTAATGCCAGATTATATACTTTAGAAGAACACATAGTTTGAGAAGGAGCATAAATCTGTACAAGTATAAATAGCTGGTTGCAGACCCTGAAGCCACTCTGTAGGAAAACGTTAGTGATTTGAAAATAATTTGGGTTGTCGCTGGAAGCCAGTAGAGGTCAATAAGCAGTGGGCTGGTATGTGCCCTTTCTGACTGATAAAAACGCAAAGCGCGATGCCATGCTCTGGGCCGTCCACAGGGGTTTTTACTGTGTATAACACTACTGCAAACAGAGCATTTCAGTTGTAGAAAAGAGAGATAACTACGGATTTCGTGAAGAGCTTAGTGGCTTTCTGAGCCAGATACAGTCAGATTTTATTTATTGTTTCCATCTTGCAAGATGCAAAGCCACATGACAGATTCAACATGTTTAGAAGACGATAACTTATCATCCAGTCATGTGCTGATGTTTTCCTTTGGACGGTTTCAGAGAGAAAAAGTTTCTAAACAGCAGAGTTTTGTTTTCTCTGAACACATCGCTTCCTTTTCAAACTTAAAAGTTTAAGGTTGGACTCGTCTGTCTAAAATTTATTTTCAGAACAGCACTCACTCACAAAGGAATGTTAAAAATAAGGGTAAGGCTATTTGCACCCCTGGTACAATTAGCACTGTATAAAGATTGTACCCTGGTGCAAATAGAAGTGAATGCTATTTGTACCCCGGTGCACTCAGCAATGTGTTCTATTGATACCCCGTCTGGTGCAATTAGAAGTGTATGCTATTTGTACCCCGGTGCAATTACACTGGCATATTGATCACATAATTCAATTTTAATGCAAAATCTGCAATGGAAATGCCTCTTTTATGATACTCGCATTCTCATTAACAGAGCTATGATCTACTTATTATAAGACATTTTTTACATGACCATGTAGAAGCTTTCTACTCAGAATTGCGCCTTGTCATGATGAGAAAGATTTAAATTCCTCAACCAATCTGTTATGTTAAACTCCATTTATTAAAATGGCCTTTGTGCTCACGAGCAAGGTGTTTTTGGTGGTAAAATTCACGGGGTGTGAAGAATCACAGATCTATAAAGAACCTTCTTTATAGATCAGTGGTGTGAATAGTGTAAGGCTATTGTACCAGGGGTGCTAATAGACATTCAGAATAATGTATGCTATTTACAGCAAAGTGTGCTATTTACACCCTGGTGCACTAGCTAATTGTTGCAATCAAAACTTCTGTTTGAGAACTGAATTGTTTTTCAAATTGCGCACCTTCTCTGCAGAGACGTTGGTATGCGCACTATCACTTCATCGGGCAAGAATCGAACCCTGGACTCCTGCATCTTTACCCAAATCGCTTACCACTACGCTAGTTGATCCTATAACATATCTGTGGTGTGCAGGTAACTTTATAGTTAATATGGCTGAACGTCATGATCGCGAAATTTCTAAAAACTAACAAACTGACGGTTGTAATGTGTTCACTGAACATCGATTATGAAAATAAAACACGTTTCCATCTAGTTTTTAATTGGAAGAGATATTAGTGCCGAAACCTTGCAGTATTCTTCACTTTCTGATGACAAAAAACGGATGTCCGCCATGTTTTTTTGTGCAAGCCAGCAGCTTTTATTTTGGTGTTACGTCACGGGGTGTGAATAGCTCAGCTGTGTGGCCAAGGCTATTTGTACCAGGGGTGCAAATAGACACTCCGTAAAAAAGAAAACCTCGCTCTACTTTGACCTTCAAAATTAAATGGTAACCGCAGAGGCTCCAATACTTTTGCCACTCAAAGATGCAAAGAAGATTTTGCTTAGAAAAAAAAAAAGGACCAAATATCGCATTTGCGTCTTATTCATTTGTGTTCTCTTCACTGACGTAAAAGATTTGCATGAAAATACGGGGATGTTTTTTTAAGGTCATATTTCTACAGAAATATAGACAATTAGAAAAAATCCACAATATGGATGTGCCCTCCTCCAACTAGAAAAATAAAAAAAAAAGATTTCTCACTTTAGATAGCCTGGGTCTGTTCATAAAATGATGCTAGTACAATATGTCAAGGACATTATCAAAGCCCCCTCGCACCCTCTGTTTCTCTTTTTGTTACATACAGCACAAATTCAGTATGAATGTGCTCAAAGAGTCAATTTCCCTGTTATGTTCGGGGTGCTGGATTGAATATGGAGCTGCTCTAAGCTGCTGCAACTGAACCTTGTGGACAGCCTGCCACGTCTCAAAAGAGGCAGTTTGATTGTGACGAAGCCCTCATCCTTCTTCGTGTCTCACTGCCAAAGCAACTCATCTGCCTCCACTTGCTCTTAGATAGTCTTAAGTGCTGTCAGAAGAAGGCAGAGCGGGAACTTGTGTGCGCAAAATGAGTGTTTGTGTGCACGTGCGCGTGTGCTGGAAGAAAGGATAAAACAAAAAAAAAAATCCATGAAAAAAAACGCTCCTTTATCTTTTTTTTATTACACTGTTCAAGGTGAGATGAGTGATGAATTATTCAGAGATATTTCCCATAGCAGGATTAAGGTGTTTTTGGAGGTTAGACCATTGACAGGCCGTGCATGCGTGTGTTAATGTGTGTATATGTGTGTCTTTAAAAGCAAGAGAGAGAAACACTGAGAGAAAGTTGAGTGGGCGTTTTGCAGGGCAGAGAGGTGGCGGAGGTGGAGCACATCCCCAGTCAGCCAAACAAGCCTTCTCAATGTGGAGCCATAACTGCTGATGTTAATACAAGTAATAATTTACCCACTTTCCCTTCAGGCAGCTTTTAAAAATGTCATCATATAATCTAAACATGACTGTAGCGCCTCAGTCAGCATCGAAAACAAGGCCGAAACGGACACAAGATCACTTATCGGTATGTGACAAAGTGAAAGTCATGTCACAGAGCACATATCTTTATTTATTATGGACACTCGTTCACTCATTATGCTCATTCTTGTCTGTACAGATCTGCATGGGTAGATCTAAAAATGTGAGTGGAATTCAATTAATCCTTCAGGAGTTGATTGATTTCCGCATTCCCAAAAGGTTTTTTCACTCAAAACTTATGGCGCTTGTGATTTCCAAGCGTAGATGTATTTAAACTATGACAGTACAAGTAGTGCACATAAGTGTAATATAAATAGCTGTTCTAAATAAGTGACTGGGATCTGTTTTGAATATGCCACTCATGTCCTATATCAAACCCCTGGGGTGTCTACAGTCGGGAGTGACTAGAAAAAGAAAAAAAGCACTGTGCTGGCATTGTTAATCGGAGGTTTTGGGTTACACGTTTGAAGAAAATCAATACAACCGTACAATTTTTTTTTTGCATCAAAAAATGATGAAATGCAACACATTCAAATTCTGTTTTATATTTCAACTGTATATGATATCATGTGCATCAATACAGCAAACACAAATGTTTGTGTCAAAATAGATATACATATATGTGGACAATTATACTGTTAAAATGTTTTAGAAATATACCACAAAATATGAAATTTTCTAATTCCTATTTTGGGTGCATAAGTTTGGCTAAACAACCCAATTTCACTGTAAAACATAAAAAGTTACAGAACACTGTACTAATGCCGGGGGACAAGAATCGTGCTCTTTTTTTTTTTTATATCCCTCGCCATTTTTACAATTATGTATTTCAATGAGAGGTTTTTTTTTTCCGACTGTGTATTTTTTAGATGGGGCAGGACTCGCCAATTGGAGAGCCAGGCAATATCTGAAATGGTAAACTCACTCCCCAGTTTGTGCTGAGAGTTCTGTGAAGAGGACTACATGGTGATGTCGTCATCACAATGAAAGAACGCTTTAGGACACTACGCGGCTTATTTTCTCCGTTTCGTGACTCGTGAATGACATGACTGCTGCTGCACCATTTAAGGCAACCAGGGCCGTTTCTTGCTATAGGCGAACTAGGCGAATGCTTAGGGCCCCCTAGCCACCAGGGGGCCCCAAAGCTGCATGTTCAGCCTCATCTAAGGAGAGTTAAAATGTCCTGTATTTATCTGTAGCTATCTCATGTATTTATTAAATCCTTTATGTTCTTAAAAAAAAAATAACGTAGGATATGAATAAAATAAACTGCAAAGATGAACTGTGGCGTTATTAGGTCATATTTGTTGGACAGCACTGTCACACATTGAGTCATAGACATAATATATAATAACACGTACAATGTCTATGCATTGAGTGGCGTAGCGGGCTACCAACAGGTATGACGGGAATGATTGACATCTATCCATCATTCCAGTCAGCGAGGAAAGTAAACAAGACGAACGCACATTCGCGTGGAAAAACGGAGGAAGAAAAACAGGCTGAGGATAAAGGTGAGGCATGTGTTGGGTGATGTTGGGTGATGTGGGCTGGATAGCTGGAGGTGTAACGTTTTGTGTGTTTATTTTTCCTGCTAGCTAGCCCCGGATAAATGTTATGTTGCTGGCTAGGATCTGTTCGTAATAAACTCTGCTTTAGTCTTTGCTTTATGAAAGTTTGCTTATAGAAAATGAATATGTCACATGTGAATGAGCAGTCTGTCCTGCCATGGGAATGACAGATTCTAGCAGGGAGGGAGGGCATGTTGTTGTCCTGCTCTGTCATTGTTCAGTGGAAGTTGTCTGATATTTGACATTATTTTAGCATTACTTAGGATTAATTTACTAACTTTGGTATTTATTTATTGGCCTCTAATTAGAAGTGTGCTACTGTTAATAATTTAAAAGTGATATATAAATATCAGGCATCATGTTGATTATTTTAGAATATTGTGGCAGTGGATCATCTTTCCTAGTTTTATTACTTTAACTAGTACAATGTGTAAATTAATAGTACAATTAATGCAGAAACTTCTTAAAAGTGACAACTTTGTAATTGGGTACAATCTTTAAAGGGGCGCTGTACATTACTTTATTTTTGAAAAACACTCAAAATCTGGGAGGAGGCTCCGGGGAAGACCCAGGATACGTTGGAGAGACACTAGCCCCTTTCACACTGAGGAAGAACCCGCGTTTAATTCGCGAATTTAGCGTGTCCGCTGTTCCTTTCACACTGACGACCCGGGCTGGCGTGTCAACTCGACTCGCCATTCGACCTGCGTCGGACCCTAGTCTTTTTGCCGAGCCGAGTTTGATGTGAAAGCAATTGACGCAGGATGGACGTGGGCGTGGCGTGACGTGAGGAATTTAAAAGACAGAATGGACAGCTGATTCAGAACAACAGCGACAGGTGAGGACAAGTTTCACTCAGTTTTACTTCAAGTTCGAGACATTTTTGAAGATGGCCAACTGGGGAGACAAGGAGGTCCGCGAGCTCCTCAGCCTCCGAGCAGAGGACGTTATTTACCGCCACATGTCGGGGACGGTGAAAGATGGACCTCTGCTGGAAGGGCTGGCGAGAAAGATGGGAGAGCGCGGTTTGGGGTGGAAGCCACTCTGCCAACCCCATTGCCATTCAGGGCAGCATGGAGCTCGCACCCGCTCCTCTTCCCACACCACCGTGCTCCACCATGTAGTGCTCTTGTATTCTCCGCATATGTTCTTCGGCGGCATCCCACGTTGTGACCATCCACACCCCGTAAAATAACATCTCCATGAACTGCAAATACAATTGCAAAAACAAGTCCTCAAGGTGTCCCGCCATCGTTGGTTTGAAAGATTTGATCCAGACAGGTGTATTTAACCCTACCTCCGACGCATGGCTTGTGCCTACGTCATTGTACACACCCAGCATTTCATGTGTTTCGTGTGACGCTCTGCCACTAGGCAACGCCCCCTGAACTCGGCTTCAGGCGACACAGGTCACCTAATATGCCAAGCTTTCACATTGCTCGAAGCGGCACGAAGTGGCAATTTGGACCCGCTAAGGTAGCGGGTCTCAGTGTGAAAGAGGCTACTGTCTCTCGGCTGGCCTGGGAATGCCTCGGGGTCCCCCCGGAAGAGCTAGAGGAAGTGGCCGGAGACAGGGACGTCTGGGTTTCTCTGCTCAAGCTTCTGCCCCCGCGACCCGATCCCTGCAGAAGCCGTAGATGATGGATGGATGGACTAAAAATCTGTTTTATTTAATGATTGTTTTTTCTTTGTATTATAGGTTTTTTTTAATTAGTTTAACTTGCCTGAGTGGTTCACCTTAACATGTTTAATTTTAACAGTAGCCTGTTTTGCTCAAGTGTAATAGATCTTAGTGTACCATCTAAAGGGTTAGGCATCTCTTCATTCCAGTTTGACAAACTAGGGGCCCCCAAACAGCATCTTGCTCAGGGCCCCCGCAAAGGTAGAAACGACCCTGGAAGCAACGAGTCAAAACCAGTGGGAATTTTGTTTCTTCTGGTGTTCCCAGCGCATTTCAGCTTTATTGTCCCAAATAAATAAACAAATGCTTAATGCCTTGAATCGGTTGCGCTCCTCTGCTTTGTTCACATCAATCTGTCACGGTATATGGTTTCAGATGTTATGTTTTGTTTGGTTCTTGCTCAACTCTGTTCTATGTTTACTGCGTTTTATCTGGTTTCACCTCCTCTGGTGGCCTGCCCTGGGTTTGTCTCGATTCTTCCCACCTGTGTCTCATCAGCCTGTGTGTGTATGCTTGTGGTCCAGTTGCGTTGCGCCCCCCCCCCCCCTTTAAGTCTTTCCATTTTCCCTGTCTGTCCAACCTGTTCATCTAATCAGTGCCTCCAGTCTGTCATGTTATTGTGTTCAGCTGTTGTCGAACTCCCTTCATTGTTCTTTAATTATACTCAAATTATTAATTAATTCATTATTCACTCATTTGTAAAGACCTGCCTGGGACTCACTGCACTATAAGTTATTTGGTAAGTTTTAATTCAAGTCTGCCTCCCATTTGATGCATTTGGTTCCTCAGCTTATCCTCACATCATAATGATAAATATTATCTTAGACAAGATACATCCTACTCCTACAAAAGCAACATTAATATATGCTTTAGATTGCTTAAAAAAACATATCTTCAAAAGGTCAACAGAAAGTAAGTGTTTTTTACAGGTTTTGCTACTTTATCCTCAGCCTTTTTTCCTTTGGTGCAATGCATTAAGGTCTATGTCTGCTGAGTTAGTGACCACTGGTGATTATACATTACTTTTCACATTGCAAATTTGGGGTACTTTGAGTACACCATCTCAGGTATATAAAAGCTACATTTGGACATCACTACAAAATGGTAATCTCACTATATCCACTAAGTAACGAGGAGTGACTCAGCACCAGAGAATGGAGATTTCTTACACAGGTGAGATGGTTAATTTTAAGAAAATCCATATTTTTGTTCACTCTAACCAAGTACTTTTTAATGCTCATCTTATCTGTGGGAGAAAGGGGTTCAATGAGCAGTGCCCGGTGAGACTGATAAGCGCAGCTGAAAGGCATTTTCAAATCAACCTTACACTCTTTAAATGTAGTAATGCGCTGAGGCTCAGGACAAAACCGCATGCCGTCCACACCAACATTGTTTGATGTCAGCCTGTGTATATTCTATGGACTATTTGTGGGTTTTGAGTGTGTATAAAAAGGAGAGCATGTACCTCCTCTGGCCCGGTACCAGTGGGGCACTCGGTATCATTGTGTTGTTTGACATTAGGTTTGCATAAACATGCTCATGGAAAACAAACCACAGGCTGTCTTGTGAATATCCAAGCAGAGAAAAACAACACAATATTAATGAAACTACTGCTACACTGACAAAATGTTTTGACTGTATTTCTATATATATTTGGTTATTTTGTGTCGACGTAAAGGAAAAAGGACAGTTTCAAGAGCTGCTGTAACTAAGGCTACATGCTTCATAGCCCAAAAGAGTTGGGCTATATGCAGCACACTTAAATTTCCCCAATGGTGTACTTTTAGTTGTGGAACACTGTTAACTTCTCAGCCTTTGTGGTCACGATCATGGCTGTGTAGAGGGTATGCCAGGGTACAGCCATTAGGAGCATAATGTTGATAGTGTAGATGCTAGCCAGCTAGCTAGTTAGCAAGGTAAAATGGCAGAATTTTAATGCTAACACCGATTACTTGTATTGTATGTTTGTTTGGTGTTTAACCTATTTTTAAACAAGAACCAATATTTTATTTCCAACCAATGGCATTTTATTTTGTTTTAGGAAATTTTTCACTATTTCATCTTTCTCTTAAAATGTTTGGGACATTTTCCTTTGTGACCTTTCAGTTCACAAAAGGAAATTCATCACCCCAACTGTCAGGAAATAAGTCATGTAGATACAGTAGGCGTGTGTTTCTAAAAAGATAAAATACACACAACTTTCATGAATTTCTGGTTTCATGAAACCAAAAATGGCAATGTATTTTCTTGGCGAGACAGCTACCTTGACTGTACTCAAATGTATTGATTTGTTCATAGTTTAATACTGATTTCATTATAAACAATAAGAGAGTAGTCAAACTCATAAGATAGAACAATACCATCCGCACTGATGAGAAAGCTGGGAGGACTTTGAAGATTTGATTCTTTTTTTTTGGTTTACATCTCTTATTCTGTTGTCACTTCTCTCTGTCATTGTAGGCCAATAACGTCTCATACATGTCTCTTTCGCCATTATGTTCGCCCTGGACAGGATCATGTGGACACACAGTTTGTGCAACACTGAGAGATCTGATCTGATAGTATTCTTGCATTATGATTACACTGCTGCACTTTACTTTCATTTGTGGTGGCTCTGCTTAACTTCAGCCTGGGTAGAGCTGGTTCAAGTGAAAACGTCTGTACCAGGCCTTAAAGCCGTTAACATCACAGGCTTTTATTTCAAAGCAGATAATTAGTCTTCCCATAGTCAGAGATTGGGCAGAGGCACTAATGGTGATGGCTCTGTTCTTGTCCCAACAAGCCATTTCACTGTAACTGAGACGTTTCAACAGATTTTTATCTATTTTTTTTTTCTAACATACGTGTCAATAAATCTTGGTTTTAACCTCTTCTTTCAAAATCAAATAGCAGTTTGGTATTTATGTGAATTATCTATTAATTACCAAAGTAATGAAAATATGAATGTGTTGCATTCAATATTAATTTAACTGCTAACACGTTGGTGTCTATCCAATTATTATCAAGTAACATTGCAGTGAAATTTTGAAATATCGCTTTAAAGATTTACAACGCATATAAAATTCACTGCCTCCTGGCCAGTGAATTCTCTAAGAAAATGAAATGAGTTTTAAAATGAGTTTAAAAAAAAAAAGAAGACTGTAAGGTATTTCCATCTGTCCTTAAACGTATGAACTCAATTGAGAGCAAAACTGAAGCACAACTTCAAAATGTCCATGAAACAACCTTCATGGAAATACCATTAAAGGCTTGACATTAACAGTCGCCCACACGCTCAGAGCAGCTCATGAACCAATCAAGGCCTGTTGTTCACTCTCCAAATCATTTAATTTCAAACACACAGTACAATTAAAATAAAAACAACAACAACTGGGCAGTAGGTATGCCTACCAAGGAAAATTACTTTATTTTATCAATTTTATCATTATTATTATTTTACTTGCATTTGAACCTTTATTTTAAGACCTGAGTGCTCGGGTTGCCACACATGCTGCGCTTCTACCAGTGGGATTCATCTGGACTTTCAAATGCAATTAAATGTGACCCATGATTTTAATAAGTGACAGCTTTTCTTTCGAAATGTGGTAGGTTAACTGCATTTTAATTTGCTAGTTTAGTCTCTTCTGCAAAGTGATTTATAGACTCCTGCCTTCCAAATGCTGCTGGCACAAACGCTGAAGTTCTATCAGTGCATTTGTATCTGCAAAGTTTACACAAACCGCCTGAGCCAGTCCTGTTAGAACGTACATCTTTCACTTTTTCAACACTAGATCACCTTCTGATTCCTAAACTTATCCTGATCAGAAATTTGGGACAATAGTGGCACAGGATGGGTCTGAATTACCTTTAATTTTTTATCTCTATCAACTCCTCGGTGTTACCAAGAGAACTGTTTCGTAAAATGATAGCAACTTCCTGGGAAGTAGAAGACCTCATTCTGAAGGGAAGTTCTGCGAGTGCATTTATGGAGTGGCATTACATCCAGTTGAGTTAAAGCTGCAAACACGAAGAACTACTGGTCATAGTTTGGGCCTATGGAGTGTGTTACCAGTAATTCTTTAGCATAGTTCCCACTTGACATGACTGATGTAGAGTGCTAATGTCGAGAATATTTATTTTCCAAGACTGAAACATTTTACAAATCATGAAAAAAACAATTGTTTTCAGCACAGAACTCTCCACATATTGTAACGCTGTGACCTCACCTTATTTCTGGCCCTGTGACAGAGTGTCTGCGGAGCATGGCTCTGGCCTGGGCACTGGTCAGGTTGGAGGTATGCTCTCTGTTGATGGCCAAGATGGCGTCCCCCACCCCCAGCCTGCCATCCTGGCAAACAGAGCTCCCCTGGACCACACTGCGCACCAGTATGCCTGAGCCGTCCTTGATAGCACTCACCGACATCCCTGCCAACACGCACACAAACACATAAAAACACACACACACACAAGCACATGAAAGCACAGATGAATCGAGGGTTGGCTAAGACCACTTTGATCGCAGGCCAGTCGCCCAAATAAACACCTGACAGTGGCAATAATCAGCGTAATCAAGACAGACACAAGGCAGATTAGCACACAGACCTGGCCACACACACGCTTGAGATTTGCACGCCATCGGCTTCCACAGTCACACTCACATAAGGTGCACGGACACGGTGGCGCATACTCACACCTACAGAGGACACAGGTGACTGGAGGGGTAACACATGCCCGTTGCACAAACACCTGACTTTGGCATTATCAATTTGCGCACTAGGTGGATTACGACACTTCATTAATGCAAACAGGCAGAGGTAGGTAAATCAGGCATCACACACGTGTGCACACCTCACGCACGTACAGACACTGCCGAAAGGGGAGGCTGTAACAAATTAGGCCGTCTGATCTAAGGTGGTGGCAAACAGCCTTGCTATCTAGTCACGATTCACATCCACAACACCATGGTTGTATATAATTTGAAGCTGGTCAAAGAAATGACTTTGTACTTATTTTTGGATCAAATAAACAGTTTATTGTTTTTTTTTTTCTGTTTTGTTTTTACATTCAAATTACAATACAATCATAGTGCCTGGAGTACAATCAACTTGAGACACAACCCCTGCCGCTTACAGGACAAACAGAGACATTTCAAAGGTAGAAATAAAGCTGATTGTTTCAAAGTCAAAAGTTGCTGAAGTTCTACAACACTACTATTAACTATTACACACTCTGCAAAAAGAATGCTTAAGTATAACTTATGGAAAGTTCCCATTGTTCTATTAAAATGAACTTTCTTAACAGTACCAAAGGCTTAAGTACAACAGGTTCACAACAACTGATTCGCAAAACCAGAGAATAAATAAAGACTATGTATGCTTCTTATTGTCATTTTGAGATGAGCACGGTAAGAAAGAAAATACCACATTTGAATTTTTTTTCTCTTAAAACCTGCTCTGAGAGACGTCCAGATTCTCTTGAACAAACCAACAATAAACTGAATTTCTTTGCCAAAACTGGACATTAAAATCATAGTCATTATAGAAACCTATTATATATGGAATCTAGTAGTAAGTGGAAGAAGTTGCAAAAATAAATATGGTACCACATTGTCATTCAAGCACTACGGATACGGACTGCGACTGTTACTGTGAGTAGTTAAGTAAGAAGGTAAATTTAGTGTCATAGGGGCATAAAGTTAAGATAAAAGATTCTGTTTAACATCTAACACAAGAATCATGTGCAATTTTTGTTTTGTATCAAATCTGAGTGTCAAAATGACAAATGGTGTCATGCAAAAATATGGGCATCCAAAGAGATTTGAGCTCCTAGATGATTTTGTTTCAAGTGTCAGACTTTTAAGATCAAGTGTGAAGGATGTGGTGACATCTAGTGGTATAAACTGCAGGTTGCAACTAAACAAATGGATTGATTACAAAAAGGGACGGACTGATCATGCTTTAAGCTTATGCTACAGTCAGTGGCACAGGGAGCATTTTAATGGTAGAGGGAGGAATGGACCGAATGAATTATAAGGAAATACTGGAACCTGTTCAAATGCTAAAGATGAAAAGAAGATATGTTCTCCAAATAACTCAACACAGAATGGACTACCTTGTGAGGCACAAGCTGGAAGATCTGCCATGTCCCTCACAGTCCCTCAACCTTAACAAAATTGAACATGTGTGGATACTTGAAAGAGCAGTACTTTTATGGCAGCTGGGCAAAGACACAGAGCCAGAAACCTTTCACAGGAAGAACGAGTAAAAATAACGAGGACAAGACGTGAAGGACCATTAGCTGTCAAAAAAAGGCATTTCTAAGTCTTTCTAAGGTTGGTACACAAACTTTTGTTTTGGGTCCCATTCCTTCTATTGATTTGAAAAAAAAAAAAAAAAAATGTTCAAGAGAGTAATAAGCGAATAAATTGACCTACCCCTTTGACAGTGACATTTTGCTGAGGGGTGCCCAAACTTTTGCAAGACACTTTTTGCATCACATCACAAATCTTCAAATTTAAAAAAAAAAAGAAAGCAATCCTAATCTGCTAACCCTCAAGATGTGAATTTTCAGAAGACCGTGCTTCATTTCAAATTTCAGCAAGGGGACCTAAACAGTTTCAAACAAATGAGAACCAAAGAATGCAGTGATACTGTGACCTTGATTTTCTCTACCACAAAAAAATTTACATAATTTCAAACTTTCTTTCTGTCTCTCACACTGACAGACACGCACGCACACACACACACACACACACAAGTACTGTGGCGCCTCACCCGAGCATGTTTCCAGAATACAAATGAGTTTGTTTACTTATGCTTTGCATAGTGCCTTTAGATAAAAGTGCAGCATTGCCTCGCACCCTGCCATTTTCCTGCCATGTTTCAACAGCCAAACATTTGACTTGCAGTTAAAACAGTTTATTCTCATCACTGGGGTATAAAAAGATATTTAGCTCAACAAACAACTTAATGCACCGTACAGTATATCCATGGGTTTCAATCGGACTTCTAGACATTCTGTCAAATTACTTTAAGCATTCATTCAGCCCCTTACTGTTTTCCCCACACAAATACTGTTCACAAACGTGCGCACACACACACACACACACAAACAAACACACACAGGTATCATCTCCTCTCTCAGGTAAGAGGAACACATTACGTCACCACTCCTCTTCAGGGCAGTCGTCATCACCCCATCCTATTAGTGTCATTATCGCCATGCCTGCGATGTACACACACCAAGACACCATCATCATGAGAAAGATGGAGAACATACCAAGGCTACGGTTGCCCCGGACAACAGTGATTGTCCTCTCAAAGCTTGTGCGAGGGGGCAGGGGTGGGGCTTGCTGGCCGTTGTCATCTTCCATGGCGCCGAAGCGATGGCGCAGCTGGTCTTCCTGAGAAAGAGACGACAATGGACGGAAGAGTGAGAGCCTGATGGTGGGGCGAGAAATTCACAAGTGAAACACAAGTTTAGAGTCGTGCTGGCGACTGTGAGTGGATTATCAGAATTGTTATGAGCGGTGCTCTGGGCTCGTACGCTAATACGGTAATAACAAAAAAGGGTGGATGTGCAAATGTAAATAAAAACAGAATGTATTCAAATCATTTGCACACTCTAAAAACAAAAAGATTTTTTTTAAATGGAGAACATTAATTTTTTTTCTCAAAACATATGCTAACTTTTAGCTAAATCTTATGCGAATGGCTCATCACTGAAGCTAGAACACAGGGAGAGAAAAGACTAAAAGTTGTGCAATGCCAGAAAAAACTGTGAAAAACACTGTTGAGCACCTCTCAATAAGGTCTAATGGTAACCTTATTGGGTTACCATTAGCCTTATATGGGTTTGAGCAAACAGTTAAACAAGTTCTATGGAGTATTTAAAACATTAAAAGAGTCAGAGGATTCAGAAATATCTCTGTAAGGGGCACGAGGGAAAACCAATACTTAATAGTGGTGGTATTCTGGCCCCCTGGCAGCACATGAAAAACTGACATGATTGAGTTGTGGAAAACCATTGTCACTGAACACAGTCCATCACGGCATCCACAGGTGAAACTGTACTGCGGTGGAGGAGAAAACCACCTTGACTCGAAATGACAAATTATTGTTGGAAATCATGGACACTGCATCATCTGGGCGGAAGAGGAGAGAAACCATCCAATTTCCTATTAGAGCATACATCAAAAGTCAACACCTGTGATAGAAAGTGGGCACATTTGTAGACATCGGCGAGGGCGGCATTAATGCTGACTAATGTAGAAAGGTTTCAAAGCAACATGTGCTGCCTTTAGGATGACTGATTTCAGGAAGACAATGTCAAATCCCGTTCAGCAGGGATTACTACAGCATGACTTCGAAGTCCAACAGATTGGGTGCTAAAATGGCCCCTACACAGGGGTCAAGTTGCCACCGTGGAAAAGTGATTTCAAGCGTGGCGCAAGAATATTATTCAAGGAAAGCAGGTACTTTATGAAGAAGAAGAAATCTCAGTTTTGACATTTGATGAATTTTGAAGTCAATATAGAGTTTAAATAGCAAATAAGTGCATTCTGATACATTTACATTTCACACAGCATCCCAACTTTTTAGGAAATGTCATTGGATGAGATATCAACGTTGATACATTATCGAACGCTAATGAGCAAAGTTTAAAATTTTCACCATCTTAGCTTACATGTCGGAATTCTGGTATGTGGCAGTTAGAAGCGAACACAAGTACAGCTGAGGATGATAGTGTTAGTTTTTACAAAGTTGACCTGCTGGTAGCTCTGGAGGAAAAGTCCCTGGCTCATCGGACTTATCATAACTTATCCTCTATGGACTTGAATATATGTTTCAGCTTAAATGGGAATCAACCCGACAGCTGCCAAGGCACCGTACATCACTCTGAACTACTGTCAACCTTATGGTGGTGCAAAATAGGCAAGTTAACAGGATTCATCCATAGTGTACTGTGATTTATTATTTTTTTTACAGAAAAGATAATGGAAATCCAACCAATATATATTACTACTGCTGATGTAATGCACCATAAAGGTAGGTTCAGCTACCATGAGACCAACAGTGAAATACAGGGAGGTGGTGTGCAAAATAAAAGGGATTTATATCATATATAGAAAATTAAGCAAGTTCTTGATGTCCAAAACTATCACTACAGCAATGATTCTGGTGAAACAAAAAAATCATGTCAGAACTATTCACTTTCTAGGACAGTTGTTCTCAAACCTTTTTCTGAGATGTCCCCATTCAGAATCCAAAAAAAGGTCTCTCCATATTTTTCTCCTGGTCATCTCCCCCTGCAGTGGCTCTACGCCTCTCAAGGAGGACCCTCCCCTTTGCTTGAGAAACATTACTAAGGTGAAGGCCTTTGGAGTGACTCTAAAATGTAAAACATGGAGAAAAGTAGACTTCTCATATCCCCTCGGGCACTAAATAAGGAAAAAGGGCAATGAGGAGATCTTTGAACTTTCACAGTGAGCACAAACAGCACCGAGGTTCTGAAACTTCCTCTGCAACAAGCTAGTTTTGGATGAGAACACCATGTGAGAGGCTCCACGCAGAACTTTTTGTCCGTGTGTCAGACCATGTGTCTTTGCAAGCAGTAAGTACTTTCAGACAGAAAATTGTTGGCAATTAAATTAAAAGCGAGTACAAAAAGTTAAGGTCGCAATTTAAGTCTCTGTCACAGAGCACTTTCTCTATACCTGAGCTGGTGATACTGATACAACCAGCCTCTTCACTCCCCACTAAAGAACGTGAACAAAGAGAACAGGCACTGACACGGTAATCTTCTTTAGAGCAGCTAAAATGGCTTCCCATAGAATCTCAGGTTTGCATGGCAATGAGGAATTCTTCCTCTGCAATAGACTGCACGATCTACACTACAGCAGTGTCACTGGCACTGTCACTGCAGAGATGTCTCCCTCTGAGTTTAAAGCCTTAAGCAACTGGTGATTTTACCAGAATTCTGAATGATGATGATGCAGGATTTGACGACGAAGGCAGATGATCTTTTGTACAGCTCAAGAACTTGATGGAACATTTTGAACGTACAGATTTGACTGTATTATATTTCTCGACTTATCTTCTGCACACACTATCCACAGAACAATTGGTGCCTCAAAACTCACGAGTAAATAGATAAATAAATCAACTGAACAATATCAAACCAATATCTGTTTTTTTTTTTATTGTATTTTTTTTATTTAAAATGATAATGCTGGTGTTTTTCAACCCATATATAAGTGACAAATACTTTACTCTCACATGAACCAGAGCTCTCTTCTTTTCTAACCACAAAAGGAAACAAGTGAGAAGGTTTTGTTTTGTATGACATACCACGTGACACGGCGAGGTGAGGCTGTTCTCTTCGGAGTTCCAAGTCGTGTTGATATTAGCCTCAGCTGGCTCCGCTAGCAGGCTGACCTGAGTGTGGCTGTCGGTGTCATCGCACGAGGCCCGTGTGCTCCTCTCTGAGATTGGCGTCAAGCCGCCACACAGTTCCAGCTGAGAATATAATAATATTCCAAAGATAAAGCCCGGGACATTGGGAGGAAAAAAAAAGGCTTGAAAAAAATGTCTATGTGGCTCAAAAATGAGTAAATTCACCCTGAAGCAAACAGGCTACAGCAGGTGACTGTAAATTAGACACCCTGCACTCCTCTCCCCCTCTCTCTCCATCTGTAGTGTGGTCGAGGATTGTGTTCATCTCTCAGCTACATTAAAAATGCAGAAGGCCTGTAACTGGATTCTATGTTCCTCGTTACCAAGCCACAGTCCACAACAAAAAGGAGAAGAAATACAACACCGTTCTAGAGGAAAAAATATATTTCAGTAATTATCTTGCATATCTTTGGAAATCTAATTCTCCTAATTGTGGTGTATTTAACAAAACACGAACCAAAACGCAGAAAGCTGAAAGCAGTGTGTGAAAAACACACTAAACACACCCTCACTGCTTCCATAGGATGGTAAGTAGCAGCCAGGTGTTCCTAATCAAAAGTTCTTGATTAATTGATCAATACCTCTAGGAGCAGTGAGCACCTCTGTAAAAGCAGAGGTTTTGGCAGTTTGCTGGTCTGCAGCATTCAGGTGTGCGTTGACACACTGTCAAGGAGGAAAGGCGCCTTCAGTGATCTTATGGAAGCAACTGTTGCTGCTCATCCATCTGGGAAGGGTTATAAGGCCATTTCAAAACTATTTGGCATCCATCAGTCTACAAAGAGAAAGATTATTCACAAGTGGAAAACATTCAAGACAGCTGCCAATCTTTCCAGGAGTGGACATCTTAGGAAAAATTCGAAGAACTATGGTTTTGTTGGAACTGAAAGCCTTTAAATCCTTTAAAAAGAACATGGCAGCACAGCTTAGGTTTGTGAAGTTGTATCTGAACAAACCACAAGACTTCTGGAAAATGGGCCTCATGCAAGAACATTTTCGTATTTTTATTCTAAATTTCTCTTACTTTTTTCGTAAGAAGGTCTCGTACGGACACGCCACGTCAGATTCAACAAACGCTCTTATCTTCGGAAAAAGTGTGTAAACGACCTGCGTAAATGGTGAATCCCACCTGTGCGTATATTATTGCATGTGCACGAGGATAGTAAATTTGCATACTCCACGCCCAAAATTATACCAATTAAGGCTGTGCTTCCTCTCTGCTGTGCCAGGAAGTGTTGAGTCATGAGAATGTCATCAAGGCGCAAAAAGAACAACTTTAGGAGCTCTGAGACTGAAGATCTGCTTTCATGGATCCAAAAAGGAAAATCTGTCATTTTAGCAGTGTCAGCAGTGGAATTACGGGACCTGCTAAAGTGAAGAAATGGGAAGCAATTATGAGTGCTGTTAATTGTCACCTGTAGTTCGTAATGTCACCGAAATAAAAAAGAAATGGTTTGATATGAAAATGGCTTTAAAAAAAAAAAACGTCTCGCCATGGCCAGCCGCTCCATGACTGCAACTAAAGCCGTGCAATCAGTTGTTGCCTCATCATGATGGCACTTTGATGGGGGGGTTAAAGCTGCAGTCGGCAGGTTTTCAAAATTGCGAGTCTAAAGTCGGAAAATTCGAACTGATACAACTTTCAGGTCCCTCCCCCAACCTCTAACAAGCTCCGAATCGCCCCCCAAACCCCTCCCCCTCTGTGGACGAGGTTGTGCACGTGAGTTCACACCAGTGTGAGCGCACACAAGCTGGGGCAGACTCACGCTCAGCAGCTTGTGCACAAGCTGTGATTGACAGGTAAGATTCCTCCACCCTAACTTGATTGGTTAAAAACAGCCGGGAGCGCTCGGTTTTTGCAAGCATGATTACAGGCTTCAGAGGGAGCTACAGATTTCGTTATTTTTCCTAAACAGCCTATTTAATATTCTACTTCCAGAATCCCATGACAGTTCAAGCTAATATGACTAAAAAAAAGTTGCCGACCGCAGCTATAATGAGGGGGGTCTTCTGGCGCCACACCTTCTGGTCTGCCTGGGCTGGTTCAGGTGGAGACCCTCATTCATGGCAATATTGTGCAAATCTGGCATGCCTTCTCTGGGCTATAGAGCAGTTTGCCCCCGCTGTATGGAGACACACCCACCTGGCCTTCAGAGTGCGCTCCACGACAGGAGCACGAGTGCTTTGATGTGTATATGTGTCTCGTGCTCCGATTATGATTGGCAGTCCAGCCACGGCATGAAAGTTCCTCTTAATGTGTACTTGTTGGACAGCGGTGTATGGGAATTTGATGTACCATGGGTGATAACCTGATGAGAGTTTTGATGACCAAGGGGAGCGCACGACTCACAGATGACGGGGACACCCCCGATCTGTCTCCAATCTCGCTCTGAAAGGTTCCCGTGGCCAAAAATCAAAGGGTGGTGAGGACCTGGACGTGTGGTGGAATTGGGTTTGATCTGCATGTTTTTCTCTGGAGTTGTGGCTCTAGCAAGCTGCATATATGCAGCAGCACAGTCCTTGGGAATCTTAATCGCGATGTCAGCCATTCGTCTGTCTCCACATGGATATCTACACATTCTCTTCCAAGAGCATGACGCACTAAGGCACCTAAAAGTAGAAAATCAGCCGCTGGTTACGCTTCCCATTGACCTTGTTATATACAGAGTCAAATGAACCTTCAATTTGTGCGTAATTCAAGTCAAACAGAATAATTTCAGCATCATTTTGGGGATAATGTATATATTTATTTATGTTCGCTTCAAAGTAATTAAATATACAATCCATTAGTCAAGCAAACTTGATTGGAATAACAGCGGAGTATTTTACGAATCTCCTACGACAGGTCTGGATCACTCGTGAATTCTGTTCGTACCTGAAAGAAAACGTAAAATACGAAAAGATTGGTGAATGCGCAAATTCTCTTAAATCATTCGTACGGACGATTTAAGAACAAATCTGTGCGTACGAACGGTTCTTGCATGAGGCCCAATGTTCTTTGGACAGTCGACATAAAAGTGGAGATGTTTGGTCATAATCCACGGCGTCATGTTTGGTGAAAACCAAACACAGCACATCAACCCAAATGCCTCATACCAACTGTCACGCATGGTGGTGAAGGGCTGATGATTTGGGCTTGCTTTGCAGCCACAGGACCTGGGCACCTTGCAGTCACTGAGTTGGCTGGGAACTCATCTGTTCAGCAAAGTTTTCAAATGTGAGGCCATCTCTCTGACAGCTAAAGCTTGGCTGATTTTGGATCATACGACAGGACAATGATACCAAACACAGCAGCAAATCTACAACAGAATGGCTGAAAAAGAAAGAATCAAGGTGTCGCAATGGTCCAGTCAAAGTCCAGACCTCAACCTAATTGAAATGCTCTGGTGGGAGAGAGCTGTGCACGAACGAATGCCTGAACACCTGAATGAACAGAAGCAATGCTGTAAAAAAGGGTGGTATAAAATTCTTCCAAAATGATGTGAGACTGATAACGTCACACATAAAATTATTGCTTCTAGTTATTGCTATTATGGATGGGTCTAAAAGCCATCCATTCATGAGGGGTATTTAGTTTATCCCACACTGCCTCTGCATTTGGCTCAGTTTTTGTTAAATAAAAAATGATAATGGGGTATAATGCATTATTCTTTCTGAGGTTGTGTTTATCTCGTTTTAAGACCTGATGAGGGGCAGATTGTTTATGTTCCGATATTTCAAGGCTATGACGAGAGAAGGTGTACTTCTCCTTTTCACATGATTGTCTTTGTTATAACTTTGTTTGAGAAGTTAATCACAAAAAGTACGATCATAATAACGCTAATCTCCATCTTTTGAAATTCCTTTTGAAGTCCCTTATGATGATGATGATGATGATGAAAATGCTTCGTAAGATGTGATAATGTAACTATTCTGTCATGATATAACATTGCTTTCTTTAGAGGTTTGCTTCTTGGACAGTGTTTTTCAGACGAGACTTCATGACATCCGAAAAAATACAAATGGTCTGATGAATATGCAAATATCTTAAATAAGCCTCACTTACTGGAAGGGGTTTGGCAACACCAATGCAGACAGGGCCATAACCAGTGGATTTTAGGACATGCACAGCATAATCCAGACTGGAGCCTTCCAGATCATTTTCGTTAACGAACATCAGTCGGTCACCAGGTAGAAGGCGGCCGTCTCGGTCTGCGATTCCTCCGGGCACCAAGGACCGGATTATCAGAACCGTTTTAGTGGCATCCTCTGGATCCTAGAGTTTAAGGTTGGAGAGAGTGTTAGTTTCATTTCAAATGTACACGGAAATTAAAGAGATAATAGAGAGATGAATGCAGGTTCAACAAGGCGATAAAAAGGCTAGTTAAACCCTCGGAAAGCAAATTGGTCATTTTTTTTGTGACTTAGAAGCTTTAATGTTGATGGTTGTTCAAGAGTGGACAAAAAGGTGAATTGATTCATTTTAAGCAGAATTTGACACTTTATAGTGTCAGCAGTTTTATAAAAAAAATATACCCAAATAGTTCATTCATACATTCATAGCATCCACTTCTCGATTTTCCTGGTGCTCACCCTACCTAACCCTAAACCCCAGTCTATTTCTATTTGTAGTCTCTGACCTGGTAGTCGAGGATACTGAAGCCCAGTCCCGAATCGCCTTTCTCCAGCTCGACCACTTGAGCCTCTTTCTCCCACATGGCCAGAGGAGGCGACATGGGGGGCACGCCGCGCTTTGTAATGTCCTCAGCTGTAGGACAGGGAATGACACAACCCTGGTCCAGCTGGGGCAAGCGGACAAATGAAAGAAGATGCATTCAAAAGAGGCGCGTCAGTGGCATTTTTGAGTCATTTTTAAGCGTAGATTATGTGTAAAAGTGTGACACGCAAAGTAAGTTTAGACTTTTGTCAGGCGAAGGATTTCCATGCTAATGCTTCACGTCTCCTGTTCATTGCTTGCTCGGTTTGCGCCCTCACCTTGTCATTAAATTCCGCCAGCAGATCCTTCAGGCTGAGACGAACATCGTCATCCTCTTCCTCATCGCTGTCAAGAACTGAAGGCGGCACAATGCGAGAGCATACGAGGTATACACACACTGGGAGCTCCTTCAGAATGCTGACAACCTCCTTATGTGTCGCTCCAATGAGAGGGATCCCATTCACCTGTCAAGAAGTTATGATATATCTTGTAAAATATAATATTTATAAACTATTTGTGTATTTAAAATATCTTAGATGTGTATTTATTGGTGACACTCGCTGCAACCCAGTCTAACTACAGGATGTGTGACAGCCAGGTTACTCCCCAAGTGTTTTGTTATTTTGTCAGTTGTTTTGGAAAGAGCAGGTAAGTTTCATGAGACGTGATGGCTGACCTGAACCACACACGTTTTACTTTCTTAACCCAACCGTATGTTTATGCCTGGACCTTACCATAGACTTTCAATCACCAATATCTTTATTTTCAATATGAGATATTTTACAAGGATGAGATAAAAAGGCAAAATTCCGCAAGGTCAAATCAATGACAAAGGATCCAATATTACTTCACAAAACAATGTAAAGGTAAATGAACACATCAGAGTCAAATGATAATTTCAAATAAACATAGTAGCATTTAGCTGTGCGCATTCACACCCAGAAAATATTTTTACTATAACACATACATTCCGACAGCCATGGATGGAAACATATCACAGTGAATTGGCAGATAAACTGCTCCTCCTCCTGAGCAACAGCACTTAATTTGTCCCCCCCCCCCCCCCGAGTCATCTGCCAATATATTACATGGAAGTTCTTATTCCAATTCACTTTTTACTTTCTGTAATTGTTTCACTCAGGTGGTATCTTGCATAATTTTCACAACTTTAATCACGAAGAAAAGGTGTTGGTCCCCGCAATCGCGTATTTCAAGCAAGTATTTTATTGAACTGAACCAAAAGGTGACAGGAATTTAGAAAATGTAGTCTCATGGGGCTTGAGAGCGTGGATTATTGTGACAGGACACCACTCATAAGTCCTTACAAATGTTTTTGGGCATGTTAAGAACGGCAGACATGCCTTATGTCATAGTTTCATGTACTGTAAAGCAACATTTTTTATTTTAAAGCCTTCAAAATGTAGTCCTTACACAATTTATGAGCCTTTGTGACGTGTCTACATTTTGTGCTGTGATGAAACGGTTATCACACATTCTGGAGTAAGACTGTTTCAATATATGAGTATTCAATGCTTTAAATCTGCCAAAGAGGCCTACATTTTTTATTTTGGGTGACATTTCAGGTTTGGGTATCGAGGAGTATTAAGTAGCCACTGTACATTGAGTCATTGCTAGAACAATTCAAGCTATAAGAATTGAACTATTTTGTGGGATTTAAGTACAAGTATCTGATCTGTTATCTGTCCATTTTTTTGCAAAATAAATAACAACACTGTGTAATATGTTATGTGTTAATGTTAGGAGGTTTGACAGAAATTTGGGGCGTAGGAGGGACCAAATTACTTTTAATTATGTCCTGATTTGTGAAACATTAGAGCTGAAAAAGGGTGTAGTTTCTTCTTCTCATAACTGTACAGTACGTGGCACAGTAATCGGTCCCACACAGCTCATATCTCAGTTCCTTTTATAAAGTAAATGACCTTCAAAGGGGTCACTTTCAAGAAGAGCTCGAATCCATATTTTAAGGTCAACTAGTGAAGGACGGGTTATAGAGCAGCTGATACAGTGGGGGAGACTGTATCAGAGTTACCTCCAATATCTGATCCCCGATAAAGATCTTGCCACTTTGGCCAACAGGCCCCTCAGGTAAAATGGAGCACAGATAGTGATGTCCTGCCCGAGCCTCCAGACTGATGCCCAGACCACTTGTCTCACTGAACCGCTCCAGCTGACACACCTAAAACAGACGGAACAAATGATAGGAAACAACAAAAAGACGAAGGTTTAGATGGTAAGAGATGCACAGAGGGAAGCCTTTAGTCTGTTTAAAAGAGTGCTTTTTATAATGTTGAATTATTAACATGATACAAGATTTAAACGTTTTTTGCATACATACAGTATTCGTATTTTAGCCTTGTTTTTTTTTTTGCATGGTAAAGTTAATGTTTATCTTCATCAAAGAGAGACCTACAGTCACTTCATATCGGGGTCCAACTGCATGCTGCCAACTCTTCCTCAGGTTTTCCTCTTCATCAGCAGTCAGTTTCACACCTATAGAATGTACACACATAAAATAATCATGCTCATACACACAAGTATATGAAATGATGCGCGCACACACACACACACACACACACACACACACACACACACACACACACACACACACAAATTAAGCCCCAGATGGTCCAATCAATAAAGAATGGGTCCTATATAAAAAACATCTCCTTGATTCTATTATAGCAAGAAGACAACATGACTCTCCTTGTGGCAAAGTAGAGTGTCAACACACAACCACTTACACAGGCACACACACACACTTACACACAGACACCGCAGGCAAACAGGCATGCATATTCACATCCACCATCTTGTGATTTCCTGGCAAAGTAATGTTTCCTCGTTCATCTATTAAAACCTCACAGCAATCAGGGCTTATTTTGACTGCGCTCTCTAATCAGGCCCAAAAATTCTTGTCTAAATACAGCCATATATGCAGGCAGGGTTGGAGAGAAATCATCTGGAATGAGCTGAATGAGTTGGATAAACACATGATTGCACAAAACTATAAATAGAGTCCCATCAAAGAGCATGGTTCACTGACACATCGCTGTTCCGTGATCCCAATCAGCATATCAGACAAAGTCCCATGATCCAGTTCTGCACTACTGTGCTGTATGGGAAGAGGAGCCTACCGTCTCTGGAATCGTGTCGCGGTCGTCTGCTGGCATATGCGGCTTGCCGGGAGATTTCACGCAGAGAGCAAATTCCTGGGAGATGGAGGAACGAGTTTGAGAGATGAATGCACAAACACACTTTTATTAAAGAAAAAAGAACAATGTGCAGGAAGGCAACAACAAAAAAGTCCAACACTGGCTCAAAGAAGCACAAAATCAGTCGTAGAGTCTGTCTGAACCAATACCCAAAAAATCGAATCTGTTATGGTTTATCCAAACAGTGGAGGATGCATAACTTTAAATCACTTCAAACCTCCCTGTATTACACCACTGTGCCAGTAGCAATGTCTCCTTGTCAGCGCAAAGCACCTGTCTCTTGAATCTTTTTGAGGCCAGCTTTGTTGGGGTTGCCAGCGTGGAAGCTGTGTGCGTGTCGGAGGGGCTTCAGAGGATGAAGTGGCGGCAGGATGTGACTCAGACAGGCAGCTTTTCTCAGCATCCTCAGCCTGACCAGGGGACCTGTCCTTCGGAGCACTTCCATGACACGCTGTTCACTGCAGCCCTGAAGGCTCACCTCATCTACCTGAGGGAGGAGACAAATGTAAGATCCAGACAAGATGGAAAGTAAAAACAACAGATGATGCTGGATGGTGATTTTAAAAAAAAATCTCCTTTAACAACTAAAATCAGAAGAACTGAACATATCTTTGAGATTTGTCATTTTAAATGTCTTCAGAGAATAAAATGTAAAAAAGCCATCTGTTTTTAGCAGAACTTACAGACAGGATGGTGTCTCCAATCTGCATGCGTCCATCTTGATCCACAGTACTGCCTTTCACAATGCCTTTTACCATCACACCGGCACTGTAGACTGAACAGATTCCAACAAACACACAGCTAATTGTGTAAATGTATAATTAATCATTTAATTCATTATCCAATAGTCAATTTTGCCCCAATTGAAACTTGTTAGCTCCATACCAGAGTTTAGGTCTCCTACATAGCTCGAGACGGTAAATCCCAGACCACGGCTGTTTTTAGTGAACTCCACACTGAACTCATAGTCATCGCTTGAGTCACTGAGCTGAAAAGGCAGAGAGAAACATTTTAGGCATGACAACAAACCTCCCTTACACGTCTAATAGCTCTTAATAGCAGATTATATCAAATATCATGCACATGCAGCACTCGCACAGACACACCTTGCCATCTGAGCTGTCCTGGCTGAGAACAGGAGAGGAAAGATGATTGTCCTTGGTAACATCCCTTGCAATAAGCAGTTTCACCTTGCTACCAGCATTTCGCAGCACCTGGGCCAGGTGGTCATTTGTGAACAGATGAAAAGGGATAGTATGGGAGCAGGAATACATAACATGAAAAATCTGTTGGCAGCCAGCGTTCCTGAAAAGACGTAAGCTGCTGGGATGTAATTGCATTCCACATTGATATTTAATGTTTGTTCTTAATTGATTTATTTTCAGTGTACAGCACTTTAGTTAACAGCAGGTGTTTTAAATGTGCTTTATGAATGAATTTGACTTGACCACTTAAATAGACCTCTCAAACCCCAAACAACCTGTTCAGGGAATGTTGGCTAAGGGAACTTCGCTTTCTAAAATTCCTCTATTTGGAACACCCTGCAATGTCACAAATGAAGACAGCGCTCTCTCCATGCCTTATGCTGGTTACCTAGTTACAGGAAACATCTCTTCCATTTGTTCTAGCTGTTATAACAACAAATGTTAACATGTTAACACTAACTTTCCACTGCAAAACAATGTTAGCTTAGCTTGCTAATAGGCTGGGTTTTATTGTTTAGAACATTTTTTTTTTTGGCAACTTGACCTCTTACATCTCATCAATAGCATTATTTACTAAAGTGTTTACTAAAGTGTTATCGGGTCTGCCAACTTTTGAGTTCAGCTTGGAGTGACAAAGATTGAGGTGTGCGCATGTGCGTACATGGCGGCCAGTGTTATGCCGAGAAGTGCATGAAGTGCATGCCTGCCGAGATATGCATCCCCATTCGCTGGAGCGCGCGTTAACCGGTTCAGGTGTGGATTATTACATTTATCCAATAAAGTAACAGTGATAAAATTGTAACGACCCAGAATAAAGTTAAAAGCACACAGTTGGCTTGTTTCCTCCTCTCCCTGTCAATCACTGGACCGCAGGTCATGTCACTCAGGTGTGGGCTGGTGGTTGGTGGAGAAGAGCAGGGCGCACCTTATTAACAGGCAAGGCAGGCAACTGCTTGGAGCCCCGAGCCACTAGGGGCCCCCGAGAGCTGAGGTGCATTCAATCAAAGATTGTCTAGTTACTTTATCTTTATTGTCTAGTTACTTTAGTCTCAAACAGTGGCGAACGTTCGTGGTGAACATGTTTTCTTTGAACAGTTAAATTTAAATGATTTTGTCAAAGATTGTCTAGTTAACATGTCTTTGGATCTGGAGGACATAGTATCAGCATTTGCACAAGCCAAGGCCCGTAAGCAGCATTTCTAAAAGCAGTGCAGACTGTAAATTGGGCTTATGAGGAACTTACTACTGTATATACTTTGTAAATATGTACTGTAAATATTTTGTACAAAGTTTATATTGGGTTTTCAAAGTAATTTGCGGTATTTTATTCAATTTTTGTTTTATTTTATTATTAGTCTATTTTAGTTATTTATTTATTCTTTACATGTATATTCTAAAAATAACAATGTTTTTCATGTTTGGAACATGTTTGGAATAAAAAGAGGTTTTATTTTGGACCTGTTGAAATTCGCATCTGTTAATTCAATCAGATAAACAAATTTATGATGTAGTTATATCATTCCATTCCAGACTCTCTTTGAAGCATGATCAGCAGGGGATGCATTTTTCGGTCTGCCGAAGTAAGGCATCCCCTGCTAGTCCCGCGAATGGGGATGCATTTCTCAGCATAACACCTGAGGAGGGTGAGGGCATAGGGTTGACGATCCCCTCAAGGCTCTTAACGCTTAATTATGTTTGTGTATAAAAGGTTCTAGAGGTGTTCCTACTATGTAGTGTGTCTTTTTCTACAGTTCCGAGTTCTTGTTCAGCTCTGTTTTCATTGTTAGCAGCAGGGATATTACACTAAGAACAAATTAGAGCTGGGTTTATGGTATATTGTATTTTACTAACGCTTTTTTTTTATGTGCGTTAATTAACCAACTCGTGACTCACTTGTTTCACAATGAATGTTTTTGAATGGTGAAAAACTATATCTTATCTACCCGAGCCTGCTCTTCCTCACCTGTCCAACTCTTATTACACCCCATCCGTCTGTTGCACTCTCCATCTCCTCTGTTCCCCTGTCCTCTTCTCCTCTCTCCACCCTCCAGCAACAATAATTCACTTAAATTATTTTCGGTCTTATGATTACTGTAGATCCTAGCTTGCTATTGCTTCTATTTATTTACCTATATTACGCACGTATTCATGATATCTTCTCTGATGGTGTCCCTTCTGCTGTTTGTTGTCGAGGCACCGTGCCGGAGAGCAAAATACGAATGTACCAGATATAGACAGTCTACTGCTTCTGTGACATAATTACAAATCGAACATTGTGATATCATTATTTCTGATGGGTTTAATACGTGGGTTGCAACAGATCTGTTATCAACATTCTATTGTTAGATCCGAGGCTGTTCAGAAAACATTTGTGGCTGCATCATCATTTGATTTGAATAATTAAAGCCGTCTGAACAGTTTTAAACCTGAGGACTGCTCCTGTCAAAAATTCAAGAAAGGGCCGTTAATTTATAAGAATGAAATGGAAAAATGCTGAGAAAGTTTCAGAGCACGGGAGCCACATTACCCTTTCCACAGAAACTCACACACACACACTCCAGTGAGCTGTCAGCGAGCAGATGCTGCAGCAACAGCTGACTGGCACATCTCTGATAAGTCAGCTACACCATTCCGCAGCGTTCTGCTCTGATAACTGGTGTCAGAAATCCAACAGTTGTTTACAGTGGATATCTCTCACTTTCACCTGATTGTTCTCAAAACCTCAAACTCGCACATAGTGCTACTCCGTCTTTACATGTGCCCCTTTTTTTTTTTTTTGCAATACAGTGTCATTAGTTATCAGTCATCAGTTTTTCACTGCACGAGAAGATTGATGCGTTCCGTGAGGAAATGAGGAATTGCGTGAGTCTCACGCTCAATGTGTAACCGCTGGCTGTTTCCCTCTTTTTATTTGGAACTCAGGCAAGCTGCAGCAGTTGATGGATAATCTTGCTTTTGAACTTAATTTGCAGTGATAAACCATTCTTCAGTTCTTCCCCACACTGGTTACAGTTCCTTTTGATTTTGAATTGAGTGTTTTTGCTGCTGAATATTACTTGTATTACTTAACATGGTTGATTCTATTTGGCAACCAGAACGCTGCACATATGTGAGATGGAATGATAACTGCTATGTGAGATTAAGTTGTTATTAATCGACGGTTTCTTTAAGCATCGTCCTTATGGGTAAAGACAAAAGGGTGGAAAACCTTTTTCTATGTAATCGCTCACCTGTGCCACCTGCTCGCTGTTCATGCCTGCCAGTTCTGTATCTCCAATGCGCAGGATCTGATCTCCACTACGCAGACGACTATCCTGAGAAACATCATATCAACAAACCGAAAAACTCAAAAACATTTAACATAAGCACAGCATTTCAGCGTATAGTATGTTTTAAGCCTTCCTTAATTAACTCAGGAAATGCCTTGAGATTTTTGCAGATCGAATTGCTTTCCTTATAGTGGAACTGTAGAACGGAAAAGCAATCAGTGAACTGTGATTGAGATTAATTCACAGGTAGATTTACCCTTCCAGCTGCTCCTCCAGGCAGAATGGTCTTGACCATGACACCTGTGCTCCTTCCTCCTATGATGCCAAAACCAAGTCCTTTCCCATCATTGATCAGCTCTATTATCTCCACATGACGCCTCTAACATGGCAGACGAAGGGAAACAGAAAATAGAAAGAATAAATAAACAAAGTAAACTAGTGCCTTTTAATGGTCTTTAATAGGAATACCACACGTGCAAAGCTTACTGTACCTCGTGTGCAATGGAAGAAAGGTTTCTCCCCATTGACATGGTGCGGGAGATTCGAGGGGGAGTGCAGTACTGAAAAATAAATGCAGCAAGTAAAGCAAAGCACACTTGAAATAAAATCTTCATGAGATCTATTGAAACACCTATTTGATGATAGTCAACTTGGCTTGATTTTAATCATGTACAGACAATCTTAAATGTAACATAATCTCTCCTTTATCATAGCTATTCTCTACATACCTGGAATTCCGTGTGAATGGAATTGTCAGGGTAGATGTCTGTGAGGGACAGCTCTCGTGAGCCTAGAGAGGAAAAGCTGCCCTCCCTCTGGAAGGGTCTGGCAGTGCTGGGCCGTTGGTTCTCCACAGCCCATGTGTATGAGTCACTGTGGCTCAGCATCTTTGAGCCCAGAGCTAAGCCCTGGCATGGGCCGCAGTTCATGGAAACAGACTTGGAGATTCCCTTCCCCTTGTTAGATCAAGGGAGCAGTAAGGAAAGCATAAATTAGACACGTGAAAAAGTGGGAACAGGGGAATGGAAGGGATGGATTAGGTCGTGGGAAAAAGGCAAGATAGAGAGTGGGGACTGAGGGATGCAGGGAAGGCAAAAGGAAAGACGGAGTGGGAGATGGGTGAGGTAAATGAAGAGATGGGAAAGGAGATTAATCAAAAAGTGGCGATATTCATTTAAAAAAATGAAATATGGAGTCATGGAGGAATGGCATGAAGTTGAGAGAGGAGTGGATGGAAATAGAAAGGATGGAGAAATTGAAAAGGAGACATTGTGAGACAAAAACATGTGAGAGGGAGAGCAGGGAGATGAGCATTAACAAAAAAAAACCAGAATGATACATTTAAAATGGAGCAGAAAGGAAAAAGATAAGTAGGAACACAGGGATCTGAGATAAAGACTTCTTTTTAGTTCCACAAAACTGTTACCCTTTGTCTGTTAAGCTCTTTCTGTTCCAAAGTTTTACAAAAAACGTTCAACGAGTTGCCAACTGTTTAAGCAGCCGACGCAGAATAAAATCATGCTATCAAAATAATCTAATGGGCAACTTCACTCTAGTTTGATTTGCCGTCATATTCTTGTTGCTATGGATGGGAAACCATTTGTTCATTTAAAAAATGCAAACTCTCTGTGTCAGTCCTTTAAAAAAATCCAGACCTTGGGCACAGTCCAGTGCCACATTTCCTGGGCTGCAAAGATGCTAAATGGCTGCAGGCTTGTGCAACATGGCTAATTTAATAAACGCTTGTGTGTGGAGGCTGTGGGTTATCTTATTAGAGTGCACAACATCGGGCAGTTACCAGGCTATGGTGCTCAGCACAAACGAGTAAGTTAAATGCCTAAACGGTGTCATACATTTCTCCCACAGTTGAAAGAAAATGTAAACCTTCTGCAGTTATCAGTGTTTCTGCATTGATCATTCAGAAAACATGGTCCAATCTTCAAGCAAACACTGTGTTGACTAAACCAACACAAACACACAGAAAAAAACTGTTATGCTTTTCATATGAAAATCATTCATAGAGCAGCCTGTTATCTTTTGAATTTATTCAATCGTAGACTCAAAAAAGCAACAACTGCTATCAGATGTTTAGCTGCATAAACAACGAGGAATTGTACACTTGTACAGAATTATACACTCCTGTTACAGAGCTACCACAGTTCGGTTTTGTTTGAGCAGCCCTATACAGATCATACCACAGCATCTAAATCCTCCTTCCATCGACGCCGCTCATTCACTCTTTTTCATATAGCAGACACATGTGAGTACTTAAAAAGATGCAGACATTTCTGAAAGTGTTTGCTCTTATCTCTGGTCTCTCCTGCAACAGCTTCAGGATTACTGGGCAATTGGCTCAGTCTTTGCAGGATACTCTCTTGTCTTGAGATTGCTCCAATTGTTCAGCTGTTAGATTCATAGATGCTTTTGCAACTTCTTCCAGCTTTGCACATTTCTGTAAATATTTCCTCAAAGGCCCAGAGAGAGCGGTTGTAATCGAGGCCTCCATTTGATAACATCAAGCATTGTAGTGATGGAATAGTCGAAGTCTTTGTAATTTTACATTGAGGAACAGTATTCTACAATTGCTTCACTATTTGCAGATGACTGAACCTCTGCCTTTCTCCACTTCTGAGAGGCTGCCTCTGTAAGGCGTTCTTTTCATGCCCAATCATTTTACTGATGTGCTCCCAATTCACCTGTTTAGTTGCAACATGTTCCTCCACCTGTTTCTTTTTAATGATAAAATGTCCCACTTTCATGGGAATAAAACATAGATTTATTAGATTTTGAAGCCATTGCATTGTGTTTTTATTTGCATTTGACACAGCGTCACAACTTTTTTGGATCTAGGGTTGTACATAAATTCTACCCCCTTTAACATGTACTTTTAACATGTAACCCTCCCGACCGGCATAAGACATCCCTTCCTGATTCTGTTCTTGCTGATAGTCTCTTTCTGTTCAAATGGAGATTTTCCTCACCACCCCATGTTCAGAAAGTGGGACAAAGAGAAAATTTGATCAGATCCGTTGGTTTTCTTTGCGGGTCAAGTTTTTATGGACCGGAATTTTACATCACATTTGATTGAATTGTATTATAAACAGATTGAATTAGATGGTATACAATTTGAATCTTATTGAAATTATGTTCCTTCTCTTTAAAGTGCATTAAGACGATTATAGTTGAGAATTAGCACTATAAACTGATTTGAATCTAATGAGCCCTCACCATTTGCGGGTGAGAGCAGCATAGTCTAAAGGTAAGCAACCAGCAATCTCTTGCACAAATGTTCAGTGTCACAAAGATCTGTGGATTAGCGCTTCCTGCTATGCCCTCCTTGCTCCTTATAAGCATTTGCAATCAAGTCAACTCTAGTCATCACGCAGCAACACACGGATATGTAAGGCATCAACGTGCTGACGCATCAAAACTTAAGCTGTATCTGAGTGGGGAACAGCATAAGGAAAATGTAGGAATTGTACAACTTTTGAGCCTCAATTGTGAAATCTATGTATTTCGTGTTCTGCCATGAGATTTCTATTAATACTTCTATGGAGAGCTCAGTGAACATGTCGAATATGTTCTTGTGCAACCCAGAGGTCCAAAAGGATCAGCAGGACACGCTCGGAGGTCCCGGGTTCGTGTTCCATTGTGTTAGACCTGCTTTGACGGCACAATGGTGCCCAACCTAATAGTAAGCAAGTGGTGTAAGTGTTATGGCTGACCTATATATATACATATTAGGCTTTATATGGGATCATAACTTTTGACAATCCTATCGATGATTTTTTTGCCGACTTCTTATCATGATACAAAGCCACCAAACCCCCACCCCCCTCCCATCCCCTTCTCCCTTCTGCCCTCCCACTCTATCTATCATACAGCTTTAGTGGTAAGCTTAGGTAAGCTGATTACTCATCCAGTTTGGTTCCTACATTCAGTATTTTGGGAATGATTCCAGCTCCTTCCTCATCAGTCAATATATACCAAACACCCACACACTAATGCTTGTGCTATACCTTTGGCGGGGGCTTCCGCTGAGCTTGCTGCAAGCTGAGTATGTGAAGGAACAAGGGGCTCTGCAGGACAGTCTTTAGCAGGGTTAGTTTCTCCTGAGTGGGGGCCTCCCCCCTCTCCTTCAATTTGGCTTGCAGCCTCTCCACAGCATCCAAGGCACACTGAGTATCTGCAGAGGAATTCATTGTCATTTGTGTGATTCAGAAACAGGCTTTTCTGCAGTTTGGCTTAGCATTCACATGCTGCGGCAGCTGCCGGCTGACCCTGACACAAAACTCCAACCTTGATGTTAAGCTATTAAATGTCACAACTTGTCAGTGGTAAAGTAAAGGAGCAGATAATGAAAAGAACTGTGTTTTGAGGTTATCAAGCAAACTGCTTCCACGTGAGTTCTTTAACATGTTGCCAAAGCAAAACGAACGAAGAAACACTTAGTTGTCTGTTGCACAACAGAGCAAAATCTGCATGCTGCATCTGTTCGTGTTATCCTCGTTCATTTAGCAGAATAGCAGCTAATGAGCGAGAGCCACAGCTTCTGTAATTGTATGTGGCAGACGGCTAAAGCCCTGTAAACTCTTCAACCCAAAGTTTTGAAAGGAGACTGAGTGCAGCGCCACCTGCACATGTAACTACTCTCTCCTGTCTTACTGAAGCAAGCATGTCTGACACTTTAATTGTAAGCCTCAGATGATGTCGGAGGCGGGGAGTCTTCCAAAGGCTACTGTGACATTTTTAAATGAAATTAAAGTGGCCTCTGCATTTGAGTGTGACTGAATGGACTTACCCATGATCTCCATTGCTGCCTGACAGAATGTTTGAGCCACTTGTGTTCTTTGTGATGTCTCAGTTAAGTGTCATACTTGTCTGTTTGGCTCCTGTGACGTGAATAAAAACAAAAGGTGCATGAATTGAAATGATACAGATTGTAAAAGGCCAACTGACGTTTTTGTGATAATGTCTTTGCAAAAGATTCTCCCTGGCAATACGTAGTGTGCCCCCTACCCTTGAATAATAATTACTGTACAAGGAATTATCTTACATCTGTTCGGCATGTATCATTTTACTCCTCCATCTTCTCCTCCAAGGCTTGTGCCATGCTTGCAAGCAAGCGCCTTGCTTGTCACCTAATGCTCTTTAGTGGGATTTACGTCTTCTCCAAAAGGCTTTATCAGCCAGGGATGGTAATTAACTGCGACACATGGCCTCCCCGACCATTCTGACTTGAGGGGGAAGCCTGTATAGCTTCAAAGCATGATACAAGTGACATGATTTGATTTGCAAAACGATGGCCTGGAAATGACAACGTCTCATCTGCAATCTAATTAGGATCAATTGATGGTCACCAGGGATATATGCCCTTCACGGCAGCCTAATGAAATCTATAAGTTCATTTCAAAGCGATGCTGACGGCTTCCTAATTTAAAAAAAGACAGATTATTTGTATATCTTAAGGGAAATCTTATGCAGAGCCATCACAGCAATCTTGTGTGCAATCTAAGAGGCATTCGGTTATTTTCCTCCCTCCCTCCCACAAACATGACCCGTTCATTTCAACTATATCACTATGACGACCGGACAGACAGCATTAGGTGCAGAGAGCTTCGTCTCACCTCCATTGCAGCACCGGCAGACGATCAACAGGTCCCTAAGCTCACACAGAACAGCCACCACCACCTCCAGTCCGCGGGGGAAAAAGTTACCTTTGCCGAATAGCAAGAATGACACTCACTGCTGATGGGACAAGTCATAACAGCTGACTGTGAGGCGCTGAAAGACATCGAGAAGGGACATGAGCACTTTATTCGCCGGCGCACGGTGCACTGCGCATGCCCCCCTCTGAGCGTCAAGAACAAAGAGCTCATCCCTTTGGACTGATGGAAAAAGAAGTGTTCCTCAGTAATCAGTGGAAATAAACACGCCCTGAAAATGATGCGCGTGAATTTAATCAGGACGCCCAGGTAAAGTTGTGAAGAAGCCTATGATTCCCTAAAATACCACAGCCTTCATCAAAAAAATATAATTTCAAGAATAATTTATTTTCTAACAAATGTGGGATTGCCTCGTAAAAAAGAGATATCAGGATACCGCACGAGTTATTAAAGCCGGGTTATCTATTTATTATGGGGCTGTAATGGATGTAGGCTGTTTATTTACTTAGGTTATGCATGTGCCCTTACAAGAAAGAGCCTACATATTCAATCACCTGGAAAATGAATGAATTAATAAATTTCCATGTTTAGACTTAATCTTCATAGTCTTTTATTCATCCAACATTTCTGCCTCATTGCTTTCATGCATTTGTAGTTTCCCCTCTCAGGTCAGAGCGCTATCAGGCAATGTGATTCAGTATGACCTGTTACACTCAGTCCATTTTTTCTTTCTTTCTGTTGGCCAATAGAAATCCGTTCATTTAATGACTTGTCATTCCAGGGAGCAATTGGAATAAATGACTGTGATTTAACTCAAGTAGCAGACACTACTCTGGGCTAATTTAGGCATTTATGGCTCAGCTACTCCACTGACAAGTGCTATGTGGGTCATACATGGCCCAAAGGTCAAGAGTTGGACCTAACTTTGATAATGGCATTGTTTGGGCCAAATGTGGCTCAAATGTCAACTGATATGGACATATGAGTAGTTTTTTCATACCTTTTCAAATGCATTTTTTTTAATAAGCAGTAAGGTCGTCAAGGGGGAACTGATTTGAAACATGCACAGTAGATAGAGACTAATAAATAACCTTTTTTGGGGGTTGTCTTTGTTTAGTTTCTTTTACTTTTGAATTAAATGTATAATAAAAAATAAATTTAAAAAAAGTTACAAGACAAAAGTTTACTATACACTACTAAAACACATTTAAAGCAACCCTGATTGGTTGAGAGTAACGTTAGCCGACCTTGACGCCATTTTGTTGGTGGTCACTTGTAATCCTGTAAAAAAAAAAAAAAAAAAACTAACACTTTAAGATGTTTCTTTGTCAGCTCCTGTTTGGTTACAGGCAGAAGCACCATTACTGTCAGAAGTCAAAGGTATTTGGGTGGGGATCAGAAAACGACCACGAGGGCTGAAATAAAATATACCATGTCATCCTCCTCGACGCCATTTTTACACTTGCACTTGCAACAGCTCCTACGACCGTTTCCATCGACTGTTCCTCGAACCAAATTATAGGTGATATCTAGATGAACATTAACTCGTGGGCTCTTTTTTAGGGTGCACAGTCTTCACAAACTCTGATGGCTAACCGTAGCCTAAAACCCCAAAAGAAAGCAGACTTGGTATCTGGTAGACATCCCTGGTTTATATAGTCACACTTGTTAGTCGACGCCAAATGTGGGCAATCGAAAACTTCACATGGGGCCCATATTTTGAAAATAAAATATTCTTGCTCTGTCTTGAGTTAGATGAAAATGAGCAACTGGAGTTGTTTCAAAGCAAGCCAAATCTTCAGCCAGTGTCACTCAGATCATGCAGCAAATCCCGAGTAAAAACTAAACTGAGCGTCCTAGAATGATGCCCTGTGATGTGGCTCTTAAACTTAAACTCGCCAACGGGTTTCGTAGCCCGTGTGTTTTCACACGGCAGGTGGAGCCCTCGGTCCAGATATTTAGGTGTGAAGTCCAGTTCCGTGTTTTCCACCAGATACCCCACTCCGTCTCTCCCTCTTTCACTTCCCGCATCCCCAAGGCAGGAATCATCACCCGCTCTCCAGCCCTCTACCCACCCTCTGCTCCCCGCCCGCTCGCGACGTAACGCTCCTCTCGCCGGGCTGCGCTCTGATCAACCGAGCGTTCACCGCGCCTCTAAATTGGTTTGTCATTTCTGACCCCTCTCTCTGTGTTGACCACGCTGATCTGCTTCGCTGCGCTCTGCGCCTGCAGACCCCAGCAGAAGTCAGTAAGAACATAAAGGCAGCCGTGATACACAGAGAGGCAGGCAGGAGGGAGTGGAGGACGGGGATACAGACAGACGGATAGAGAGGGAGAGAGATACGCCTCTGTCCTCCCCCAGCACTCCGCTGGGCTCACAGTGCGTTTGGACGGACGCGGAAACCTTCCTCCTCCTGCGCGAGCGCTGATCGGGATACTGATCACGCAGCTATTGGCTTATTAAACCCCTCAGCTTTATAAATATTCCTTCTCTCAGGAAGGATCGTGCTCGTCGTTTTGCGGCGGCAAAAATTAACTAAAGAGTCGGGAGTCGAGGCTCCTACCCGGCAAGTGAAAGATAACGACTGGGAAGATATTTTTGTGTTGCGGGGACTGTGTGAAAGAGCGCAAAAAAGGTTATTTCTGACTCCTCTCTGCGCTGGATGTGAACATACGCGCCGACAGCTCAGGCTGGAAGCACGGTAAGAAATCCGCTGTTTATTCCTTCACAAACAATGTAGATTATTATTTGAATTTTTTTTTAGGCATCACTGGTGAGCGTCGGTAAATCTCTCGGCTGTATATCAACCCGTGTCTCTCACTGAGGTGCTCTGCGGGCTACATGGCAGCGCTGACTTTGGTTCTCACGGATGCCTATGGGAATGTGGCCTGCGATTATCGCACTTAAGGGGCCGCCGAAACTGGCCTCAGCGGACGAGGATGGAAAATGGAAAACAGGCTCATAGAGATGATGGTCCAGCGGCTTGTGGCTGCATGGGCGTCATTTGGGTGTGAGGTGTCGCTGTAAGGCGAAGCATTAAGCAATGATACCTATTACCTCCACAGAACACAATCAATTCAATCTCATTATCCCATGACAGCCTCTCGGCCTAGGTGCACACGTTATTATTATTATAATAATTATTATTATTATCATTGTTAATCATACCGTGGCCGCGTGTATCTGCCTCACTGCAGGGCTCAGTGACAAATCACACGCTTTGGCGTGATGGATGACAGACTAAGAGTTCGCCTGGCTCCCCGGGTTTTTTTCGCTCCCAATTTTTATGCGGCTGTCATCCGAGTATGTGGGAATGCAGTCAGCTCATTTTGGGGCCGCTCTCGTTTTGTCAGCCGCAGTCTAAAAATCCGGAGTAAATCCAGCGGTCTCCGTAAGAAAAGCAGCGTCCAGCAGAACCGCGCACCCCAGGACACGTCAATCATGCGGATCCATGAGTGAAAGCCGTGGCTTTTATATACAGAAGAGGCATCCGAGGTGCTGGGTGACCTTGGTGTGAAACTGAAAACTATACTGAAGGTGGCACAGTCCAGCTGAAAACAGTGGCTTGGGCTTTTTGTGAGCGTAGAGATGCAAATAACCACAGTCAAATCCGCACTAATGATTGACCAAATCTAAACATTGTTCTCCCTTGCAAATAATTGCAGAATTCTGGCAATTGGAGCCCCCCTCTAATTGTCACTCTGCTGTCTGTATCTGCCCGGGTGGCTTTAGGCTGGCCTGTTTGAATCACTGTACCCTCAACATCCAAATGGCCCTCAACATTCTGTGCAAACTCTTTGTGTAGATCTCAGTATTCAGTGCATGTACGTTGGACTGGTTGACAATATGTTGGCTCAGTGCAGCAGCAAATAAAGGTGTCTCTAAGGAATCCACTGAGCAGGTGGGGAATGGTCAGTTTGGGCAGTCGATGCTATTGTCTACACTGGAGGAATTATAGGTTTGCTTTGCTGCCATTTTGGCCACAGCTGTTATCAAAACAAAAATGATGATAAAAACAAAAAACAGAGCTTTGTCTCAAAGAGGGATTTTACATCTATGGATGAGATGAGACATGTTCGTATCAAGTAAACCTTGGAAATTGAGATGATTGTTTTGTTTTGAAAATATGAAAAGAACAAAATCCCAAATACTGTATTTGTCTGTCACGTATATCTGATTTTTAAATCGTTTTTAAGCAGTGGAGAAATCAAGCCTCAATGATTTTTTTTGTCCAAATTTGCACCAGCTACAGGCAATCTTTTTTTTTTTAATCAATATCCCGACAGGCTCAGGTCGCCGCTCAAGAGTGAGCCACATGATGTTGGTCAGACATCTCACTGTGAATGCAGTGTTGTCAGAGAAAACGTAAATGGTTACGTACAGTAACGGCACTCTGATGTTTCGATGCCCCTGATGCTGTATAATGTTGCAACAGCAGCAATCAAGCTTTCGGCTTTCTGGAGGACTATCTGTCCTCCTTTAATGAGGTCACTGATTCCTTTCTGTTTCGATGCACTAGAAGAGCAAATATCCTTGCTGAGAAAAAAGAGAAGAAAAATAACCCCATATGAATTCAGATGGCTGTGCTAATTCGCATTGTTTTGCTTGAGTGAAAACCTAGCTGTCTTTGTTTGAAGCTGGTAATATAAAACGGGATTTGGTTTCAATTTGGAAGATTCCAATCGCAACATCAAACCATCTCAAACGGAAGGAGCTTTTTATTCAAACAAAGGACCATGCGTTTGGCATCTTGTGCAAACATCAAAACCTCAAGATAATGAAGATAAACCTTGGCAGACAACATGATACATTAGAGACATACAACATCAGAGAGTCACATGCGAGGATATTAAGACAAGCAGGCACATAATCAGTTTTGTAACAACTGCAGCTGCTTGTGACTGAGGTCGATTTGCATTGTCAAGGGTTATTAAAGAGTCGAACTTCAGCACTTGTGCAATCAGTTCTGTTTTCTGGGCACACAGAATCCAGGAATTGAATTCCCAAGAACTGTCTTAACAAATGTTTCTTGAAGAATTTGTAGCCTTCTGTCGAAATTGCTTGCATTTTTTCAGTGGAGAGCATTCTCTGGTGTGACAAATGCATACCACTGCATCGGCACAGAGAGACCAGTCAGCTGAGCGGCACACAAAAAAGTCTTCTCACTTGAGCTCTTTGTTGGTCCTGGTTCAGGATTGTCCACTTGAACGCTTACCACCACAGCTCTTTCAAAGACAATGTTGATAAGAATTCTTTAGATGAAGATATTGTTTTGAAGAGGTGGTTAATGTGTCTCTGACTAAACTATTTAAAATCAATTATGGTCAGTTGGCGGCGTGGCTTGTGTGCAATGCAATTTCAAGTACTGCATTATTGTTTGTGAGTTGTTAAAGGCCAAAACCATGAAGATGCTCTGAGATGCACTTGTGACTGGAATGTGATGGAAGGCCCTACATTGGTATATCCACATCCAGAGTGTAGGAGGACAAGGATGTTACCAGGATCTCACTGAACAATGAAAATAAATCCTCCTGGCGGCTCCATTGGTGGCAAGGCCTGATGCCTTGCGACATTTGAGGAAGATGAGGCATTATTGAGATGAGCCTTTTTACCTCAGGCCTCTTGTCGTAGGTTGCTCTAAACTAGACGTCACCAGCATTGAGGTTCTAAAGCTAGCTGAGTTACTGGATGGGGAGCGTCCATGGGTTTATTATCTCTGCTGTTTCACCCTCACTGTGACTGGGACCTCAGCCCTCATCCTCTGGGTGTTTACAGGTGCACTGCGAGGCATCCTGGATAGATCAGTGTGGCTCAGCCCCGACAGCCCACAAATATGAGCAATGGTGGCCTCCACGAGACTGGACCAGTTGCTCTTGTCCAGTAAGAAATTTCATGGCCGTCTGGCTGGCTGTTTGCTGTGGAGTCTTTTCAGCCCTTTCCGTCAGGGCCTTTCGTGGCTCTCTCCTCCCAGTGAGAGGGCCACATTCACTCTGTGTGCTCGTCTAATTGCCCTCCCATTGAGAGTAGGGGTGCAACGGATCAAAAATCTCACGGTTCGGATCGTTCCTCGGATCAGAGTCACGGATCGGATCATTTTTCGGATCAGCAAAAAAAAAAAAAAAAAAAAAAAAAGACAAATAAACATGTTTTGTCTTTTTGTTTATTAACACTTTTAAATTATTAAATTGAAATATATAAAATCAACTTAAAGTGCACAATTAACATCTTCTTTTCAACATAATCAAAGAAAAACAACTTAAAGTGCAACATAAAAACACACCGATAGCGTTTGTGATCGCTTTAGCCCGGTCAGATTGTGAAGGAAGGGGCTGCCTAAATGCCGCGGTTGTTCACCCGCTTTCGGTTTCACTCCTGTCAGTGAAACACCGGGGTGATGTCGCTGCAAAGTCTGCACCGAAGTCTAGCCTACTTTTATTTTCCATGCCCACTGTTCTACATGTTTTACGCTGAGGACAATAAATCACAAACGAGCCATAGGACTGTTTGCTTATTGAAGAGGGAACTGTTGTAGACTTTTACCCAGAGCGTGGAAAGTAGCTCTGTCCCTGGAAACTAGCAGGAATGGTAACGGCTGTGTGAGGACTGAACATGCGCACAATTTTTTTTTTTCATAAAGCAATCCGCGGATCATGTGTGTGCCGAACCGAAATAATTGATCCGAACGGATCACGGATCAATGATGATCCGTTGCACCACTAGAGATTGCTACCCAGAGTGGTTGCATCGCTGCAGCCATCTCCCTCCTTGGTTAAACACGATGCGAAGAAATGCCTAAAGCTCTGCTGAATGTCTTAATCTTTCAACTGGGTTCTGTTCACTGCTCTGCCTGACGCTGCTCTAATATCTTCATTCCTGGGGAAGAGAGCAGTAATGACAGTCTTTCAGTTTAGGGCAGAGGAGCTTGTACCTCAATTGTAAAACGTTTTTTCCTTGTGCCTTTAAAAAAAACAAAAAACTAAACAAAACCACATCAGTCATGCTAGAATTAATCTTTTTTTTTTCAAATAATAAAAGATTTTTCAGAATTTTTTCCATTGTTATGCATCTTAGAAGGTACTTGTTTGGAGTTTCACCCTGTTCACCAGTATGAGGGAAACACAACTCCATGTCCTCCCTACTAGCATATCTCCTCCACAGTCAGCGTCAGCCAATGACATTGCCCAGAGTTGAATGACTGGGACCATGCCTTTGAAGGGATTAGAGCACTTGGGGGGCTGTCCACATGCTCACTTTCCGATGGCACAGTTTTAGGGGTGGTGTGGTCACATCTATGAACATATCAGTTGCAATGTGAGGTCGGTGCTTCTTGCTCAAGGTAATCTTATTTGTGGATGAACTGGGGATGGAACCACCAACCTTCTGGGTGGAAGATAACCATTCCACCAGCTGCTCTATGTCATATGTGTTACTGTTTGGGGCAGCGGCGCTACATTTTCTACAAGTACTGTGTAGCTTACAAAATTTCAGCTTCCTATGTGGATTTTAGTACTATGCCAGTTTGTTGAGCATTGGTCATAAGTTATAGAGGGTGGCTGGTTGATTAGAAGCCTTTATTTAGGGGTCACTGTATAGCTCAACTGGTTAAGCTGGTGCCCCTGTAGTTACTCAACATAACTGGCCCAGGTTCAAGTCCCTCCCTGGGGTGCTTTGTTGCATGTCTTCCCCCACTCTCTCTGCTGTGAAATAAAGGCTGTAAAAATAAATAAAAAAACAAACCTCTATAGACTACATTTTGATCCATTGGAGTGTGCTGACACAAATGGATTTTCACTAAAACCGTCCTGTTGCTGGGTCTGACATCAACTTAATGGATAGGTGAGATACATGCTTTTTCTCTTCATGAATCTTGTTTGCAGTTTTAATCAGACTATGGGGAGATGACGTTACACCCGAAACCCGATTCTGAGGTTTATGAATTTTATGTTGCTAAAGCTACTGACTTTTTACCTTCTGCCTTTTGCTGATGAGGGCTCAAGGTGGGCTTAAGGTGGCTGAATTCATGCAGAATTCTCTCTTTCCTTGAGCCTCCATGAGCCTCTTTCCCGATTCTCCATCTGCTTGGACAAGACAAGGGGGCTGAGAAAAGCAACCAGCTTTCTATGAATGGGGATCCTTCCCAAAAAGAAACTCTATGTCCTGCCAATATCCATCACACTAGGTGGTGGATTGTATTATGGTGGTGCATCATCGCCAGGGACTGCGGCCTTCAGTGTGCTGTGAGCGCATTCTACCAGGGGTATGGCTACCTCATGGGCCTTGTTTTGGGGCTGTTTGTGTGCGGGGACTATGTGGAGCTGAAACTTCTCTCACCACTAGGTGAGGATTCTTAGCTGTGCAGAAGACTGGGATGGGCACGAGGTGTTGACCTTCCCGGCTCGATGTGTTATGGGCTTCGAAGCATGTGATTTGAGAGCAAGTTATATCCCCCATAGACAGACACTGAGCTAGGTGTAAAAGAGCATGTTTGGTTTTCGGAACCCTGGTTCTCATTGCACTGGTGAGCACAAGCATGCTTGAGAATACCTGGTGCAAGTCCAGGGGGAGTTGGATGATGATGAGAAAACTCATGGTTTGTCTCTTTACAAATGTGTCAGTAGCGCTCTGGTGGTTGGTCACGTCAGAGGACGCCTCCCAAAGTAAAAAATAATTCACTCAGCTTTCAGAAAACCAGGCTTACTCTGGTAACTGAATGCTCCTCGGATCCAGTTCTCTACTTAGTCAATTTATGCGTGGCAAGGCAAAGGTCAGTGCCAGGGAGCTTTGTAGATAAACTGAAGGTGGTGTTTGTTATGCCCATAGAGACAACCGGCCTTCCTGCATGAATAATTGTCACCTTTGTGGCTAAAGCTTTACAAAAAAAAATCATGAAATTATAATGTGTTTTAATGAAAATAGAGCTGTAGAAATTTCAGTGCTATTTCATAATGCAATGATGATTCACAATCCTAGTTTCAGCCTCTCTGAGTGCCAAGCTTAACCTAATTCAAAAGCCCTCTCCTGAACTAGATGACATCTCTCTCCCGCATTAAAATAATGAGCCCAGATTCTTGCCTGTCTTCCTCGTCCACCTAAAGTGCTCGGTCATGTGTTAACACATCCTTCCTCCTACCCTCTCCTCCGCTCAGAGAATAAGCCAGGCCTGCTGCATTTTGCACCATTGACTGAAGCTATGCGCTTCGTCCTCCTGTCTTTATGTGTGAAGCTCATGTGAGATATCATTCAACTCTATTAGTGGTTCACCATGCGGCAGGAGTATGCAGCTAGTTAATTATGCCAGGGAAAAGAGGAAACTAGCAGTCGACGACTAGCCGTCACATCTCAGGGCATTCACTGACTCATTGCTATTATGACTTTGACCAGAACTGTCTCAGAAGATAGATGTCTTGTTCTGCGAACATATAGATTTATTGGAAGGTTTTCTGCTAGAGCCACATCGCTATTTTGGCCATCTTTATTTTCTGTATGGTTTGAATGCTCATTGTTCACCTCCCTGCTAGCGTCAGGTGTGATGTAGTATTCATGGAGCGCCGAACGCACTTTTTAATTCCATTTTTCTACTTTCTTTAGAAGCTTATAAAAACGTTTTAATGGTTGTGTCTCAGTTTTCCAGAAATCCCTCAGGTTTTAGAAGGCATTTGCAAACAAAACCTTTGGTCTGAATGGGTTAAACAATTTCAGCTGAAGTTTGATACAAAATCATCTGATCACACACATGGTTGACTCTAACCCACGGGCTTTTAATTGTATCTAATAACTGGAGCTGAAATCTATAGTTGATCCACTTATTGGAGTATTGACCAGAGGGAATTAGTACTGCTTTAATACATTATAGGAGCAATTTTTTCAACAAACCATGCAAAGTATTAATTTGTTCCAGCACCTTAATTAGGGTGTCCGCTGCTTTCTATGGGATAATTGACAGTAAATTGATAGATTATTTTTATTAAGTTGGACAAAAGGAAAAAAAAGGCCCTTTAAGTTTACCGAGAGATCTCAACAGCATCTTAAAACTTTAACAGCATCTCCCCATTTTATGACACTTTTAGTCCCAGTTGGACATTAGATGAGTCACAGTTGCCGCAACATCAGGAAGGGCAGTGATCTGTGCTCAGGCTGAAATTCTTAGCTTGATTTATTTATTTATTTATTTTTTTTACTAAGCAAGGCAACTCGACGAGTCACCAGATGGACATGAGCAGAAAAATGGGTCAATGTGATAAACTAAACAAATATCATAAACTTGATATTTTGGAGTCATTTTCATAATAAGAATAAAATAACAAAGTAGTCACATGGAAAATGGAAGCATGCCCCTAAATTTATCGCATCTTAAATCCGTAAAAAGACTGAGGGATTCAGCATTAAACTACCGACTATTAAAATCACTTGACTGAAGTGAGCGACTGATTGAAGTTACTGTTTTAAGTAAAACAATCTCCTCTGAATGACCTCTGACATGGAAAAAAAAGTCTCTGCCTTGTCAATGAAATTTCAAACTATTGATTGGCCTCCGTAGCAAATTCAGCCTGAGAGCAGAGTACTGAATGCAAAAGAAGTCTCCCTGAACCCCACATTTTGATCGCAGGATGAAGGAAAACATACTGATAAAAACTAAAGTATGCCAGTCGCCATGCAAACAACTACTGGGCTTTTTGGAATTATGACCTCCGGACGAACAAATCAGTAACAGTGGACGTGTTTTGCCTTTGTTGTATCCTTGGAGAAAAGCATTACACCGACTGTGAAGCATGGTGTGGGAATATTAAGCTTCAGGGTTACACCGTGACCACAGGAATCTGGATAGCTTCAAAAAGTGCTTGATAGTAATAAATGATAAGGAGGCCATTCGTCCAACAGTTGAAATGTAACTGGAAGTGGACTTCTGAGCACGACAGGGATTCTCAGCGCACTAATATCAATCAAAGCCTTTTAACTGGAGTTGGCAATGCAAGCTTCTGAATCAGATGGTTTTGCTTACTTCCTCCATGGAAAAATAAAGCACCTTTTCCAAAAGAGGTTGGGATGCTGTGTAAAATCCAATTAATATCAATAATTTAATTACTTGCAAATCATTGTAACCATATATATATAAATATAATTTTGAAAAAGGTACAAAGACAACATAGTATATGCTGAAACCTTGTCTTGAAAAATAGGGAGAATTTCACAAGTGGAAAAAAGTTTTGGAATTCCATTCTCTGTGCGTCATATTATCATTAATAGGTTTGAAGAATCAGAAGGAATCTCTGTATTTATGGGACAAGGCTGTGGACCAATATTAATGGGATGTGGTCTTGGGGCCCTCGGGCAGCACTGCATAAAGATCAGGCACGATTCTGTCGGAATCATTGCTGATAGTTCTGTGGAATGAGAAGATTTTGAAAAAGTAATAAGAAAAGTGTTTTTTTTTTTAAATCATCTTTTTTTTTTCACAACAGTACCGATTGAAGTAGATGTTTGTTCTAATAAAATCTCTTGCTCTCTCAGTTGTTGGCTATCCCTCTTTCACAAAGACACAAACATTTGTCCTTCCAGTCTAACATCTCCTGACCACTCTTCTCTGTGCCCTTCACCTCCCTGCGCACCACTCTGAGCTGTCACCACTCAACACACACACGCACGCACACACACACACAAGCATTTCCTTATACTTATGCTCCAAAAACACATTGCAGCACACATAAACTACAGAGTAACATGTATGCACTCGTGTGGTTACACACACGCGGAACCTTGTACATTCACACTTGAACTTACGGCGATTTGCTTGCAGCTGTATATTTACAATAGTGACACACAAATTGCTATTAGGGAGCTGAATGGAGAATCAGTGTACAAAGGCAAAAGCGATCGTAAGAAGCTCACTCAAAGGTCTGCCGATGATTTTGTTCTCTGCAGGAAAGCATTAACAATAGCACTCATCCCCTCCTCCCAGCTCAGTCCATTTAAACAGTGTGTTTCTGTGTGTTTTATGTGTTAAGTCAGTCACCACTGTATTGATGGGAAATTCCTTGCTTTGTTGTTTGTCGCCTGACTATGGCTTGCTTAGACCTTGCCTGTTCGGAGAATGGGCTACATGGAAATGAGTCATACACAATGTGATGCAACACAGCGGATCAGATTTGAATTATGGGGCAATGAACAATGAGGTCATCACAGGGCTGCGGGCATAAATCTCTCCTTGCCGCGGTGTATAAGACAGCATTTCTTATCAATTAAGGAGGCTTTTGCAAGGTTTGAAAATGCCAGATTGTTTAAGGACTGTTTCAGCGATGCAAATGAAAGACAATATTAGATTACTTTATTGGATAAGACAATAGAAGGGGAATTCTGGTTTTATGAATAGTTTGTACTCCAATTACTTTAGTGGTTACGTCTTGTGGCACCTAACTATGACTGTAGATCATGTTTTCATGCTGTTGAATAGGTGTAGGTGTGCTTTTCAAGCATTTGCCTGCCTCTCAAATCCACTGTACTGCAATCCAGTGATATTTACCATATCCTTTCCCTCCTCAGCAGATTGTCCGCAATCAGCGTCTACTGTAATACCATCATCCCCTGGCCCCTCTTAAATTTCCTGCTTACTGGGCTTTTACTTTAACTGCATTATGTACATCTTCCACTGACTGTTCATCTGGTTCCCTTCAGCATAAACCAGGCTGAAAGATCTGACTTGAAGCACTTTGATGGGACTGGTCATTTGATGGCAAATTTGAAAGAATGATATTTTCATTTTTGGTGCCCGTTCAGTGGCACATCTGTGATCCTGACTGATATCGAATGGCAGTCTCATTCCAAGTCTTCGGGAGTGAGAATATGTGCCGGGAAGTATCGATCCGTAGCTCAGCTGTTGGTTTAGTACGATGGGCCGAAGGAGGGTGAAGATGACTAGATGGTATACTTCATGTAACAAAGAAATATTCAGATATAGTTGTCATCGATGGAAAGATCATTTAAGTTTACATCTTTTGTGTGCTCTGCATGTTTTCTTCCTTATTTCGCTAGAAAAGCTTCGTCTGGAGTGTAAAAGTAGTATCTTTCTCTGCCTAAGCTTAAATCTCCTTTGACTGGTTGGTCTCTCTGAGAGAGCTTTGTTCAAAACTTCTGGGTTACTTTTAGCACATTCAAAACGTGTGACTCTAACATATGCTGCGTGATTCAGAGTTTTTGAAATTCCAACTTGTTTCAGATGAAAGCACCAAGCCCCCTTTGGCATGCATTGGTCCCCGCCAATTTGTCTCTGAAGTATCTTTCACATTGTGTAATAAAGTCATTTTACCACCTCTGTGTTGTGCAAGGGAGCCTGATAGTGTCACACAAAGACGGATGACTACCACTCTGGCCCTTGGGCCAGCTGCAATAACTTACATGAGCCTCATGTCTGTTTTCTAACATTGTGAGAAACTCCATGTATGTTCTCCCTCAGTGTGCTTGCACTCTATCTGAAGTGGCTCTCAGAGATGGTGTGATAAATGAGATGACATCCATCACAGATGAGAGTGATGGTATTGGTCTAGGGCCTTAATTGCAGGGTAGAGTCAGACACGCCTTTGATGAATGATATTTAGTCTTTAAAAAACAATCTTTGTGTAAAAACAACGACTGTAAGCTATTTCTGAGGTTAAAATGATAGATGCTGTATATATCTGTCTTTTTTTTTCCCATTTGGTGTGTGCCCGCGCACCCATGTATTGTAATATCTCACTGTCCAAGCTTGAGAATAGCTGATTACTGTTCAGCGGTTCACAATAACTTGACAAATCAGCCGTTGTTACGTGTCATCATGCACACCTTCTTTTCCCCATTTTCGCTCCGTCTGTGTCTCGTTTTTGAGGATTTATGTGGGGCACATAGACAAGAGTCTTTAATTTTACGCCTGGGTGGACCATGCGCACTATTGCTCCATATTCCTCATGCTTTGATTGGAAGATTGGAAGCCAAAAGGGAGAGCTGTGGTTTTTACATGATCTTATAAGTGTCCCCGCCCTTTAAAAAGATGGCTTTGGATTTGCCATAAATCTCCACCAACAGGCATCAACACAATTTCTGCTGACTTATGGCACAATCTTTAATTTACAGCATAATTACAAAGGGTTATCCATAATAAAAAAAAAATAAAAAAACATCATGAAAGCAGAGAGTCATCCTAATTACACACAGAGAACTGATGAATTATGTGGGTGACGGGAAACATTCTCATAGAAAACATGATTGTTTTCCTGTGGGAAAGTTGACAGCCTCCATTCGTGTGAAAAACTTGTCCTTCTCATCAGGAAGATGTCGAGCCTAAAGACAGAAAGGAAAAAAAAAGAAGAACAACAACCCGTCTGTCCATTGTTTACTCAGGCTACGCCCATCACTGCCCAAAAACCCATTTGCCCAGTGCCTATCTTAAGTCGCATTGAAAGCTGCAAATGTTCATTGTCACTGCCCTCCTGCCTTCATCAAATGATATTAAAGTGTACCCTGTCTTCAAAATGGTGGTCAACTGCTTGCTAATGTAAGATCCACTGTATCAGGGGAGACCAGAAGGCAGTTTGGATGAATGTAGTAAAAATGGAGCCTTCTGTTGATATCAATGCAGAAATTATTCATGGGCTGATGTTGTGAACAAAAGCTCAGCAGCATCAGAAAAGAGATTTAGTGAAACTACCTCTTCCACTCCCAATACTATTGCAAGGCAAAAATCAGCTGCATTAGATCATTCTGCAAAATCTTATTCACAACACTGAATTGCAACATTTTTTAAACTCTTTTTTTTTCTATAATTATGGTCCAGAGTAACTACATTATTGTTAATGTTAGTAATACATGTGAAGGTCAAAAAGAATATTTAGCAACACCTGTATGGTTCTGTCTCTGTTTGTTCTCAAAATGTAACCAACAGCATTTCTTTTTTTGTCATTCTCCAGACATGAAACATTGAGATTAAAGGGGCTGCATAATACTCATAATAATAAACGGCCATAGAAGTTGTTTGTTCCTGCCCCTCAATAAGGCTCACAGTGGCGGTCCTGCTGGGTCCCGCCCTCCAGGCGGCAGAGGGGAAATGGACTCAAATGAGTGTTTCCACATCAGAGACGTCATTCTGGTGTCTTTTGTTTTAGAAGGGGGAGGGTGGATGCGGCAGTGAAGTGCCGCACTTTCAGCCACGGGCCTTAGTGTGATGTGACATCGAGGTTAACAACCTTTCTGTCAAAAGTATGCTTCCATCGTGGTCACCTTTTTTACACTTTATATACAGTTGTGCTCACGACCGGTAGAGGTTACCTTTTTCCTCATGCAAATTTATATCCTGTATCTGCCTGCATGAGCAAACACCACTTGGGCAGGTTACGCCGACGGTCACAATTTAATAAATCTGCATAAGCAATAAGGGGTAATACGAGTAAATTAAAGTCTGATTGTGGCTTTTACTTACTCTCTAATTCACAGTTCTGATGAGGAGCAGATTAAAATGTAATTTAAAAAAATATTTTTCAATTCCCTCTCTGTCCTGGTGATAAGGATAAGGAAACTTTATGTGATATCAGGAGACCCCAAGTTGCTGTTCAGTTTGGCTGAAATTACTGACTGACATTGGGGATGTTTTTTCCTTGTGGAAGTTTCAGAAAACAGTCATGGGTCGAAGGGATCACATTTCTCACTACATGCAATAACAGCAGTACAATCTGAGTTTTCCTAGCCCCTCTTTCCGACCCCAAAGAAGGAAACACGACTTCCTGTAATGGCTGTGAATGTGAGCGCCAGATATATGCTGCTCAAACTGAAAAAATTTCATTGTATTGACAAAGGATCCTGTGCTGATCTGTCTCTACTCGACAAAATATCTGATTTCATCCAGATGTTGTTTCACGGATATATTTCCTGGAAAGTTGTTGATTTGTGCCCTCCGACAGCTGAAACGAAATTTAGGATTTAATGAAGAATTCCTTTTCAGGGGGCTGAACAAAGAGGTAGTGCACTGCTGATGTGTGTAGGGCCCTTTTCAGTGGCTGCATCTTTGATCTCCTCTTGCCTCTCTCCCACTTGTTCGCGTAAACGAGTCCTAATGAAAATTCTCATTCCTTGCCACGTTCCACTGCTAACACAATCCTTGTCCTTCACTGCCTCTCCTCTGAATCAAAGCCCATTTCTGTTCCACCTTTCTTCCTCCGTGCCTTTGTCGCTGATCCCGATGTTGTTAACCAGTTCAGTGTGAACAAAGTATGCCGTTTTCTGAAGAAAACAAGGCTGTATTGGTGGGTAGCTTATCATTTGATTTATTTCTCACTAATTATCTGTTGCCTTTGGCGATGTTCCTGCATTGCAGAGCTCGCCTACATATATGACATTTAGCATTTATATTCATACACATGAGCATATACATGTACAGTACAGTAAAGCCATTTTTTCCTGCAGTCTCTGCCAAATAGAGAAACTGCTCGTGGCCTCCTGTGCAGGCTAATAGACCCAATTACTGCAAAACCCTACCCGAGAGCTCCACAGAGGTCCAGGCTCCGACGCTCTGTGCGGATGTGTGTGTGTGTGTGTGTTTGTATGTTCCACTTATTTTTTGTGTGCCTGTGAAAATCTTGCATGGCACACAGATAAAGACTCGAAGCAAATTCAAGGCCAAACTGATACAAGCCATTTCCTGGGCTTCATCAGCTTTCAAAAAAAAAAAACAGCAATGCACGCAACACGCACAAAAAACACACTGCAGTTGGCATGCCAACAGGTGCGCAGACATAAACTGTGTGCCGTGTCAACCACAGTGGAAATGCTTAGAATAGACATATTTTCACAAAAGAAATTCAAGATGCAGGAATGGTTACGGAAACGTACACATACTTCGTCTCTTCAGCTGTACTGTAGAAGAGCACAAGCCCGGTACCTTGAATACTGATACATTTTTGTACCTTCTAGTCTGGAACTTTGAACAGAGCCATGAACAGAACCATTCTGTAATCCCAAACACTGGCCTGTACCTTTTATGTTCTGGTGCAGATATGTATCCACTGGAAACAGCCATCGCACCCACAGATAATTTAGAACGCTGCGTCTTTAGCATCTTTTCATAGAAAGGAAAAGACTCTAAAATCGATCACCATAAAGAATTATCAAGATAACAGTTGAATAAGCAATCTGTTAGGATTGCTGCTTTACCGTATCTGCTTTTGCATTTTGTGGCCAAAAAACAGAGGAAAAAAAAAAGAGGAAAGAAAACAAGAAAAAGAAAAAAGGGAGAAAGAAATACTATAAGCATTGTGTGACCAAGTCCACATCAACACTGGTAGTTTTCGAAAACAGGTTTTTCCCCTAAAAATAAATATTCATATAAATATAAAAAAATATATATATATGTACAGTAAATGTATATATAGATATAGATATGTGTGTATGTGTATACAATTTTTTTGACAGGATTGATATATATATATATATATATATATATCTCATAACAGTTTACTGCACTTCAATTTATAGGCGAAGAAGTGAAGTCAAATGCAACAACATCACTGCTAGGTCACCATTGCCATGTAAACAGAGGGAATCGGAGCATTATTCTGACATTTCTCTGTGCGTTGACACTGATCTGTGAGATTAGACCTTATATGTCCTCATCGAGACCGTCTGATGGTGTGAAGAAGTGCTAGGAATGGAAAACAGAGGGGTTTTATTCAAGAGGGAGAACAATTTTGTACATATAAGTACACAGGGATGGAAGATGCAGAGAGATACAGAGGGAGATAGGGAAAGGAGAAATGACAGAAACAGAGAAAGATATGACACTCTAAATATGAATAACTGCCTTTCTGCATTCTACAAAGAGAGCTAACAATTTCCCTCGTTCCTGGCATTTGACAGTGAAATGTTACCCACATAAACCAGCTATCACGGCACAAGAGAGCTTTTTTTTGCTTTAAACTGCCAGCGAGCACTGAGATAGACTATTATAGACTTCGATACCCTGACACTTAAGAGGTCATTATGAGGCAGAGCAAACACGTGTGCATGGATACACGGGCATAGACCCATAAACACTAAACAAGCAATCAGAAGCCAAAGTGGCTTGTGAACTGTCTGGTTCTTGTGTTTGAGTGGGTTATGGCTGTTCACAATCTGGAGGGGGCCATTATTCACATGGCACCCCACACTCACTACATATTATAGCTATCTGTCTCTATTGTGAAAAATGACAGCGACTTCAGTTCAGTGAGCTTGAATAACCCCCAGTCTGTTCTTTCTCTTCCTCCTCTCTCATCTCCGCAGGTCTAGGACATCGAGCTGGCACTGAGATGTGATTCTCTGCGGTTTCATTTTACTTTGACAAAGGAAAGCACACAAAAGAAGGTGAGAATATGTGTGCAGAAGCTTATATACACACAAGCTTATTGTACAATGATCTTAAACATATTTAACCGGGGTTGTTGTTCAGAATGTATTCTTATTAACAGAAGGCATATTTAGGCCTTAGGGGTTAGCCACGCAAAAGCGCACACACACACACACCTGGTGTGCTGTTTTTGCCGACTCTACTGTTTGAATTATGCTTTTTTAGAGCCCAAATGCGACCCAGCATTCTCCCCAGAGATCTCGGGGCTCCATCTGTGCCAGGAAGTGCTCTAATTGGCCTGACAAATGTGTCCTCTGAAACTGCTAATCCAGTCTGATATGACCGCGCTTCAAAAGGAATAGGGAATGGCATGCAATATGCAGCGAATGCAGCAAGATGTGAAAATAGGAAATAACAGAATAGTGTAGAATTGGAAGTGTAGAGACAGCTTGTACTGTTCACCCCTCAGGAGCAAACAGAGTTTGAATTAATTGCGATCAGCACACTGTTCATTGAAGGCATCAGCAGGAGTTTAACCACAAACGCAGACCTTCATTTGCCCATGAAGCCACTCACCACAACTTATTTACAGTATATTTACAAGCTGAGCAGGACCTGTAAAATGTCGAATTTACGAGCTCCCTTTTAATTAGAAATACTGTCTCCTAGAGTTGGCTGATGAATTGCACATTCAATTTATTGGCAATGGAAAGAGTTTGCAGTTGTTGGATATTGACATGCCTGCTAGAGTATCAAGCTTGACATCCGTTTTTCACTAAGACGAGAAATATATTGCATCTTTGCCTTATAAAAAGCCAGAGGTCATGTTTTCATGTGCGATCTTATTCTATATTGATTGAAACGGCTGAGAGTAATGTGAATGCGGGTGCTCTCTCTTTCTACTGTATGATTTTTTTTTCTTTGTAGTTAGTTTTATCCGTTTTAATGGTGAAGGTCATTTCACTCGAGTTGCCCATTGCTAAGATAAAAAAAAAAAAAGAGATGAAAGATAGAAACAGGAAAATAATTGTGTGGGATTCATTTAAAAATATTAGTTGCGTAAATCTGAAGGCTTCTTCTGAGGTTATGTCACAGTGAACAATTTTACAGTTTTTTACAGACAATTTTTCAATGTGTCTTGATTCATTTCAGGATACAACTAACATGTGCTTTTGATGTTTGACCCACATGAATTTGATCGTCCATTTGAACGCACTTCCTCTCCTCTGTGTTTCCTTGACTCTCATGTGACTCTGAATGCTTGCTTTGAAATCTAATTTTGAGATATCAAGGCTGCATTTTGTCTTTATTTCACTGGAACAATGAGTGAAAAGAAAGAACAACAGGAAATGGGATATATCATTCTTCGTATGGGGGGGATGTGTTTCTTTCCCTAGGTGAAACAGGTGTTTCCTGCTCCACATGCACAAAGTCACAACCTTCATTTACCATATTACTAATGAGAGCTCAGACTGAAATACATTCCATATTGGTTTTATTGGTGAAACAATTATTACATGTGCAGTGAGTCACACACTTAGCACTCGTGCACGGACAGATAAGTGGACAAACAGTCTGCTGGACGTGGGGCACTTGTATAAAATATACTCTCTGTTGACACCATGGTTGACATTTCAAGTATTTGTACCGAAAAAACTAACACTAACACAGGGCCAAGCTTTTCAAAGAATAAATATGTATTTTTCTGATTTAAATGCTGAACTAACCATCATAAAGCATAATGATATCTAGAATTACAGCTGTGGAAGCAGTACTACAAATCGTCATATACACATGGATGTACAGGCACACACACACACATTTTCCTCTAACCTTAACCATATCAAACCATATCAAACCATATTGTCATAAAAACATCAAACAGTTGTGATAAACAACATAATACCTGGTGTGTACAAACACAAAATTAACTTAACTACTGCAATTTAACATCTAACCCTAACCTAATCCAAGCTGAGGTTGGGCCCAGCGGTTAAGTTCCAAAAAAATCTGTTAGATCTCACAAGTATGATAGGCTCCTGAGTTTTGAACCTAGCAAATATAGTAAAACAAGCCCACACACACATACACACTCCACCTCCTTGTTGCCACCCCCTTGAACATGGGCTTATTGTTTTACAAACTGACCTTTGCCTTGAGTTGAGAGGCCTTTGTCCTGAGACAATGGAGCCCATATTGTAAACCATGCCAGTCAATGGCGACTACACAGCTGCCGCAGAATGGGTGCAGATTGTCCAGGGTCCAAGTTGAAGGCTTAGAGGCAGGCACTTGTGGCAAGTGTGTGTTGTCTGTGCTGGCGTATTTTTGTCTGCACTGTTTGAGTCTGTGGGATGGAAGCCTGTTTTCGAGAGGCGGCAGATGGACCGGTGCAATTAGACTCAGCCTTCTTGTGTGTAGAAGTGTACTAGCGCACACAAACAGACACATGCAAACCCACACATCCACATGCAGTCAGTGCTGTGCATGATGCAGATGTCTCTGAAACACTAGACTTGACAGATGCTGTAATGGTGAGTTGAGTTCTATCTACTGGGGCTAAGTGATAAATCAATGTTATAGATTGTTGACGTTTATCAAGACGATGTCGACAGATTTTGTTGCCCTTCATGTGCATTACAATGAACGAGATTTATCAAAAAACTATTAGTGGGATTATTTTTACATCTAATTTATGTCTCCTTGTCAAATTAAAGGACTTAGTTGTCTTATCTTTTAGTAAATTATTGTTGATGGAATAAAACAGATCATTTCAATACATATTTCTGGGAGATTATTGTGGCAATTAGTCTCTATCCTTTCATATTTTGTTGGCAAGGTGATAAGTGGAGAGCTTATTTTGCAGGTGAAATAATTGGGAGAAAAATATTTTTTTCATTCTCTTTAGTCGCATCCATATTTCAACAAAAATGGGAACAGAACTGTGATAAAAGACCGCCTTTCCTCGAGCATCTCTGCGTATACCTTCAGCAATCATGTATCAAAGTGCAGTAACTGACAGGCACGGAGGAAGCAAACCTGTGACTGAAAGATCGGGGTTTAAAATCTTAGCAGCGTAGTCGCTGTTAAAATCTTGGCGCTTAAATCCCTTAACAAGTACCATCAGGGCTACGACCCACATGCACTTAACCTTTAACCTTTGCAGTGCGGCAGCTTCGTGCTCAGTAGTGCGATACTGTGCTGCACAGCTTCCAGGTGTGACAGTGTTAACGTGTGAATGTGATCCAGCTTTCTCTCCTCTCGCCTGCCTCCCCTCAGTCATTCATGCAAACATGAATGTGTTCTCTTTTCAGTCAATGAGTCAGATTAAATGAAGCTTATGATTTGATAGCTTACAAATATGTGTCATTTTCAGCTATTATTCCAGGTATGACTTTCAGCCATTTCATTGCAAATTTGTTGTGGTGCATCACTCGCAGTCAGGATGAATTCTGTTGGTCTCACTCTTGCTATCAAGTGGCTTTGTATCCTGTTGACTGTGCTGTAGATACCAGTCGTTCCCTTATGCTCTCTTCCTTTCCTCCTAAGATCGGCACATCAGGGAAACAAACACGCACGCGCACATAATGAACACACACAGCTGAAGGCTCATGCAAACACCTACACCAAAAGGCCTTACAAGAGCAAAGCATTGACACCTGAGTGCAGTGGTACAAGCCCCAGCACCCCATGTGCAACGCGCACTCACTCACACATGCACGAGCTTGACAGGAGGGAATAGCTCACAGAGATACTCTTTGTCAACAACTTGGAAAAAGCAGCTATTTCGGGCCACTCTATTCCAGGTAGGATAAGCCATCTTATTTGTGTGAAGAGCCTTTATGAGACAAAACAAGTCGTGACAGCTACTATTGCCCTTTCTTCCCCTCTGCGTCATCTCCACAGGCTGTGCACTCTGTTGTCTTCGCCCATTTGTTTGCGTAGAGTCTTGCTTGTGAACCTGCTCTAGTCATGTTGAGTAAATTGTGAATATAGATTCCCAACTGGCTTGGTGCAATGATGAGCAGATGCACTCACAGATGTTTTGCCTCTATGTGTCTGTTTACCAGTTCAAATATCCCAATTACATACTATAGAGGTTTGTTCATCTATTGAAGCAATCCAACGTAGATTCTAACAAGAACACTTTTAATGAAGTATTAAAAAGCTGAGTTACCTTCATTTTTGGTGGAAAAGTAAGATTTAGTTTTGGTAGCTATAGTAAATATCCCAGATTTTTCACTGTTCTCGTTGATACATCCTGCGTGTTGTTGTGCAAATATTTACGGAATGCTTTTGGGGTTTAGATTTTCATATTTCAAATTTACAAATAAAGGAGTTCTTTGTATACCACATCGAAGAAGAATAAACATGGTGAATGTGCTCCTTTGATGCATGATCAGTTATTGTAGGCGAAGATGTAAACTCCCTCGACGTCCATATGTAATCCTCACATTCAGTTCATGTTTTTGGAACTTGAATCTATCCAGAAATGCTATCCTTTTGAAAGGGAATCAATGTTCAAGACCTGAAGCTACAACCTGAATATGAGATCTAAGCAGCATAAAATGAATTTTTGATCAAAAATACTTCACACTAGCACAATTAAGCATTGATGAAACACAGGGTGAACATGGGTGACACACCCTGGATTTTTTAAATTTTATTTTGATTTTCCAACTCCATGAAAATAAACTATTTTCTAACTACAACTTCTTTACTTACTGTGATATTAAACCTGTTTTGAATTCTAAAACTTACTTCAAAGTCAAAGTACAGGAAGATATTTTTAATTTTGCACATCACAGAAAAATTGTGGTTTCAAAATCATGAGAAAATGAGCAGTGTTCAAAGTGTTTGTTTCAACAGAACCAGACTGCTTAGATATGAAATCACAAGAGCACACTGCAGATATGAAATATTATCACTTTCCAGCTGTGGAAGTTATCAACAATAAAAATTTAATCAAATTGTGCAGCTTAAGTCCTATTGGCGCAGATGTCCTGCTGAGGATTCAGCTGAGATATTGGCACAATATGAACATGCCAGTGGGGGACAGAGAGACTCGATACACCGGTCGCAATGGTGTACCAGTGTATTTATTAACCTGACCTCTCGAGTAAAATTTAGTGAAAAATAACAGGTGAAAAATTAGGCAGTTGTTGGCAGTGATCCTCAACCCCACACTGGTTCCAAAAAAAACCCCATCAATCCAGTAACCACTTACTCTTGAAACTTTGGTTCTATATGTAGGCGACTTCAGTAGTGTGCTGCTGACACTGCACAAATTTAATCCACAGTGTGTTTTTCCAGTAAGTGCGTGCACATACAGTTTTGTAACAATCACAGTACAAGATCCTTAACTATGCCATGAATCTACCGAGCATACATCTGATTATCGGAGCTGGTTGTAACCTGTCCAACATCTGCGGTGGTCTTGTTTTTCAAATTTGCTCTTCACAAAATTAATCCAGCTCTTCTTCTTCTCAATATTTTTCTGAAGTTCAGCTGGCTGCCCAAGTTCTGTAAATCCTGGCATTAAGGGAAGATGTATTTCCATAATGAAGGCAGAACAGTTAGCTCACTACTAACATCCACACAGGTGAATGAGATGGTTGTCTAAGGCTAATTCATTGTAGTAGGCGTATTTATAACAGTGGCAGGGTGAACTTTTGGTTACCTTAAATCCTACCTTAATATTACTGAACAAAACATTTATGAAAGTCTGCTGAACACTCCAACTGCACAATTCTGCAAAACATAGTTCTGAGTCTTTTAAAATGTTTTAAAAGAGTTATTTTTTAAAGGCGGGGTAGGGGATCTTTTTCTGGAACATTTTTTTACATATTGCTTGAAATACTCTTCACACTCCCATTGCAACCAATTAATTAAAAGTTTTGACACAAATATAAAATTTTTTAGTGGCCTCTAGAGCGTACAATCTAGGAAAAACAGTATCCAATCATTGTGAACGGACCGTTCACAATGATTGGATACTGATGCCGTCTATCAAACCGCAATCTGCTCACCCCTCCTTCCCCCTGTGCACGTACCCTGCTCCGTGAACGAATTACGCGTCCAGAAGCTTGGCAGGAAGCTAAACTAGAGCAGGCTTGGCTAGCACCTAGCATTATTAAACGTATAGTTAGCATATACTAAATACTAAATACTAAATACGGCAACGATCGATGCTTGCTGTCAGAACAGCGCTCGTGCACCTTCGTGCTCGTGCGCGTTCATGTACTCTAGAGGCGTGCCTTCGGGGGGAAAGTGAAGAAAAGGGTTGGGACTTTTTACCTGTGTATTTTCAAAATGCAGCTTCGCTGGACTCAAAATCCAGGATATCCTACCCTACCTTTAACACATGCAAAATGTTCCCTTGCTTTATTTTTATTTGAAGGACATCAAACCGTGCCATGGCAAAGTAACACGAACATACAGTAGTTAAAAGAAAAATATCACCGTGCTCTATCGTCTAACTCGGGTGAATTACTATTTTCAATACACATGCCTGCTCCAGGTTGTTGATTAGAACATATCAGCCCATCAGGGATATGAAAACTGCAATAAGATCCAGACCTCTGCCCTGTGTGATTTGAATATGAAATGATAAGATTATTGATTTTGGTTGTTTGGATCCCCCACCCCAGGTGATATTGTGGCAGTGCAATCACTGTAGCTGACATTTAGCACTGTGTTTACTTTTGCTGTCTCCATTGATTGCATCAAAATTGCCGCCCATACATCCTGCAGGAGCTCATTGTATCATTAGTTTTAGAGAAGTGATGGATAGAGCTTATCAGAAATGCGACAGTGGAGATCTTTGCCGGAGCAGCAAATAACCACTTTGCCCTCCAGTCACAGAATCATGGTTCTTGTGCGCTTGCATTTCAAATACCTTTGAATCTCGTTGTAAGGATGGCTGATGCCATTCATATGACTGTTGGTTAACACAGGTATGATAATATAGGAAAGATATTCATAGCGTTCTCCGTTAGAACTTAAATCCAGTGATATGGTAAACCATTTTATGTGTGAGCTGAAATCTAAAGTTCAACCCAGCAGGGAACAGTAATAAGCCTCGATTTTTATGTGTTAATGTTCCAGGTACATTTCTAGCACTGTATAACCACCGCTGTGCCTCCTCAATGCCAGTAAACTTTCAAGAAAATCTCTTGCTCAATTTAGATTTTCGAACTAAAAAATGCAACTAACGAAAGACATTATATGCTCATCGCTGTTCTGAGCAGCACTGCTGTCAAAGCAGCTCAAAAGAGGCTGTAATGTTTAATATCTTCTTTGTTAAGTCTGAGGAAGATTTCTCCATATGTACAGCAACCTGTTTATTTAAAAAAAAAAAAACTTTTTATACACAACTCAAGGTGACAATCTGCAAATGAATGTACTCTCCTCTTAGGTAGATTTATTTGCATTTCTAATGCCATTTTCTCAGCAGTTAGACAATTCAGCCTTAAGTGCCTCCTTTTATATTTATATACCAGTGTTGGTGCTTATGCATTATTAAATTATGAAGAGCCTGGTAAGCACCCCAGAAAGGCTTTTTTTAAAATAAATATTTAAGTACCCTGATATACACAGATCATATCTGCCCTGTACTGCAATGGCTGCAAATGTTTGGTCCTAATGCCCCACACAGAAATCATCTTTTCCCCAGCCAACTGAATCAAAGGGATCAACGAGAGTTTTTGAAGTTTGCTGATTCCGAACATTTTTTTTTTTTTGCATTTTTCAGGGAAAGTACCTTGATCTACCATGAGAGAAATGGGAGCAGAAGTCTCATTTTCTAGGTCTTTTGTATAAGGTTAGTTAGAAATGGAAATAGAAAACAATGGAGACAATAAACATTTCTAATCTTGTTTACCGAACAAAAGAGGGAAATGGGTTTGTTGGGCAGATGACAATGAAGACAGAGGAGGCAAAGAAAAAAGACGATAAGAAAAAGCAGCACAGATAAGATGTGTTTAAACCAGAGAAATAAACTGGATGGAAGACAGCAGTAGAAAATGAAACCAGAAGGAATTGTCCTGAACCAAAAAAATAAATGATAAATACGACGATAAAGCCCTACAACAAGAAAGGTGACAAAGATTTGAGCGTATCTTCCCACTAAACAAGCCTGGTCCTTTCATTAAGGTTTAAATCTAGGCCATGAGTGTCCTATCCTGCCTGTTTGCCTCCTCTTTAAAGTAGCATTATTCACTGCTGAGGTAGCTGTTCTTCATACTGTACGGGGCAAGTTTCTCTTCTCCTCTTCTCTTGCAAATACAATTGCACAGACACACACAAACCCTGCCTCTGCCTTTAAGGCATGGCTTTGACATATCCACTGTGACAGTACTGGGTTTAGAACACGGTGACAGAGTGGAAGAGAGGGAGATGGCGATGGGGGAGCGAGAAGGTGGTATGAAGGAGAAGACAGATGAATCAAAAGGGGAAAGCAAAAGAAGTGGCAGTGGAATCAACGTCAGTGCTTGTCTCATTGACATAAGTAAGTGTTTCAGGGGCAGTTTTGCAAACCAATAACTTCCCCTTATGGGTTACTCGGTTCCAGCTCCATGCAGGAGGCTGCATATTAATATACCTGTTTGACTGTGAAGGCTTGAAGATGTATGTATATGGCACAGTTACTTGTTTAGAGCATCCATTTATTGAGCAAAAATACAAATGTCCTTTGTCAGTTGCGAGGCACATTTTCACAATTCATGTATTCTTTTTTTTCCCTTTTTGGTCTTAGTTTTTTTTTTTTTACCACAATTCATGTATTCTTTTTTTTCCCTTTTTGGTCTTAGTTTTTTTTTTTACCACAATTCATGTATTCTTTTTTTCCCTTTTTGGTCTTAGTTTTTTTTTTTTTTTACCACAATTCATGTATTCTTTTTTTTCCCTTTTTGGTCTTAGTTTTTTTTTTACCACAATTCATGTATTCTTTTTTTCCCTTTTTGGTCTTAGTTTTTTTTTTACCACAATTCATGTATTCTTTTTTTCCCTTTTTGGTCTTAGTTTTTTTTTTTTTACCACAATTCATGTATTCTTTTTTTTCCCTTTTTGGTCTTAGTTTTTTTTTTTACCAGAAAAGTTAAGATATACCGGATCTCATCCAGGAGTCTTGGTCAAGCTAGCAGCACAATTTCACATTAAAAAAAAAAAAAAAACTATCCCACAATAACAAGGGATGCTTGAGGGTTTGTTCCTACAGTGTACAGAGTCTTGGAACCATCTCTATGCAGAATATTTTTTACAAAGATGAGTATTTTGGTCAATTTACCTGATATGCCAATATGAAATGGTAATAAAACAATATGCTTTACTGCTCCGACAACCTCAGTCAAATCAGATAGAACGTAAGCCATTTTCATACAGGAACTTTGGTCCGAACTTTTTCCAAGGTTGCTGTTCACCAAAGCACAGCAGGAGGCGTTCAGCTGGAGATGCACTCTCCCGGCTGGAAATGTTAGGAAGGAGGTTGTGGGGGATGGCTGTCAAGAGCACAAAGGAGGCAGCCTCTACAATTGTGCTGTGGAAATCGCTATGTTTTCTTTATAACACTTGAGAATAACAGATGAGGCCCCTAGTTGTGCTGATACGGGTACTGTATGTATCTGGGGGTATCCATGATGGCAAGGAGTGAGCAGGAAGCAGCATACAGACTAGTAGAAAGGACAACATTTCACCAGCACATACTAACTAGGCTAACTGGCATATCGGCAGGAAAAGCTCCAGAGTATTTGCTGGCACATTTATACACATTGCTTCATCCGATGATGTTCTGGAGATTTTACTAGGCAGCTGGGTGGAAAATTGCTCCAGAAAGTCTGGAGGTAATGTTGTGGACTTTTGCATTCCCTCACTGTCTCAAGAACTTTTCACGACTCCAGTGAATATGAGAAAAAGCTTTAAAACACTTTATCCATTTCAAATCTGGGGTGACATTTTATGCTTTCATTTTTCAAGCCAGATGTGAGGTGAGCATTCTGAATCTGAGAAATGAGAGGTTTTTGTGGGCAATTTTATGTGTTTAGAAAACCCCAGAAAGACAAAAAACATCAACGAGTCACACTCACTTTCACTTGATAACTGATCAGGGGTTTAAACCTGGTGTTGGCTACAAAGACTCTTTAACACCAGGGCTGACAATCTCCTGAACCGGTAATATGTCGTACTTTATGCTGGTTTTACTCTACTTATGCATGTTAACAATTTATATGCTGACATTCTTGCAGACAATGTTGACTTTTCACATGAAATGCAAATTGTTCAATGGGAGCATGCTTTCTTAGTCAGATAATTCTGTTACACTCAATTGTGACCAAGTGCTATTAGTCATGTTGTGGCCTTTGTAGGGAAGCATAATAGGGCCTATGTAAGTTTGATGCACATATACTCATGCATATTACATGAGTATACATACATATTACATTATGAAATTGAGCTTATTGAAACATTATCTGATGTCTAAAGGCTTTGTTTTATTAAATTGTGTTATAATATTTGATGCCACAGATAAACAGTGAGATAGAATATAAGTGCTTTATTAATTTGCTTTTGGCATTCTCACTGGCTCTACTCCGTCTCCATCCCTATGTCACTCCTGCCTAATTCCTCTTTCTTTTATCAGTTTTTCTGAGCTCTTTTCCTCCCTGACCTCCTCCAGGCATATCCTACTTCATCTTCTGCCCCCCCCCCCCCTTATCCTTCATCTTCTCTTCATTCCCCAACCATCCCCTCAACTCCACTTCTCCTCCTTTTTCGATTCTTCGTTGCATATCTCCACCTTAGCAAAATCTTGTCTCACGAGGGAGGCAGTGTGCACAGACTTGATTAGACTGGAGCATTAGAAAGTTCAGAGCACGGCAGAACAGAAAGTGGTGTCTAGCCGCCAGGCAGAGTGGAATCAAAACGGATGTGCCTTGCACACGAGGTCGTTTGGCGATGGATTTTCAGGGTGGTTTCAGTGCATCGGATTTCTGGGAGTGTCCTTAGAGCAGCCAGAGGCAGCCATGCAGAAACTGCAGTGGGCCGGTCAAAGCCAGAGCCTTCCCCAGATGTATAGCGTGTCTAACATAGAGGAAGAGAATGAGATGCTGACTCCAAAGCTTTGAACTATTTGGAGAGGAGATGATTTTAAAATGATATGTCATGTTAGAGACACATTTGTGCAGATGATAAACATTTTCTTTTCAGAGCAACAGAGGGAAATGGACTGATATGACAGTACAGCCTTTTTTTGAATATTTGTCTCATGCAAAATGCAAAGGGGACCAGATTCAGCCTGATCTGTGCTGCCATGTCCTATTATTCATCAGCATATCGTGTTAGAAAAAAGATGTTTGGACTAAATGGTAAAAAAGAAATGTGTACATTAATCTAAAGATTTAAGAAAAATGACCGAAAAAACAGCCTTTACAATACATAGAACACAATGTCACTAAATTGCCACCACCAATCTTCCCGGTGAGGACATTAAATGACCAAAACATGTCACACTGATGTGGGGGTGACCCATACCTTGAAGGCTACTCTGCAGCACTCTGCAGTTCTTTGCTGCTCAGCCGCACAAAGGATTTACAACCACTGTATGAAATAAATCGCCAGCCGGGCTACTTGTCTTCCAGGCACCGATGACAATTGTGCACATTCCTATAGTCAACCAGCCCCTCACCCACCTACTCACACACGTCTGCATGCATCAGTGTGTGCGTATGTGTGTGTGTACTGTACATCATTACATGAAAATTGCCAGTGGGAACAACCATACGGCTTTCTGGTTGCACCAGCTTGATATACACTTTCAAAATGAGAGACACTAGCTGACATGACTGTTTGTCTCGTTGAGTTTAGATTTGGCCAGAGTAAAACATGTGACACCAACTCATTATTAATTGTGATTTTAATGTGGTCCGAGGGGGGATTGTATCCGAGCTTCCCCATGCTCAAAACCTCCAGACACATGCAACAGTACAGAAACGTGTTGTGGTCGAGATGTCAAGACATTCACATTGTTTGGAGCAGACAGTTTCCCTCAGCCTCTGGACACACCGTGGGGCCACTTGCTGCCAATCAGCATTTCAGGCCTTCTACTGAAAATCGCTCATTATGGTTTGTGTACATGCTTGTTGTACATTGCTCTTCATATAAGTGTGCATAAGTTGTAATAGGTGTGCTGGTGTCTCCAATTATTGGCCACAGGCCAGTCTCCCACCAGCTTCCATCCTGGTCAATCATCTCCTGCTCAATGCTGCAAGATTAACAACCGGGCTTTGTGTGTATGTCTCTATGTGTGTGTCACATGCATGGTCACTCCAATCAAAATTCTTCCAGCTTGTCTACCTGCACTGATGATGATTTGCCACGCTGCTCCCACTCTCTTACCAACACCCCCCCCACACAGACACACACACAGGCATACACACAAAATCCATGGTGGTTAAACCTACCCTAGCAGGCCAACTGGAGGTAATTTACCATAGCTTGGCGGACACATGCCATTTTACTGAACATGGTGCATAGCCCCCCGAGCTTTGCTCTGCACTGACGTTTCCCTCCAGCAGAGCAAAGAACGAACAACTGAGGAGTCTAAAGAGAAGGAAGCAAAAAACAGGTGAAGAAAAACAAAGTGAAGCAAAATGGCAAGGTGAAGGAAAAAAAGCTGAGTGCTTTCCTTTGCAATTCTGGTACACTGAAAAACAAACTAGTCTGACTAAGTGCATGTACATGGTTGTAAATTTACATGAAACTTTTTTTTTTATGGAACACATCAATTGCCTTGTCTGACTGTGCTTTGTCAACACATATCTCAATAAAACAATTCTACAAATTGGAGGGTTTATCTTATGAGGATGCATTCAGTTTTCTTTCACCTCTGAAGAAACTCTTTTCTGCTTGTCTAATTTAGGAGAGTATGGAAATTCTGTGTCATAGCTTATTCTTTGCTTTTTGATGTTATTATTCTAACTACTGAAATGTAATGTCCTTGCTGCATTCTTTTTCGGCATATACACAGTATAGACTACAAATACAGCATGGACACATGTAAGAGTGTCTGCCTGCAGGCTGAGGTAGTAGGGCATCTGGTCTCCAAGTGATGAGCGTGTGTGTGTGTGTGTGTGCGTGTAAACTGGGGGGGATTGGGGTAACAGGTGCACGTGCGTGTGAGTGTGTGCGTGTGACGCATGTTGACAAGGTAGCCCAGACTGGTCAGCACTCATTAGCGAAAGAAAGAATCCCCGAATGAGAAGTGCTGTGACAGGCAGGACTCTCGTTAAGAGACTGCACACACACACACACACACGCGCACGCACACACACACACACACACACACACCCCCACATTTACAGACACATTGACTCAGGCTGCCTTGGTGAACAGAATGAGCCAGACATCAAGTAGTTCATGGATGCATGCAATATGGTGTGTGAGTGGTGCGACCTTGGCGACAGCGTTGTTAATGCCGACGCTGTAGGAAATGAAGATTCAGGGCAGAAATATATAGGACATAGAGTTCCTGTCACTTACACATGCATGACGACCAGGGAGTGGTCTGTTTTCTTCATTCTCTAAAGTACACAATGTGTGGGGACTTTTAATTGGAATAACTTTACTAACAAAATATAAATCACAAGTCTCTTGTGTCAAAGATATTGAAAATCTTATGTCCGTTTGGCAGCAAACTTTTCAAGGCAAAAAAGGATCAATTATTGTTAGATTTGGAATATTTTCAACAAAGATTAAACAGATATGACTGAAGTGGAGATGGATGGAAGCAGCAGATACATCTAAGGACATAAATCCAGCGACAGATATCAGTTTTAGTCTGGCTCTGCCCATTAGCTGATGTTGTGTTCTGTTGCTATCTACTTGGGTGTGGCTCCAAAGAGAAGAAATGTTGAGCTCATTTTTAAAAAATGTGCCCTTTTAAACTGAAAGTAGGTTCACAGGTTCACATGATGTCTGCCAGACCTTATGCGCACAATCTTTTGATGAATACAGAGTGTAAACACATCACATATGTTCTGATAATTAGCATAATTACTGGCTGTTTATTCGTAATATTCCAACCTATCAACAGATTAATATAATGAAAGGAAACAGGTTACAAAAACAAGGCACTGCTTGGGGCAGTCACCATTGTCTATTCATTATGGACTCTTTGGATGGAACGTATTTTTATGTCATTATCTGAGCATATGGGAGAATGCAGCCCTACTGAATTATGAACATAACTAGACTGATTTGACTTTGGATTAGTCCCGGACTGCTTCAGGCTAACACGTAACTATTGTCTGTGAAGTCACCATGAGCTCAGAGGAAATGAAAGGGTTAATTAACCAATGGGTGTGGTGGCGGTGGAGCATACGGGGTGATGGAATAGCTTTTGAATTATGAAACAGAGGAATGCTGTGACTGGTGGCGTCCGGCCATATGTTGCCGTGTGCCTCCTCTGTCTAGCTGGGGACAGCTGGTCAAATTGCTCATGTTCGACCGAGTTAGGGTCCAATCAATCAAAATGGGGCAGTTTGCGCAGTTGTTTAAGCGGCGGCAAGAATAATGCACAGGAGTGTGTTGTGAGTCTATCATTTTAGAGCCATTAGGGATTTGTCAGGAACTGTTAGCTGAAATGAAATCTCACTCCCATAGAATCGGGTACAAAAGCTTTTATTTAGGCAGCTGAATGTATTTGAATGTGCGGCGTTCAAGGTTATTTTTAAGAAAGCCTTAAAAGGGATGCTCTGAATCATGGAATTTGAAGCATTTGTGTGAAAAAGCTATGCTGTAAATATGACGCGTACATTTTATACAATTGATCAGTCATTTTCTTTTCACACCAAACTTGTTTGACAGAGATGAATTCAAAATAAAATCCTTTAAAACATTTTGTAACTGTACCTTACAATTCTTTTGTTCATTCCGACAATGACAACCGATCAACCAACCTTTAGAGAGCATGCGACCTCAAGTGGTCTTGAGCAACTGCATATGAGTTGTTGGTATCATCGTAAAAAGAATATATTTTGTATATATTTTTAGATTTAATTTTTAACCCTAGCCAAGTAATGTTGTCATCCAAACCCAAAGGACAAATTTGTTTCTGTAAAGTGTTATTTTTTATGTAAACCAAGAGAGTGAAGCCCGATTTATAGTCGTCCGGGAAAGGCTACGGAGAGCCACGGAGACCCTCCCCGAGACGCTCTTCGTCGCTTGCGTGCGTTGGCCAAAATTCCTATCTATCCGTCGAGGAGACGGAGACTCGCGGAGACCGGAAGGGTTGTGATTGGTCGGCTAACAACATAATTTCCGGAATCAGTTTTCCGGTTTAGCTCCTTTCTCTCACAACCACAACACCGCCATTTTTGAAAGAGTTTACTGTGTGCCGGTCAACATTTGATCAAAATTATTTGCATTTCAATATCAATGAGCTCCAACTCCAACAACAGTCTTTCTCTCTCTGTCGCCATCGTTCACTGTGAGGAGTGGAACGGAGCCGGAGGGTGAACAATTAATCAACGACTTTCACGATAGACGTCGCGAGATTAGGTCGTCTAGCTTAGCGACGCCTACTGATCGGGAGGTGAATTGCCTTGCGTATCCGACATCCCGACGGAGAACTTCGAAAGGTTTAGTAGCCTCTGTGTGACCACGGAGTCGGATTGACGGATAGCGACGGAGTAGCATACCGAGGCTTTGAAAAAAAAATGTTGCAGTTGTTGAAGGAGCTGCACACAATCACCACATCCACCTCTCTTCTTCCTCCATTAAAAAAAATGTATTACCGATGAAAAGAAAAACATGAGAATGACATTTGCTTCAATGTCGAAACACTCATGGAAGTTGTATTTGGCTCTTTCAGCCTAGAAGACACCCCTATGGGTTGTATTTAAGGGTATGCACAAACCTATTTGGATGTTTTGAATAGAGTCTCTGTTGGCCAAAAAAAGAGCTGGAAACATAGAAAACAATATTAGATTCATGGAAAAAGGACCCTAAGTTCAATTGCAAGATTTTATATCTATAAAGTTTTAAAGAGAAAAATAAAGGATGAGGGCTGTTCTGTGATCCAGAAGTAAAAGATTATGATCAAAGTTTATAAAAATGACCTGATTGGATAAAATGCTTTGACTTCTTTATGATGGAATGCAAATCAAATTGACCATACTGCTCAGACTCAGTTGAAATTAAGTTCAGCTTGAATTGTTATGATCATAATCTTAAATTAATTTTCAATTTCAAGGATTTATTTTTGACCTCCAAAAAAGAACCCCATCAATGAAGCTCTGGATGACTCCACAGCGCTTATCTTGCTGTGTGTCTTGGGTCTGTTCTCAGAGATTCAGATTCATGCCTGTAGGTATATCTGTCTGTCATGCCAATGTGAGGCTTTTGTCATTGACAGTGTTCAAAAGTGACGTTTGACACATGATGGATGTAAAAAAAATAAAATAAAAATAATATATATATATATTTTTAATATATATAATTATAGCTATTATAGAAATAACTTTGATATATATCAGATTTATTTCAAAGTTTCATTTGAATAAATGAAAAAACAAATATTGGTAACAGTACTTATCAAAAGTTTCTATGGGAGAGAGTTTGCCAAAGCAGTGATTTTCTTTCACAGCATGGCGTGATGGAGATAGTTCACTATTGTATTAGTCTCTGCTGGGCCAAAATGATATGGCCGCACTGATCAATAGTCTCTGTTACACATGATTTATTTCCCATGACTCTGGCTGTCTGCTTTGCTCCATCTGTCCCCAGCTCTTGCAAATTTCTGCTGCCTGTCTCTCTTAAAGTCACACACACGCACGCACACACACACGCACACACACACACACACACACACACACACACACACACACACACACACACACACACAAACTTGACATGCCTGTTTATTCAGAGCTAAGTCTGTCCTCCCCTGAGAACAGGGAACATTTAGGCACAAAATAGGGCTTCTGTTACCTTTGAACTATTCGCATGAAAAATTATGTTTATTCAAAAAACGAATAGGTTGATTATATAATGGCTGTGTGATGCTTTGGCCCCTTCTGCATACTTAAAAAATAATATCAACAAACAACTTCAGAAGAGGAAATGTGTAAATTTCCCTCTTTGTATCACGGAAAGGGTAAATTTGTGGGTGCAGGTAGAAGGTAATTGATTTATTTGTTTGGCTGAGTGAGTGGGCGAATGAGCCAGTGATTGAACAATGCTGGTCTGCTTAATATGTTCTGAAAAAAAAGGGAAGGGGAAACAAGGCTAACCAGCTCAACACTGCTGGAACTTATCTCAGAAACCATCATCTTATTAATTGTTTATCGCTGATGGACCATGAAATGAACAATTAGATCGGAACATCACTATATTTCACACTTTGATGTTGATGTGGAATAGTAAGTGAAGTGAATCCTGGTACGCATAGAGGCATCCTCATGCAAACTATAAGTAATCGGAATTTAGCATTTAGTGTTTCCATTTCCCTCGCAGATTTGTTGTGCATTGATTATCTGGCATATGATCTGTTGCGTTGTGAAATATGTGTTTGTAAAATCTGCCCAACAAGAATAGCGGTTGTTTTTGAGCTGCTCTACATTTTTCACCAGTGCAGTGTTATTCAAGCTGTATTGGATCTGTTAAGGAGCAGCTTTTGAATTCCTTTTGAATCAGTTTTAACGAATATATAATCACTCATGAATAAATACATTAGATTCACTTATATATTTTGATGCAGTTCAACAGCTTCTTTGAATTGTGTTTGCTCCATTTCATAAATTGAACACCAATGTACAAGAGACTGCTTTTTAATTTCTTAAAGTCTTGATAATTCATATTTTCGTTAATAATCAGAAAGATGATCTGTTGTTGAAGGGGAAAATATATATATATATCAAACTTTAGTGCATCTTGAACTGCAAGTAAATCCATTGGCCTAAATGAAGTGTCATAATGTGGCAGCCAAGTGAGCAACTCTTTTGTGACTGTGTGTGTCACTTTACAGGCCTGTATGGTGTCAGGAACACTGAGCTGTGAGAGAAACAGCTCACCACACGACTGTCCGGGCTCAGCAGGAAGTACCTCCACACACACTTCCAGGTCAAACTCAGACGTCATGTGGGCCAGATGCCTACTCTTCATCTCAACCTTGCTTGCTCCCATCGCCATTGGTAAGTTCACATTACTCATTCCTCAGTATTCCAATTACCTTGCGACTTAAATGTAACGATAATCACTGCCTTATTTTCACACTTAGCAGAACTTCTGCCTTAACAATAAAGATGTTCAGCGCCTTCTTTTATGTCACAATTGGACTAAAAGCTAAACTGAAACACACACAAAAAACGAAGCTGACCGTGTCGCCTAGATTTGTACATTTTTACGAGTACCAAACTGATTGGAGAAAATATGAAACAACATGAAACCTTGACATTTTTTTTCTAATGGAACATCATCGCCCTGCTGTGGTGTCTCTGAAGTGTAAAATACAACAACTTTGAACAAAACCTCAGCATTTCAGAAGACCAAACGAACAAACAAAAAGGAAAAAACAGAAAACACAATGACTAGAAAACAAAAAAAACCACGACAAACTTTCACAAAACACAATGTATATATATATATATATATGTAAATTCTGTAGTTTTCTGAACTATTTTGGGTGCTTTGCATAAATCTTCAGGCACTTAAGTTTATTTAACAAGCACCAATTTATCAGGAGGTTCTTTTCCACATATTTTTATCTAGTCAGAGGGCAAGAAAAAGTGATACCTCGAACTGAAGTCTGGTATTTCATGGCACTGCTTTGACTCCTCATCCGCCCCCACTTACCCAAGGACGTAAAAAGAAACACTGCAGCTGCGATTCCAATGAAACATTCACTCATTCGTTAATGCACATGTATCCTCTACCTTATTAATGTACACATAGTTAGGCTGCCCACACATGCACCAGTGGAGATGCAGTGCCAGTAGGTCATCTATATGTTCCCTGCTCTCCCCTGTGATAGTGAGCTTTGAAGACTCCAAGAGGGAGCTCTGGCCCACTTGGACTTAATCCTATTAATGGCTGCTGTCAATCACAATTTGGAACTTTGTACTTGCCCACATGCCTGGTGCCAGGCTTGCGCAGATGATATGCTTTAAACACTGAAATACTTTGGACTCACATGGACAGTTTCAGGCACACACAGGGAGTGCTCACAAGCAAGCAGCCACTGAGGGCTTTGCTTCAACACTGAGAGATGAGTCTCAGTCAAAAGCATTTGCATCAGTGTCTGAAGGATAAGTCGACATATGCAAATCATGGTGTTTATACTTGGAGGGATTTGCTGAAACAAAGACAGTTTAACTCTCTGGACACATGGAAAGCACTTCATCTTTCCCACTAAGCTGAGTGTTGTCATTATTACGGGATATTAGAGAGTTGTGAAAAAATAACCAAAAAAATAAAAATAAATAAATAAACAAATAAGTAAAAGTGACAGCAAAACATATTTTTGGGGGCTTTGAAGTGATCTGGTACAAGCAGTTTTACCAGAGTGGACTTGTTGAGCGGGTTGGGCCTTTAAAGTTGGTACAATTGCATTAATTTAAAAGAATGTGGAAAACATTTCACAATTTTTTTCATAAAGGGAAGTGCTGCTGCTGCTGCTAATAATAAACAAGAAATCAATCAAAAAATCAATAAGATACAATTTGCACAAGTTCATTATATTCATCATTGGATGAATATTTGTTAAAGCATCAGACAAGTATAGAGGGTGACCAATAGCATGATTTCATTAAAAACCGAGAAAATATGCATACATGACAATATTCAGTCTGGAAGTTGTCACAGGCATCCAAAAGGAAGATTGTCCCTGACAATCATCATGACATGTCAGCTTTGGTCTGCCCAACGAGTGTTTATTTGGTGGGCAGTTATATTCTAAAATCTATATTGGTAATTGGCTGTATGGACAGTTTTCACAGTGCATACTAAACAGTCTCAGTTCCCTTAAGCTTTTTGACATTTTTAGATTTGAGATTAATCTTAGCATGAATTAAATGTATTCTAAATCGACACATGATGTTCCAATTGACAAAGAAGCAATCGTTTTGTTCATTTATCAAGGCAAAATTTCAATGTGCCATGAAAATATGTGTAGAGACTTTCTGTCATAACAGTTGCAACTGAGCTTTGTTGCATCCTGCTTTGATCTTTGACGCGTGTGATGCCTCGACAACTTCACTGAAGTCCACCTGTGCACAGCTCAACTCATTAGACATAATTAAGAAGAGGCAAAGATCGACATAAGGCATCACGAATTATAGTGTGTGTCAGAGTGAAAACTAAACCAAAACTGGTGTGGAGAGAATTGTCTAGAGACCTGTGAGACAGGACTGTGTCGAGGTTTAGATCTGGAGAGGTACACGAGAACATTTCTGAGGCATTGAAAGTTGCAAAAAGCTCAGTCGCTCCCATCTCTCAACAGCCCAAGTTCTAAAAAAGTTGGGATCCTGTGTAAACAATAACAGGATGCAATAATTTAGAAATCCCATGAACAATACTTTATTAACAATGGAACACTGAAAACATAGTGAATATGAAAAGTTAGACACCCTCCAGGTTGCTGTAATTGCTAAATTTAAAAGACGAAATCTCTAATGGTATGGGGGTGCGTTACTATTGAACTGGCAACCTGCACATCTGGAAAGACATGAATGCTGAAAGGTATTTACATCTTTTAGAGCAACATTTGCTCCCATCCAGAAATAAAATGGAGGAAGTGTTAAGCACCAACATACTTCCTGAATCTGGCTGCCTAGCCAAACTGAGAAGAACAAGAAGAACAAATTATTCACAATGACATGTGTTGACATGTTTTGAGGGAACCAGTCAAGGAACATCCTATCATTAACAGCCCTACACTCAAGCACGGTGGTGGCAGCACAATTATGTACAGATATGTTTCTGTGACAGGGCAAAGCAGTTTTGAGCAATCTTGAATGTTCAGGATATCTTGCTGGAGTGAAAGTTTTCATTTTAAAAAGCAGCTGTCCCAAGGGTATGGCAAAACTTTCTGCTGGTATTGTATGATACCTTGTTTTGATTTTTATCTCTTGTCATAGAATGTATTGAAAAAAAAAGAAAGAATAACCTTTAGAATATCTTTTGCTCTTAAAAATGTGTATTTATTTATTTTACTCAGAGGACACATATGTCAGACTCCAGCACTGGCCAAATGCTTTGGCAGTTCAAGTGAGATATCACCTTTTAAATCTCTCTCTCCTTTCTCCTCTCACCCTCTCATTCTCCGTCTTTCTATCTATCCACTTCTTTCGCCACTCTCTTGTTCTTGGCCCAAATGTAGAAATCAATATCCTTTTGTTTCAGCCCCCTGAGGCAATGAGAGTGTCTGAATAAGATTGTCTGTACTATCAGCAGCTGCCAAGTTTCTGTCACCACTTACACAACTAATGACAGATGCATTAACATGCACTTACAGCTCAACATTATTAGATGTGGGCAAAGGCAGGGAGCTAAACATGGGAACATACTGTATGTGGCTGAGTGCATGTGCAAAAGGTGTGGCGTGACTGAACATTCTCATTTGCAAAAAGGGCAAATATACATAGAGGGAATTGTTTTTAGTCAGATTAAACACTGCGTTACTATAGGCGAGGCAGCTGATGTAAAAACATGAGCTAAAAGGTGACAGATGAGACAGGATTATGTGCCAGTCATGACATTTAGTTCTGCTTATGGTGGCAGTGTTTTTTAATTGACTTCACCTTGGCACTTTATTACCAAAAATTATCATTTTATGAATTGTTTGATGATTTCAAAAAAGTTTTCAAGAAATATTACTTCTATATTGGCCATATGGTTGGGATATGATTCAAGACCCATAAATGTAACTGACATCCCACCCTGGCACACCTTCATTATGACTAACTTAAACTTTAACACACAAGTGATGCCCAATTGACAATATTAGGGAGGTTTTGCTGATTTGCACCATGCAAAAAAAAAAAGTAAAATGCCATTTAGTTTTCACATTTGGATGGTTTCATCATGAAATTTGCCATAAAGCATTGGGCGATTAAGCTGCACCATTAATTTTGAAAAAAGAAACAAAACGCCGTTAAAAAATATTCTCAGGTGGCGAGGCTTATACACAGCATGAGCTGTCATGGAGCAATTCCTGTCTCAACTAAGTAAACTCAGCTCAGACATTCTGAAAAAGACCTCCTGCTTGCCTGGTGAATTTGGTTTGCTTTTTTCAACCCAGAATCTGACTCATTCCAGCTTGAAACGTGAACAGTGAGGGAACAAATTGACTCTTTCTCTTGAGCTCAAAAGAGTTTGAACTTGCCAGTCACCAGATTCAGCTTTATTTGTTACATGTACAGTCATGTGAAGAAGGAATTATACCTTCCATCAATGCAAAGGCTTTATGTAATAATAAGAGAAATTATCTATCCCATATTTCAAGATTTGGTAAATGCAACCACAGATAAATGCGGCTTGCTCAGTTCTTGGTTCTTTGAAAAGAACTCAGCCAAATTGAGGAAACTGTGTGAAAACAAAAAGTACACCCTCACTACTTCCAAAGAAATGAACAGAGTATGTAGCAGCCAGTGGTCGTTCCAGCAAGTTCCTAACCAAGGTGAGACTGTTCACTGTTCAGAGAAACTGCTAAAAGCCAAAGCGCTACATCTCAGACTCTACGGGCTTCAGTTAGCATGTTAAGTTTTAAAGTTTATGACAGTACAGTTAGAAAAAGACACAGTGGTGGAAGGGTGAAGATTTGGTCTTACTTTGCAGCCACAGGACCAGGGCACCTTGCAGTCGACCATGAAAACCTCTGTATACCAAAGTATTCTGGAGTCAAATGTTTGCCCATCTGTCTGAAGGCTAAAGCTTGGAAATTAGGTCATGCATCAGGACAATGATCCCAAGCACAGCAGCAGCAACAGAATGGCTGAAAAAAAGAAAAGAATCAAGTTAATTGAATGACCCAGTCAAAGTCCAGACCTCAACCTGATTGGAAAGCTGTGGCGGGACTTTAAGAGAGCTGTGAATAAACTAAATGCCTGCAAGCATCAACGAACTGAAGCTTCATTGTAAAAAGAGTGGGCCAAAATTCCTCCACAATGATGAGACTGGTAACATTATACAGAAAACAGTTACCTCAATTGAGTTGTTGTGCAGTTCAGTTATTGCTGCTAAAAGCAACAAGCTATTCAATCATGGACTGTACTTAGTTTTGTACATACTGCATCTACAGTTTGATTACAATGACACGGTGTAATAAGTCATGTGTTGTTATTCATCTAAAGATATATTAACCTAATTTTCTTTTCTTTTTTTTAATACTATATTTTGAAGTTTTCAGTTATGCACAGTACAACTCATTCCAGCAGGTAAAGTAGTATAAATAATAAATACTAACAAATAAGTAACAATAATAGTAATGATAATAATAATGATAATAATACTATCAATAATGATAGTAATAATAATAATAGTATTTAAGAAAATAAAGAAAATACATAGAATTATTATAATAAAAACAAAAAAATGCAATTATTACATTGTAATAGATGTGTCAAAGACATCTTAAACAATGTACCTGGACGTTATTATCAATTTATAATTGATAGTTCAAGGCTTACAGAGAGTCCACAGCTGTTAGGGGTAATGTTTCAACATACTGAATAAAAGGTTGCCAGATCTTTAAAAAGGTGTCATGTTTATTTTTCATGACGTGTGATTTTCTCTAAAGGTAAACAGGTCATCATTTCTGATATCCATTTCGATATAGAGAGCGATGAATCTGACTTCCAGGTTAACGCGATGCATTTTCTGGAAAGAAGTAAAAGCTATGTCAATACATTTCCTGGAACTCTGACTTCATTTGAAGTTTGTTACATTGCCCAAAAGACGGAGTCCTGGATGGTTCTAATCTGTTAACTGTGCTGCTGCAGCCTTTGCTAAGATGCTGTAATAAAATAAATATTTTTTTTCTTACCTCAGTATCACGTATCCTATTGACCTAAATAAAGGTCAATACAAATCAATAAAAATGTTATTATGGAATACAGACATACCCCTCCTTTAGATTTAGAGTGCAAATGTTTTTGTGCTTTTGTGTTATAAAGTCTGCTTTACGCCCAGTGGGTACACTGCAAGGCAACGCTAAAAGATATCTTATCCAAATCTTGTCTAGACAGCTTCCTCACAATACTTTGCATTGATCTCTTGCATGCTTCACTTAACTCTTTCTTTCATATATATTCCTCCTCACAAAGGCCGTCGTGATGCAGCCATTGAAAACTAGCAAACTAACACTTTAGTTAACAGATTGTTGCCCCAGTGCCCTAAGTAGCGAAGCTTACACACACAGAAACCAAAGATGCCCCTTAATTCTTCACCGACTCCGGAGACACACACACCCAATCTGAATGTGTGCTTAAGGTCTAATCATGGCCTACGGCGATGTTCCTACGTGTGTGCGCAAGTGTCTGTTCATCAAAGAGGACATTTTCAGTAAATGTCACTTATATATCAGTCCTATCTCTAAGCTATGGCCTGCCATTATCAGTGTTGTGCCCTCAGGTACCAGCACCGCACAGATATAGGCAACAATGGCTGTGAATTTCTTCCTTGAAATTCCACCACACTGAGCATTTGTATGCACGTGTGCCTCTGTGTGTGTGTAAGATGTGGTGAAGGGCAGTATTAAGTTGAGCCCGAGCAGAGTGTCATTGAGCTCATTCAGATTCTTTGCTGCATATGTGTCACCATGACGCTCCCCTAACGAATGAAAGAGCCAAGGGAGGCAGGAAAGGGTTTCTATGGTTACCGTCACAGGGAGAACGAGGAAGGTGGTGGTGCGGCTCGCTTTTTGGAGATGTTTTAGGCCTGTGTCTGTCGATTGTTGCGCGTGTTCATACACGCACATGTGAATATGCTTTCAGGAACTAATTTAAAAGGTTCTGACAGGTTAAAAGGTCTTAAAATGGAGGAGCAAGCTGTTTCAAAACTTTGCCTTGACACCAGTTTGGTCCGAATTTAATACATTGTATTGATTCAATAGTCAGAATTCATAATATGTATATTGCTCTGGATGTGGCACATATTCTCAGTTGAGTTTACTCAGGAGGAGCTAGCTGTTGACACACAGTATCTTGTATAACATTAGAAATAATACAGTCTACTTTAATATCAAAGAAAGGTTTAGGTGATGGAAAAAAAAAGAAAACTCATGTGAACACCTCAGCTAATAACCTATCTATCAGGGGATGTTGGTTGAGCCTCCCAGGGACTGCTGCTCTCAACAACAAAGAATAACAACATCCAAGCTACACCACAACAACCGAAATCCCTGGGAACATACAGCCCCACACCACCGACATCACACAACACTTTTACAGCAGCTCTGTATCATAGCTCGGTTTTCTGTGGGTGCCTTTTTCCACAGTCGAGTGGATGGCACACAAACAAAAATATCCACGAGTTCAGTAGCCTCATTGACAATGGAATTAATGAAATGTTTCCTATTTTACTGGAGTGGACGCATGCATCAAGCTTAATACTTCTGGGAATAATTGTGCATTGCCATCTTTGAGTAATCTCTGCAGCTCTAAGTGTCTGTTAAAATGGCCAGGCAATTATCCACTATCTGCAAAGATGTCCAAAACAGCTAATTACAAAGCAGTAATTACCTATTCGGTTCACTTGCGACAGTGGGCATGCCCTCGTGAAAAATCTACACTGATGCTGTTGTTTTCGTGTATTTGGGATAATCAAGTCTCTATGACAGGAGTACAAATAGAGTTTTGGTTAAAGACATTTTATTCTTGTACAATTTAAGCCTCTACTGCGCAGAGATACAAAGCAGCCCTACTAACAGATCTGGGTATTTTGGTGGTTCAAAAGCAAAAATGAACTGACTGTCATTAGAGCAAGTAGCAATCTTGTGATGCTAATGTGTCTTTTTGTGTGTCCAGTGTATGGCCGTGCCCCTATCCCCATGGCAGTTGTGCGCAGGGAGCTGTCTTGTGAGTCCTACCCTATCGAACTACGCTGTCCAGGCACAGATGTCATCATGATCGAGAGCGCCAACTACGGCCGCACTGATGACAAGATCTGCGACTCGGACCCGGCCCAGATGGAGAACACACGGTGCTACCTGCCGGATGCCTACAAGATCATGTCACTCAGGTCAGTCTTTGTGTGCATGTGTCTTTGTCTGAGTTTATAGGTCATCCTGGTCATGTGTCAAGCTCTGAATTGCCAACATGACAACCTGCTTTTAAGAAGATCACAGGAAACAACATCTTAAACACAACCCCTGCCAATCTTCGTGTGAAGGAATGGAGGACAAAAATTATAGTAAACCCAGAGAATCCAGTGTAACTAAGCCTCATACCTTGCAGTTCTGCCCCTCACACTTCCTGTACATGTACTATGGCACAATACCACAAAGCTGCAGGATGAAAGTGAGTCAGGTAACACCTACCCCGCACGCCTCTCCAGCGTGACTGCCTCCTTTCCTGACAGTGCTTTCGGGGTGCACAATGAGCGAGGGCGACGAATGCTTCACAGTTCATTATCAGTTTGTCACTGACTTAAATGCTCAGTTTTGATTTTTATTGCTTTTACAATTGCAGATGTTCATTTTATGTCTCTGGTGTTTCTTGTTATTAAAAATGACAAATGTGGCTTGATAAATACGGGTTAGGTGTCACAGTTATAGTAGCCAGCAATGGTCTGATTCCTATTCTTGTTTGGAAGGAGGATTATTAAATGAGTGTGTGTTTAATTGTAGCATATGTAAGTGAAATAGGAAACGGTCATGATGGTGAACTTGTATTTGCCACCGGTAAATTATCTTAGCAGTTTTGTGCAATAAATAACGCCTTACAAGAGTGTAGGAAAAACCATATTTACCCAGAAAAGTTTGTCACGTAAAGTAAGACAGTTATGACGGAAAGTGTTTTTTTTTTCCCTTTCAAGATGATTAATATGAAAAGTTTTCATAAAAAAATAAAAAAATGACAAAGCAATGAACAGAGAAAAAAAAACATCAAATTAAAAGTTGAGATTGAAAATTTCAATTTCAGCTTCATGTAATTTAAAGATCAAATTAAATTAAACTATATAAAGAACACCATCTGGTACCTAAATTATGAAAAATACAAGAGGTGTAAGTTTTCAGTGTTTTTGGAAATTCTGTGAAATTAAATACCTTGAAAAAAGGGATTTTTTTTTGCGGCCAAAGTAAACTGCCTATTAAAGGTGTCTCCTACAAACATATGCTCCTGTTTTTTGTCTTCTAAATTTGACATGAACCTGTGGCGAACGTCGAAAAGTTATTGCGTTGAAAACATAGAATAAAAGAAAGGGCAAAAACACCATTAAACTTCCCCATTCAATATTTAACATAAAATCTAATTTTTGTATAACAAGTCCTTAGGAATATTTCTGTTTGAAGATGCAGATAATGATAATAAAATGACAAAATAATAAAACCAGAGCTTTGTTTAGGATGTTGGAAGTAACATTTATTTTGTTTTTTTTAAGTGCATGGAAAAAAGGATATTTGCTCACTTTAAACAAAATAGGCAGAAATGCTGTTTTCATTGCACTTATTTGTTGAGGCACCAGATATAATAAACCTGTCTGATTCTGGCAGAACTCTGAATCTCCTTTCTGTAATTGAGTTTGTATTTTTGTTAACAGACAGGTGCACTCTTTCAGCTACACTTGAGTATCTTTTAATATTGTTTAAAGCACTAAAAGATTGCTTTCTTTTACAGCATTTGCACTGCTGGAAGTAGCCTGAAGTGTAGAGCTGGAATTGGTCTTTTGGTGTTTGGTTATCTGTGCTGGAAATAGCCTTTTTATTCCACTGTGCTCTCCACAAGGTACAGTGCTAACTTTTAGGGCAGGTATGTTGGTGATAACTAACTGGAAAAATATTAACAGGACAAAGATAGCAGTGATAAAGCAAGGCTATCTTAAATTAGAAAGTCTGAATATAAATAATTCATTCACGTCACCATTAGTATCAGGATTTTTCAGATCATGTGTTCCTCTGACTCTGAGTGCCTCTCCCTGCTGTCCCATTATTTCCTCTCTCGTCTTTCTTCTGTGTTTAATATTGCTGTCATCTTTCTGTCTTCTGCTCCGTTCTCTGTTTCTCTATCAGACCACCTGTCTCTGACATGTGGTGGAGTTGCGATTGAGGTTGCTTTGGCCCCTGGCTCGGTCTCTCTGAACGCTCTGTCTGCCGCAGCTTGTGTGGCCATTCTCCTCCAGCCGCTTCCATCCATTATTTATACGCAGGCACACGCGCACGCCCACACACACAGACACGCGCACACAAACGGCATGCCCCACACACAGCATACACTGCCCAGGGGCTCCACCAGACTTTAAGCTCCAATTAGCAGAGCCAGAGGCCAAACTTAATCTTGAGGGATCCTCTATGGAGGTGACTCAGCCCCGAAACAACTGTTTATCACATATATTTCAGGTGAGATTGTGTGTGTGTGTTGAGAGAGCCTGTGTGGTGAGACTTTACCTGGTGCCGCACAAGCATCAGTGTTAGTGCACATGCCGAATGCATGCATTTTTTGCAATTGTTTATTCACAGCGAAGGCTTTATTGGGGCTTTCGCACAGACTGACGAAGGCTTTTTGTGTATTCAACTTATGCTCACACAGTACTCACACACTCCCTCTTCTTCAGTCTGTTTCAGCCTTTATGGTTTCCAATCTATCATTCCCTCTATGTCTGTGTCGTCTCTGGCTTTCAAGCTCAGCTCAGCTGGTTGATAAAATCAGAACATGTTCTGCCTGCCCAGTGTTTCCTCGGTATCACATTCTCTTTGTTTTCCTCTCTACCACACTCCAAGGCCAAGGAATGTGTGGGTGCGTGTGTGTGTGTGTGTGTGTGTGTGTGTGTGTGTGTGTGTGTGTGCGTTTGTGAAAGCGTGCATGTTTCTGTGCGTATGTTTGTGTGTGTGAGCCCATACCACATAATTGGTCCTGATATCAAAGCCTCATATCTCCAGAGGGTCTCACAAGGCTTCTCAGGCAACCTAGAAAGGACCTGATACAGCTGCATTTCCCAGATTATCTCCCTATTGGGATACACTGGGTTGAAGAGGAAATGAAGCCGTGGCCATGAAAGTTATGCCTAATCTGTTTTAGTGATATACTGGCCTCAGTTCAGTGACTCACTTTGTTTTTATCAATGTTTTGAACCGAAGCACCATGATTTCAAAATGGCTACTGAAATTTTTTTCAAGGTCTTGCTGCTTACTCAACTTCCTTTTTTAATGTTTTATCTTCAATAATAAAGTCTCCCCGATTACATCCCATACGCTCATGAGTACACCCTCTTTTAATTCTGAGGTTTTACATGCACATCAGGACTTAGAAAAATATCATCCAATCCTCACATGGTCTGAAAGGAGACATATTATGCCCTTTCTTTTGCCACTAACTGACAAAATTTATTGAGGTCCGAATGAAATGTCGGTGAGATGATTTGGACAAAATAACACAACAGCTATTTTTTACATTTAAGGACACGGAGTGACCCACTTGACTCCACTCCATCCATCTCCCTCAGGGTCTGCCTCTGTTGAAACCGGTAATAATTGATAACCCTACGTTATTACGTGCTACAGCTCCAACTTCTAAGTGGTAGAAAATTAAAGAATCGGATTCCTCTTCAGATTTCCATGTCGGGATGTAAAGAGTTGTAGCTTTTGGGTTTTTTGCACTTTCCCTAAGCGTTACGCGTTCTGACCTTGGGCTGAACTTGATGGGACATCCACTGCTTGGAATATTGGCACCTCTCTCGAACGTTCTCCACTTGTGAATAATCTTTCTCACTGTAGAACGATGGACTCTGTATTCTTTGGAGATGGTCTTGTAATCCCTCTTGGATTGATGGGCAGCAACAATTGCGTCTCTAAGATCATTGCTGATGTCTTTCCTCCTTGGCATAGTGTTAACACACACTTAAATCTTTTGCTTTTAAACTTTTGCTTTGATAGAGGTGCTCACACTTACTGATGATCAGTTAATCAAGTACATTTCATTAGGAAAACCTTGCTGCTGTTTATAAAAATGTTTTTACTGTGTTTTCACGCACTTCTTCTGCTTTTGTGAAATAGATACTGATATGGTGTAATATGTCATGTTGCTGATCTGAGGCTGCATTTACCTGATTTTAAAACCTGATTCTTCTTCTTATGATCATCATTATTATGCTATGATACGCTAAAGCTTAGACATTAAAAAGGGTGTACCTTCTTTTTCACATGACAGTCAGTATATGATTAGATTGACTCTGTATTAAAGCAGCCGTTCACTTCTGCACGGGCAGAGTGCTGCGAGCCCAAATGTTGAAATAGTGATCTATTAGCATTAAATGACTTTATGGCGTCTACAGAGATGCTTCTCAATGCACTCCCTGCCCCTCACTGATACTTGAGTGCCTCATGAACCAAGTACCTTTCAGCTCACTCTCTCTCTCTCCCAATCTCCCTCTTAATCCCACACACATGAATACTTGAGGCTGAAAGTGTGGACAGCTCAGAGAATGTGTAGACAGTGCACACAGGCAAACACACTTTGTTTTGTTACCCCTGCCACCACTATCGTGATAGAAAATTACTTCTGGACTTCAAACAGACTTTCCCCCGTCACCTTTACACCGCCTCTGCCACCTTGTCACCTTGTTTGCCCTCTTCCTCCTTTCTCTCCCTTTCCCATCTTTCTCTCTGTTGCTCTTCTTCTCTGTCTCTTTCTGTTCCTCTCAAAGCAGTCCCGAAACACAAAGAGAAACTGCTTCAACAAGAAAAACACGGGAGGGGAGTTTTTCACCCCCCTAATCCTTGGTTCTCCCTCTCTCTCTTGCTTTCCGAAGTGTTAAACAGCAACATGCTTTATTTAGTATTATCCTATCTGTAACCCTCTTGATGCCTCAATTTTTTTTTGCCACTCCATTTCCAGTTTTCTTCTTCCCAATCCCCATTCCTCAAATTGCTTCTCACTCCACTATTTCTCACCCTCACTGTCACTTTTCCTTCCGCTCTCGCCATCTGGTTTCGCTTTCACCTCCTTTCCTGTTATTTCCAGACGCTTTTTTCGTTCCCCAACTCTGGGGATAGGTGGGGTTGAGGCTTAAGTGCATGGGCGTATGGACTGCAGCATGTTCCCTGTACTTCACTTTGTATTCTATATTTTGCCCATATATTGACCAAATGCACTCCGGTTGATAGCAAGAGAGAAATCTCAAGTCTCTAAGTGAAACGCTCAGTGGCCTGTAAGATCCTGCAGTTGGTGCATGATCACTGTAAACACACCACCAAACGCAGTAACCCTGTGATCGCGTTGACATGAATACACAAAAAGGCATGCATGCCCACTTGCTCTTCTGTCCACACACACTTTGACAGTTGCTAAGCTTGGTCAAGTTGTTCTGACAGGCTGCCTCTTTCGAAATGAGCCTCGGCCGTCAAAGTGCCAGGCTACTGTGCTCGTGTATGACAGCGTTTGTGCGTGTATGTACGGAGTACACACTTATATGGGTGCAGTTTTTAATGTACACATCCACACTTGTGTGCTTTCAACTGTGAGTGTGCATGTGTTAGTTAGCATGCACAAGCATTATTTGAACCATTCACTTGGGAGACTGCAAAGAAACCTCTGAAGTTCTTTTCCTCTGACTCTGAATTATAGAAAACCACTTGAATCACAGACTGCAGTCTAGTGTTAGCTGTGTGCTGCAGTCTAGCACTGTGTAACTAGTGAGCTATGTCATAAAGTGGAGCCCCGCTTCTAAGGCATATCTGTACTTCACCTGTCTTCTCCATTTGAGTCTAATCCATCTCTGTAATGAAAAAGGAATAGGAGAGAGGCAGAGCAGATAATGACACATAAATAAATGTTAAAAGCTGACATTAATCTCACGGTTTTGATGATTATTTCACCCCAATGACTTTAAGCACAAAAACAATATTATCCACTAAATTGAAGTTCTGGACTGTGTTTTGTATGTGTGATGTCTTGCAGAGGTGGACCCACCAGGATGTTAACAAGTGCATCTTGTTAGTGTAGCTCTCTCTGACTTTTTCTTTCTTCTTCACGCTTCCTCTATCTTTCCTCTATTAACTTTCCTGCTTCCCACTGAATGAGGTCATATCTAGAAATGTCCTACTTAGTGTGTGTGTGTGTGTGTGTGCACTGTGTGCGTTTGCGTGTGTGTAGTGCTGTATGCAAGTGCATGCGCGTGTGCTGCCACCCTCATATAGTCACCACGACTACACGAGATGCCCTGCGGCACCCTGGGGGCCCAACTGTCACCCTTGTTCACTGCAGTAATTAGAGCCCACACACACACACACACACACACACACACACACACACACAGACAGACAGACAGACAGACAGTTAGAAGTGAGGATAAACTTAAACATAGACTTTGGCAAACTAAAAACTTATATACACACAATTTCCTTCAGGTGTGTCACAGGAGGGAATTTACCCTGTAATCTTATCAATAATATTTTTACCTCTCATACTTCTGTTTCGTCTACCCACTCATGAACTAACATACATTCACCCTGACTGACAACCGCGCTGCTTCTTCAGAACCTCTGTATTTCCACATGTCAGAGTCTGACCCTGTCACCACGGCTCTGCTAACCTTAGTTATCATGCTTCACTGAGCAGCAAAGCTGCACGGCTGCCTGAGAAAGGCTTGAGACTGACCCAGACACCACACGCTCTCTCTGTCTCCCAAACACACACAAAGTGTGACACATCCAGAGACAAGAGCGTGAATCAGTGCCTTAGACATGCCGGTTTGTAGACAGTGATTGACTACCTGACTGACTTGATACTTTGACGCTGACACTGAAGTGCAAATCCAAACCGGGACGCAAGCTGCCCCCCCCCCCCTCTCAACTCTCCACTGCAAATGCACAACATCCTGAAGTCTTAGTGCTTCATCAGGTGAGGCTGACTAAATCCTACAAGTCAGCCTCTCGATATGGCGCTTGATGTTGATGCCGTCGTACTTGCTCCTCTGCTTCTCTGCCAATCACGGGGGACAACCCGGTGGCACGAGAAGCCGTAAATCTTTTAGTTTTCAGACAATTTTGAAGTCTGTGCGAGCAGGTTGCTTGATTTAAACGGGAAGGACGTAGGTGTTACCGCACATGGAGAAATCAGGCGTGAGGCAGCGAGTAACGCTGTGGAGATATCAGCAAAGGAATGTTTCTAGGTGGAACAAGGAGGAAGACTCCCCGAGTGTGTCCTGGAATTGGACGACGTGGAAGTTACCATGGTTACCGCTGGAGGAGGAGATGGGAGGAGAGGAGAGATGGTGGAGCTCAAAAGCTGTTCTTGGTTGTCAGCCTGCCAGGAAGATAGAGGGAAGAAGTGATTGTGTGTGTTATTTATGTGCCTTTGCAGTCTGGTCGGCTGGAAAGGCGTAGTTACTGCACGCCGAGCCATGTTGCGCGTTAATGGCACGAGTTTCTCTAGTTTCACTTGTCATTTCTGGATATGCGCTGTGAGGGGATAACACCCTGGCCTGTGTTTTTAACCTAACCCTCGCCATTTGATGTGTTATTTCAGCGGCGTGGATTGACATCTCCAGCAGCTGTGCTGAAATCAGATTGTGCCGTTACATGTTATCTTAACAATATCGCAGGCATTATGCAGAGTGCAGAGATGTACGCTCTGTTTTCCATTTGCATGCAAATGATCCTCTGTGTGCAGAGAAGAAGCTTCCCACTATGGTACCCGATTTTTGGAAAAAGACATAATACTCAGAAGTGTGTCAGTGATTGACTTCCCTGACCTGACCAAAGTCGGATGGATTGGGCCCAGAATCCAAATTTTGATATTTATGTTCACTTGACATGAGTGGTTTCCGATCATCTCTCTGTTATGACATTTTCTATCACTAACATCCTTCAAAATCAAGTTAATTTTGTATTCCACATGAGACTGACAATAAACAAGCGCTTGCTGGATGTTTGACCCGAGCTGCACACTGGACATGCAGTGTGCAGTATTCACAGTACATGTGCATACATGTTGCACAGTGTAGATCAGTGTGAAAAATAGGAGAGGGTGGCATCTTTCAGCCAAACATCCATAATGTAACACATTTCAAAGTCTTTTTCTCAGCAGGGAAAAATACATTATTTTACCTGCTATTTTACCTGCAGCTTGTCTGACAGGCTGCTCAGGAGCTGACAGGAACGCACTCAGGGACCTCGACAGGGTGCTGTTTGTGTGTATGTGCGGGAGCAGGACAAACAGTGAAACAGATCTGTCACTTCCTCATCACTGTGGTGTGGTGGTTCTGCTGCAGGATGTGATGCATCTGCTCCAGCACACCCCACGGAAGACATTTACACAGACTTTCACAAACACCTGAGTTTCGCTCGCTGTCCCTTCCTTCTGTCAGCCACAATCCCTGCATCAATCTTCAGCTCCTCGCTACATCCCTTCTTCATCTGCTCCCCTCCACAGCTTCTGCCCTTCCTCTTCTCCCTGTCCGCCATCCATTTCCATCACTCCAATTGTCCCTCTCCAAACATCCCCACTGTATATGTGTGTATAACCACATCAGGGGGCTAATAAAGCAGAAATGAGGCTAGTAGCAGAGGATTCTCATGTGTGGTGTGTGAGGCAGACTGAGCGCAGGGGCTTTTTATCCTGCAACAAGATCTAGCTGTGCTGTGACTGCCGTCAAATGGGTTTCCTGAGCTCCTGCAGGACATGAAGAACCCTGAGAAACCATCTTCCCCCCTTTTGTTATCCTCTTGTTGTTGTTTTTATGAAGCCTTTTATTTTCTGTTTTCCCAGTTGCTTAACTTTCACTGCAGTTTATCCCACAACGAATTGCAACAAAACAAAATGGCAGCAAACAGTGGACAAATAATCTGTTCTACATTCACACATTGTTTCAAATGTATTTTAATTAAAGAGCGGGTAAACATAGTCGTAAGGCAAAAATGCTAATGTGCTTGATAATTTCTTTCAGATCACTTTAGCCTGTTTGAAACATCCCCACGCATAACTCCATAGATAACTCCTCATCCTGACGTCAAACTGAAAGTACTGTTTTCAACAACTTACCTCACAGTGTGGGTGAAAAGAGGGAGAAGACAGTGACATTCACACATTGAGTCCATATTGCATGTTTCGAACATTGCACAACTCTCCGAGGGAGCTCAACCAAGAGATTTCTCAGGATTTTGAGCCATCGATGTTCCTGCTGGCGTGTGAAAAGATGCCAAAAGATGCTCACTAATGTAGTGATGAAACATGTTACAAAAGGGTCCAGGAGTTAGAACTTGTGTTATTTGAGTGTTTTGAAAGCAGGGTTGGATAAAGTAAGTAAGGGAATTGAGACTTTGGCCACCCGTGAATCACTCTTTATTTTTGCAAGAAGTGTTGATGCACATCCATGGCCAAGAGGACACCGTATGCAAAAGTCCATTCCTGTGGTCTGAGATTTCTACGAACCAAACTGCTGGACTTCCTGTGTGCTCCCTGTGCACATAAATGGGGTAAAATAAGATTATCACTAAGCTCCCCCTGTCTTTTTAAATGTTACTGAACTTAATGTATCACATTCCAACTATGGAGAGGGTAGATTTGTGCGTGTATACTCTGTTGAATAGCTGCTCCTTTTCCAGGAATTGGGTATATTTGGGCCACTTGATGAGTTCAAACAATGTAGAAACCCAGTTTGGAAATTAGGTTGCAGTTGCTTTGCAGGACCTTTGCGCTTTTGTTATTCCATGTGATATGTTTATGCTCACCTGGAACATAAACAAAAATCAAGGCAGTATCTAGACATAATGTAAAACTGACCATGCTAAAGTATTCAGCTAATAGCTCTTTGGGAATCTCCTTGTTGGTGCAAAATGACTATTTCATTCCTGTCAGACTCTTATCAATGAACAAATGAGGGGTCTTTTAAAATGGCCTCTTTGCTAAGTTGTCTGTTATGTGTAGACAACATTGATTCATCCCTTTAGTTTGGTGCCTTTTGTATGGTTAAATGATTCTTACATCAGTGTTAAGTGGCTTAAAAAAGCAACACAAAAACACAACAACAACAACAAAAAAGTCCTCTCAACTGGACTGAAAATGAGTGAAAAAGCAGCCAATGTCCAAAGAAAACTTTAAAAGACTGTTAGAAAGTTTGGAAACTATTGCTAAAGATTATTTGAAAAGATTACAAGAACTTCTGGCTCCTTGGAGGCAAAATATAAAGAAATGAGTGGTGACTTTTGTACAGTACTGTAAATCCAAATTAAGTGATCAAAAAACACACAACACACTCAAGTAATTCTGCAAAATTCTTCTTTACTTTTTACTTTAAAGCACCAAACGTACCCTACATTTTGCCTGTGCCAATCCCTTCTTCCACCCCAGGCTCACTAATTTCTTTCTTCAGAGATAATGCAGACTTCCAGACCAAAGTACCAGATTCCAGCTGCTTACTAATCATCCTGCGTCATCAGTGGCTACGATAACCTGTCTCTAAATACTGAACTTGTTCCAAATAAGACAATATTCCTAAATAATTTTTTTACATGACTTGTCTAGAGGATGTTCTATGTACTTTCCCCTCATTTCCCTTTCCCACATTGCATCCATCTGTTTCAGCCACTGTGCTGACTGGATTAGCCAAAGGTGTGTGTCATAGAGCAGCAAAATGCAGCAACAGCTCTGATCTGATGTAATGCTGGGATTAAAGTCTACGCATGTGTATATAATGCAACTGAGATCGGAACATTCCAGATAGCCTAATCTGATTATTGTTTAAACAAAACTGTGGCCCAAATGGCTCTGACAAACTCCACTGAATCAAATCCGTTCAAGATGAGACAAGCCCGATGCGCAGAGGTCCCACCCGGGGAGGTTAGTTGGGCATTTCAATTTGATTGGTTTTTGTCAACCAAACTATTTCATATATCTGATGACAATCCGTCAGACGCTCCAGAAAAGAACTTAAAGCAGATGGAATGTGGATGCTTGAACAGCTTGCATAGCTGTTAAGAAAAAAGTATTGTGAATCAGAACAGTCAGAACAACCCACAAAGAACAAGCAGGCAAAGCACCAGTGAAATGCTGCTGATGATGATGATGATGGGACTTATTTGACTGGTTTGACTTTTGGCAATATCAAAATACTCATTCAGTTAGAGATTGAAACAAGAAGGCTTTCTAAAAAAAAAAAAAAAAAACATTACAGAGCCATAAGGCAGATCCTTTTCTGGGTTTGATTGAACAAAAACTGCTAAAACAACAGGCCCCATTTATAACCTGCTGTAGCTGTTGTCTGCTTGAAAATGGCCTCACAATGTTATACTAATAAATGCAATCATTGTAACATTACCATTTTTATTCTTTTGTGCAGACAAAATAAGTCTCTTTAAATACATTTCTTATTGAAATAGCATGTAACAGGTTTTGGGTTCCCTTAGATTATTCCATATGTGTAACAGAGTCAGGGGGGGGGCATTTTATTGGATCAACGATCTATTAATATTTAGATAACGGAAGCATGGTGTACACAGCTGGTTCTGCTTATTTATTGTACTCAAAGTCTCAAGTGAGGGGATTTCCTGAGAAGAACCAAAATATATTTTCAGTGGTTAATTTTGTGTCAAAATGTCCTTGCATGAAAAATCCAAACCCCTGGAAAATTCTTGATTTAGATAGTGGGGCGTGAAGGAACAAATTCTTGGGTCAATTCTTCTTTTTCTTTTGCTTCCGTTCGGGCAATGCCCAGAAGTCATGTGTCCATGGCCCAACGGTTCAAAGCTGCTTGAAGCAATTTTAAACAGGTGGTTCTAATGTTGTGGCTCAGTGGGCAATTGAAGCTTTAGACATTCAGACTTAGATAATTGTGCTGGCCTTGTTTTCAAGATCAGTTCACATGACCATGTTCCTGTCTTGTCCATTTAAAGGCAGCACACGCGGTGCAGAGCGTTGATGATTGCCCAGTTTTGTTCTGGGATGTTTGTATTTATACACCAGTCAGCCATAACATTATAACCACTTGCTTAATATAGTTGCCAATAAAGCTCGCATCAAACAGAGTGTGGACGAAGAACATCTGAGTGCTGGGGAGTTTGGAGGCCGGCTGAATACCTCACACCCTTCAGACATCATTCCACTCAGTTTGTATGTGTTAAGCATGTTCACACACTGTTGAAGATGACTCTCAATGGGCTCAGGGATGATTTGACTATATTAAAATACCGATTGTAGAGGAGTTTGCTGAGCCTTTGTTTGTCACTCTCAGACACTTCTTTCAACTCATAAGGATTAGTTCCCAGCTCTCACTTGTTCTGTAATTATAGATCTTGAACACATCTGCATTTGAGCACAGTCACACGTGTGGGCTTTCGCGGGCACCAAACACACACACTCAAATATTTATTCTGTTTTACATCTGCTCGCAGACACATGCACATACTCCCACATATACATAAACATCACCACACATGCTTCCTTCGCCAGCATCAGCCTCATCAAATCAGTCAGTTATATTCATATGAAGGATTGAGACAGAGAGACAGAGTTGAAGTGAAGGGAGTTCTGCCGAACAAAGTGAAAAACATCAGAGGCGATAACAACAGCAGCACCCACTGCAACAGAGCTTTCTGTTTCCATGCCTGCCACAGCTCGGCTTTGTTAGTGAATGGTTTGTTTGTGCACAGTGTGTGTGTGTGTGTGTGTGTGTGTGTGTGTGTGTGTGCGTATGTGTGTGTGTGTTGCGCGTTGCAAGGAAGAAAAAACAGCGGGCAAAGCGGTATCCAGGCCACTGCTTTGTTTTGATGTGGTCATGCTAATTAAAAAAAAGAGAGCAAGAAAAACACGGTAGAAAATAAAGAGCCATTTCTGACGTTATGGAGAACGTGTACGGCTGTGTGCGAGCACATGCTCTGCATGTACAGAAATCACAGGGCCACAATGCAGAGGACACACAAACTGGAAGTTTTTTGCTGATGTTTTTATGTTTTGTGTGGCTGCTGGATAAACATGTTGGCAGAAAGGAAATGAGCAACATTTTTTAAAAAGAGAAGGAGATGGAGGGACTGGGGACACGAAGGAGTGTTTTTTTGGCTCTGACTCAGGCTACTGGCTCAGACAGCTTGGTGACGTCAGCGCAGGCTTTACTGAGGATGGAGGGATTGAGGGAGAAACAGAGGGAGGCTGGAGATGACACCCTGAGGGAGGCAGGGATGAGAAAAGTATTAAGGAGTGAGAGAGGAAAGAAAGAGAAAGAATGGAGGCGGCAATAAGAGGCCTACCACGTATATCTGGGTGTGACTTCAGAAACTGCAGCTAAGTGGGTTTAAGACAGATAAACAGACAGAAAAATGACAGTTGGAACTGGAGACAAAGAAGGAGGAACGGAAGGGAATAATTCTTAGGCGGGCCAGATAAAGACAAAGGCTAAAAAAAAAAAAAGGGGGGGAGGTTTATTATCTTGGCTTAGAGAGTGTGGGGAGAAGAAAAAGAGGCAGACAAAAATAGATTGAGAAGGAGTGATTGGGGAAATATACAGCGCACAAGGGATTATGTCAAATCTCTGCATTCTACCTTTTATTTAGTCAATAACCTTCAGTTCTTTATGGCTCAGCCATGAAACTGTTTTTGCAGTGTCATGAAGGAGGAATATGTGCACAAACGTACAAGCCGACAGCAAGTTCAAAGCTGAATTTATTATTTTTCTTTTAGCTAACCTGTCCCTGTAAATGAGAAGTCAACCCCATGACTTAGCATTTCCGGCTTGGAACTACCAACTAATTTCCACAACTGCGAATCATTTAATATTGATGGGTGGCAGCTAAGTTAATCAACAGTCTGATGGATCTACTTTAAAATGTGCAGCACGCTCTGTTACAATGGTTCTTATGGTAGATAGCGTAAGCTAGCCAATAGCACAGAATATCACAAAAAAAAGTGCACAGAGAGCTTAAATGAAGACAAAGCTGTATACTCTCAAATATGCTTTCTCTCATTTCATGGTTTTACCTGTGTTGAAGCTATTTCAAAGCTAACAGAGAAACATACCCAGCTACACTGATAAATCACATAACTATTCAATGCAGACTGGAGGTACAGTACTTCTGTTGGCAGATTTAGCTCATAACATGACCTCTTGGAGATGCTGGAGTGATACTGATGTTCAGAGACAATATAAAATAAGTCTTTAAAAAGTCCTTGATAATCTTGGGCAATATCTTTGTTAATATCCTGTATTATAGACTTCTATTGTGAGTACTAGCAAGGGGGTGGGGATCAGGAACAAGGTTTGCTTAGCATTAGCAACACAAATTCCGAATTTAAAGTATACCCATCATTAATAATAACTTTTTAATAAATGTTTTGATGTCATGTGGTTTCACTGCCCAGTTTGTTTGGGTTTTTGTATATCAGATGGATTATTTTTTTTCCCTTCTTCTTTAGTGATGAGGCACCAGTTTTACAAAGCCCCGAGGTCTTTGCACTGTCAGTGTTCAGGCTTAAAGTCTGGATGTGGATATAATTAATACTACACTTGTGCCTGTGGCAGTACTTTGAGCACACCATTATAAGTGAAACATTTAGCTCGGCTCACTTGTCTCTGGGTGTGATGACATCAAAAGCAGCAGACAGTTTTGAAGCTCGGAGATTTGTGCAGCCATTAAATGGCGTTTTGTGCTCTGATTCACTGCTGTCTCGCAGCTCGTCGTGTCCATTGGTGGGTGTTGTCAACAAAGTTGAGTCAGTGTCAGTTCTGTGCCCCCCTCAGTCCACAAGTTGCAGTGCTGACAGGTGACCGATGATGAAGGCACCGGGGCAAGAAATTAAAAAGCACAGAGGCGAGAAAAAAGAGGGAAGACAGGAGGGGCATGCGTTGTTATTAGAATATGACAGACATTGCAAAACATACACTTTTAACCTTTTAAACCCCAAGAACCCTTCACTTGATCACAGACAAACTGGTCGGCATTCTGCACCAATAAATGTCACAGTAAATGGTTTTGTGTAGCCAGCATTACAGTACGTCTCTGTGTTTTATGTGCGAGTATTGAGCAAAAAATTAAATAAGCTCTCATGCACAACACATTATGCAAATTGTAGTGTGATACTTTAAAAAAGGAGGTTTAGAATGCTCATTAAGAACGTCTCAATGGGAGAATCTGACTGTTTTTGCTGTTAATGTTGTCTGTTTGACAGGTGTTCACAGAGGGGAAAGACAGAGTAGTTGAACTAATTGAAAGGAAGTATTCAGAGCAGAAAAGATAGCTCATCAGCCATCTCAGAATAGCCCCTCATCTTTCGTGTACATAAGGTATTCTTCATTCATGTTATATCAATGATTCATTTAAACCAGGATGTACCATTGAGATAAAGTGGCAACTAAGAGTTAAGTAGCATTTTATGTTATTACATATATATGTCGTGATATGTACACACAGATGTCCGCCAACAGATCCCCTTTATTGTTTAATTACACCCACAAATAAATCTGTTGTATGCATTTCAATAGCTGCACTCCTGCTGTACATGCATGTAAACACATATGCTCGCAGGCCAAATAGACAGCGCGCCGCCTTACATAACTCATATTAATAAGAATGAAAAATACTTACATTTTGTGTGTCAGAGGAGAGGACCCCCCCTGATGATTAGAATTAATTATCTGGAGTCTGGGTCAAAATACTCTTAAAGACATAGGTTATTGTTCTTGCTGCTCACACACGCAGCAGGAGTGTCCTTGTGCTGCAGCTCTTCAGTATCCACCTCGTGTACAAGTGAACTCAACACATCCATTTATGTAATGTTCGATCCAGAAGTACCAGTGAGGACTTATTGTCTGCCACATTTACACCATAAATGATCCTTTAGCACAGATGACTCTTGAGTGTATGTACAGAAATATATCGGTGCATAAAATTGCGGGGGCCTGAGCAAAAGCGCAAGTCAAGCGAGGACATCCCCAATGTTCAGTTTGCTACCTCATTTTATTTATTCTTTTAAAATATCAATGTTTACTATATATTTTCAGCAGCTGAAAAGTAAAAAAGGAGAAGAAAAAAATCTCACTTATTTACACCTTTTTGTGTTTGATCGATCAAACTGCTGACTTTTTTCCACACATTTTTGCTCTCTTTCTTTCTATCAGTCTGTCAATCCACACAAGTTAAAAAAATAGGCGATTAAGCTCTCCGTTCATCAAAGACTGACAAGAAGAACATAAGAAAGAATAGACAAATGTGTATTGAATAGTGTTGGCACCATTATGCCCACTCAAACTCTAAATGAGCTATAGGTAGAAATGAACTGTTTTTCGTTCATCCTGTTTGTTTGTGCTGCAGTCATTAGACTTAAGTTTAAACAGGTTTAATTATCCAGATCATACTGTGTGGGTTGTATAGCTTCTTCATTTAGAAACATTGCTTGTCCTTGTGTAATCACAGTTTTCCACAGACCACGACTAATTACACATCTCTCCAGGATTGTTCCCCTATTTGAAAACATTACAAAGCCTCTACGGCTATATAAAAAGTTATCACACAATGTCACGATCCATGCGCTGTGTTGTCGAGTGCTTCAGTTCTAAGTGAAAATGATGCACTCTGATACAACAGTCCAGCAATAAATCCTGCCTTTATGATGGTTTGTGATGCTCAGTCTTCTTTGTTTCAGCAGCAGGGTCATTTTGGGAAATGGATGGAGATTTAACTCTTCCCTCGTCTTTTTTTTGTTAGATGCAACAACCGTACCCAGTGTGCAGTGGTGGCTGGCCCTGATGTCTTCCCTGATCCCTGCCCAGGCACATACAAATACCTGGAAGTCCAGTACGAGTGTGTTCCTTACAGTAAGTACGGCATAAGTTTATTTTGGCTGTAATGTCACCACCTGTCACCAGTAACTGAAATCAGCTAAATATTATGAATATGAATTAAATGTGTATGAAATCAGTGTTGAAGGAATTTGACTTTAAAGGGACAGTTCGCCTCTTTTGACATGATGCTGTATGAAATCCCATACTAGCAATATCATTTATGAACATTTTCTTACCCCCCGCTGCGTACTGTGAGCCGAGTTCCAGCCTTGTTTTGGCGTTGACGAAGGTAGTCCGGCTAGTTGGCTGGGGCCACAAAATTAAAGCGTTTTGCTTCACAAAAGAGTAATACATTTGGATCACAAAATCGTTCATCCAGAAAAAGTCAGACCTCACAAACTCTGTGATTGCCACCTGCCGATAGCCGCACCTGTTACGGTGTTTTCTGCTCGGAAGCAGGGGACTGCTCGGTCTGCACTTCGGTCTGCACAGCAGGCAGTGATACGAAGGGAGAGAAAATAGCGCCAAGCGATTGTGAGGTCTGACTTTTTCTGGAGAACGATTTTGTGATGCAAATGTATTACCCTTTTGAACGTATATTCTTTTGAGAAGCAAAACGCTTTATTTTTGAGGCCCCAGCCAACTAGCCGGACTACCTCCGTCAACGCCAAAACGAGGCTGGAACTCGGCTCACAGCACGCAGTGGGGGGTAAGAAAATGTTCATAAATAATATTTCTAGTATGGGATGTCATACAGCTTCATGTCAAAAGAGGCAAACTATCCCTTTAAGTATTTAGGAACCATTTGCTTTAAACTTAGAAAAGACATACAGTCTTAACAACAACAACATGCACATGGTAAATTGATGCCAGAGTAAGTCTACAGAGGGAAGTCATAAGGACTTTAGTGGCTGGGAAAGTTTGAGGGAGGAAGGATGAGAAAGACAAATGGGAGATGGCGGTATGACCTTTGACCTTGTGGTAACGACAAGGAGGGTGTATTCACTGGAGCTAACATGCATAAGACATGTCCACGAAATACTTCAGCAACTCTTTTTTTTTTTTACCAGCACAATTTCCCCCTAAATCTAGGTCACAGCTCACTGCATAATGAATGCAAAAGGGATCAGCATGGATATTTAGCAGATTAAAGAGACCTTTTTGTCCTTGATGTTTATTTTACATCACATTTCAGCTACGAGGGTTTATCTAAAGGCAGAGGTAAAATGCAGTGTTTTCCTTTTTTAAAGAGGAAGCTAAATCTGATGTGATTTCCCCCGATCATACGCTGCCACTATCTGGTTACTTTTCCATAACAGCAGGCTTTAAGATTGGCTCCAGTTCATTTGATTTCAGATGTCTAACACCTGCTGAGGTGTGAACATATACATATGTACAGCATCACTCAAAAGGTTGGACACAAACTATTTACACAAAATAAATGGGTGGTATGAAGTACTGTGCAAAAGCCTTGAAACACTCATTTCTTATTGCCTGAAAAACAGGAAATAAGGGCAGCCATTTGTACCAAAGCATGCCACAACATTGGTTCATACCTTAAGTAAGGAGGTGATTTTTTTGTGCTTGAATGATTCATAGGTTAGTGTTGAGTAGCTTAACAAAACCAAAAAACAACAAGGACTGGAGTGAAAGGGAGTTAAAAAGTTAAAAAGCAGCCAATGTCCAAAGTAAATTTTTCAGAAAGCCTGAAGAAGTATTGCTCAAGGCCACTTTAAAGGATTATAAGAAAGTCGGACTCTTTGAAAGCAAAGTATTAAAAAAAGAGGGGGTGCTCGGGACTTTTGTATGAAAACAGATATCAATGTGAAGTCAACAAGTAAAAGGTGATATGGAAAAAAATGACATTAAACATGTTGCATTTATGGGTGGAATAAAAGAGCCACTACACTGGGTCTGACTGTGGCACATTCCAAAAATGAAATGCCACATTGAGTGAGAATGAAAGTTGGAAAAAAGGAAATAAGAAAACAAAAAACAAACAGGGCTTTCTTTTGGCACTCTAAAGACCGGGATCACGACATCCAGGGCAAACCACCAAAGGTGACAGCATAACAGTCTGAGACTGGAGCGGAGCCTGGATCTTTACTGACAGCCCTGCAACTTGTTACAAATGTGTGTTTGATTGCCGGTTAGTAACACACACACACTTGTACATGTTGTGGAAGCATTTGCCAAGAAAAGACAGAATTAGGCATATCTTTGGTTGAACTTGAACATGTGACCACACTACTTCACACAGGATATTTTACACACCTCTCTGTTGCCGTGTTTCATTTGCTCTGAACATTGCTGTGGTGGAACAGCTGAAATTGAAAACAAAGAAAAAGGAAAGAAAAAAAGGCAATAATACACATACAATGTACAAAATTAAATGTATTTATTTATCTGTTGTCACGTTATCAGACTTAAGTGACTCAAATTCAATTTTTTCTGTTGGTATGACTCGTATCTGAATATTTTTCAGCACTTTAAAGACATAGAAATCCAAACATCAATTCTGATTTTCAAATCCAATTCTTTTGTCACTTCAGCATGTGATCCTAGATTGGATATATCCAATATGTGGCAATGCAACAAGAGTTAGGATGCTCATGTTGAATCTGATATGGCTCCATACCTAAATGCTTTGCTGAACGTTTTGTCACAACTAAAGCACCGCCAGCTACGCTTGTTGTTTTGATTGTTGACTGTCCAGTTTTATTCTTAATGAATCAGAATTGAATGATGTGGCTTGTAATGTAAACCCGGCGTTTTGATAGTTGAAAGCACTCTTGGCCAAACTTTTTTTTTGGGACACAAGAAGGGAAACTGTCTTCAGCTGTTTTCATATAGATCAGGGAAACATCTGCATCAGAGCATCTCACCTCTGGCTCTAAATATTATTTTTAGAATGTGTGCATCACATATGAGCCGACTGATTAAGAATATTTTTTACTTTATTTTGGGGGGAAAAAGTTCTCAAGTTCTGCGGAAACTATAGACAGTTTGTCAGTCTTCAGCCTTGGCACCATTGTACATGCAGACGGCCAAGGTGATCTCCCACACTGAAGCATTCAATTATGTCAGGCTAAACGGCTCTTGCCTGGCGTCTAGTATGACCAGAAGATTAAATAATAGGACTATCAGAGCCCTCTCTGGAGCAGATGGAAACACAACCTGATACCTGCTAAATGCCCCACCAGGCGCACACACACACTCCCACTGCACGCATATGCAGGCATCAAGAAAAGAGTGTGTACTGGTGTACTGTATCCTCTCAGAGACTGGTCGGCATGCTCTGTCTTTATTTTCACCCTTCTTGAAAGTGCAACGCGGCTTATTTCGTGGAGTCGCCACTTTAAAGAGGAGTGGCTTAAGATCAAAGGGAGGCGAGTGGCGTGCTGATCTGATAAACAATTGGTCAGTCAGAGATCACCCACCCACTATGCCACCGACCACCCCGTAAGTAACGTTTCTTCACACAGAAATAGACAGCATCTGATACAAAGTCGTTAAGGAGCTCAGCTAACAGAAGGAGGGACGTAGTGAAAAAGATGAAGCGAGGCTATAGAAAGGGACCGTGAAGGAGAGAGAGGGCTTTTGATAGTACATTACCATCTTCAGCCTGCTGTCTGAAGTGCTCAGGCCAGATCAGGTAGCACCGTGATACACAACCTGTCTCTTGTGGGTGTGTTTAGAGAAGTGCTTCACGAGAACATTTTGTATAAAGATTAAATAACACTCCCCACTTTTGTCGGCGGATATCAACCTTTACATGACACAACTCTTAACAGAGCCATCATTTCTCATTTTCCAAGTTGGCGCTTACACGGTATCAGATTTTCTCCATACGAGTGGCCAAAACCCTTCACGATAACGATATTATCGTGATATCAATACATAGCGACTTGTTTCCCTCTTTTTTTTTTTTTTTTTAATTGAATTGTGCTCAAACAGGAGGTTTCGAACAGTACACATAGAACAAAAACTCTGTTTCGCTTTACCAGCTTTGATCAACATCGTGATCATTAGGGAATTATCAACGCAATATCAATATTCCATTGTTTTATTATTGGCATATCACGACGCTCTGACTTGATATATTTCTGAAAACAAAGCTGTAATAATGTGTGTATGTTGCAGCACGCTTCCATTCAGGCTAGTGATGCAGCCTCCAGTGATCACACGGGACCGCTGACACAGCAGATCAATGCTGTCAACAGCATTGGTTTGAGATGTATTTTGTACGACATTAGTTGGTGAGATATCTCCAAAATGTTGCCATGAATCAAGATGATTCAGTAAACAAGGCTTGTTTTCTCAAATATGTGACAGCGTACTCAAACTCTGAAATGCATACAAGCACCAACTTTTAATACATCATTGTTACATTTGAAGGCGGTGTTTGACTTTAGCACCCTCAAATGACTGTAACATCAAGGGACGTCCATAAATCATGTCTCCCTCGACATTAAGCACACGAGCGGTGGCGTTGTTTGTTGAATGTAAACACCTGACCCCACCCCCACCACCACCTCCTAGCAATTATCTCTGAGGGCATGTGTTGCTAATCACAAACTGAAAGCATGGAAAGAATATGAGCTGAGCACCAGAGAGACACAACTTCATGCTGCAGATGTATTTTTCCTAAGAACTGCCATTCGAGTGGAAGTGGTACGCTCCCCATGACACAGATATTGTAAACAATTCTCAAAGTGGGTTGTAAAACAGGTAATTAAATTATGTACGGTTCAGTTTTCAGGGAAAGTTTGCTCCTCAATCTCCCCTCCTCCTTTATTCCCTCAGAATTTTTTGGCTCGCGCTAGCCTCGCCGCTCCTCATCTCTCCTCGTTGCGAGGCTTTTTCTTTTTTTTTGGCTGTTTTCCAAAGCTTACAATCAAGTGCTGTCACTCTCTCTCTGTGGTATGAGTGCGTGGCGGTCGTGTGCCAAACTAGCCAGCTAGCCTTTGCAGTAATTAGCCACCTGTGTATACAGTCTCATTGCACTGCGGGCATACTATAAATATCCATACATCCATTAACACACTGCCTTACAAAGTGCTTCACCAAGGCACCTCTTATACATGGAAAGATTTAATCTGAGCAAGGAGGATCTACACTGCAGAAAAAAAGGGAAGTTTGTGTCATCCCATTCATGTTCATCAATTAAGAACAGGCAGGGACACGTGGGCCTATGTGTATCCATTTCCTCATCTTCATTCAGTATACCCTGGCTCTCCCAATTGCTGTTATGAAGCAATTAGCAATTATTAATCAGAAAAGCTAGTGATATGTTATGCAATACCTATGCAGCTTATTTTAGACAATAGGACTTGGCTTGGTAGGAAAGCTAATTAAAAGATAAAATCACCTTCTCCTCTGTCCAATTAAAGACTTCTGTCAGATTGGACCCTTGGAATAACTTCATCATGATCACACAAGGAGAGCTGTGTGTGTGTGCGTCCGGGCTAGTTGTCGTGGAAACTTGCCGCGAGGATTCCTTCCTTGTGTGTGCCACGTCTGGTGTATGATAAGTTTATGTGGGCACATATGCAGGCGATTTTTGTGTTTCCCAGAGGGAGAGAGCTGGGGAAGGGAAGATGGGGAAGGGAACAAGGAGGCAGAAGGAGAGACGACGGAGCGACAGCTGAAGCAGAGATAGAGGGAAAGAGGTTAGACGAGGCCAGCAGACGCGGAACAGAGAGAACGAATTAACTGATAAAAGACACAGCCTGAGAGGTGGACGGGGTTTGGCTTGGGGGAAGTTGTGGAAATACAGAGGAGGTAATGGAGAGAATGAACAAGGAGAAAAAGCACAGGATGAAATAATGAAACAGAATGGCAGGTGAGGGTACGGGGACAAGGGGAAAGAACAGAATAATGGAGAAAGAAAGCAGAAAACGCCTCTGTCCAGAAATGACCTTGGGCTTTAGCCGGCTGTGCTGATTGGAGATCAGTGATAATCGCTGGTGAGGCTGCTGTCTCCACTCGTAGTCTGCAGAAACGTGCAGGGGAACGTGCCCGCGTGTCTCTCTTACACACCCTTTACACACACTCATGAGCACACACTGTCTTCTCCTCCTCGACGAACACCTTCTTAATAAACCATACATTTTCAATAAAAATGCTAATTATCTTTACACTGCAGCACAGCTGGGTTAACACTCCTTCTGAATGCATGTGTGTAGTGTAAGAGAACTAGAAAGAGAGCAGAATATAGGAGAAAGCATCCAAGGTACAGGGTTAGAGCTATTAATGTGAAGTTGAGAAGATTCAACAGCAGATTCTAATGAATAAGTTGATGATTTTAATGAATGTGAAACCAGAGAGGCAACACATCCTTATTATCCTGCTAGTGTTTCTAATATTCATTCAAAGCCTTGCTGGGAGATAATGAGCAAATCTTTTTCCCCTGCAGATACATAGGTCCCAGTGCAGTCCAGGTGATTTTGCAAATGATCTGTCAAAGATGCTTGATGGAAAAAAAAAAAAACATGCTGCTTTTTGTGCAGACTTCAGTTCTGAATAACATTAAGAGGGAGACTGACAGAAGATGCTTTGTTGTTGACATTCTCTGGAGAATAAGGACGTTTTCTTCTTCTTTCAGCCACACTCGCTGGCTAAATTAACAATGTTGGAGAAGACTTCTCATCTCTCAAATCATCTTGCATGCTTGAGCTACCCTTGACAAAACCTTGAGTTTTTAACAGAGGTTTTACTGACTCATATTCGCCTCGTCAAATCCTGCGCGCTGAAAAATGCACGTCTGTGATCATGAGAAACCTTGATTTCTTACCTTTCTCCTGGAGATTAAAAGAAAAGACACCCGAAAAAAAAAGGAAATCCAGCACTAAGCTCACCAGCTGAGACGTCCATTAATCTAGCGAAACACTGAGCAGCAGTACAAATTGAATGACATTTGTTTGACATTTTCTGTGCCATTTGGTTTACTTGTTGCTTCCACACTTTCATTTGAAATCTATTAGTTGCTGGCAACCTTGAACTCTACATGTTTTTGCTCTGTGTCTGAGATATGGGAGCATCAGGTAATGTGAAGGCCCTGTTGTTTTGGTGTCATCAATCCCTGTCCTCCCCACCGCTATTTGTCTCTTTATATTGTGTGTGTGTGCATGTTGTGTACGTACGTTTGTGCTTAGTCCACTGTTATCTGTCGCTCCATCGCGCACACCCCTCTGAATAGACAGCCTATCTGCTTTCTTTCCCAGCTTTCCTCACAGGGGAGCTGCTTCCTTGTGGTGAACCATTTTGTATCTTAACTTTTGACGGCACACACAAAACGCCTGTGCACACGCGCATGTACACACTTGTTTTAGGTTCTGAGTCGGACACGATCTCCTTCCAGAGATTGCTTATTTATCGGGAGTTGTGCTAAGCCGCACCAGTTACCATGCATTTTTCATGAGCCGAGGATTTAATGGTTGCTTGTGTGTGGGTGTGTGTGTTTGTGTGTGCACATCTTAGTGTGTTTCTGTTCGTCACATGTGTTGTGTTTGTCTTGTGGCTGGTGATGCGTTTTGGCTTTAATGTGCTGAAGAATTTATACACGTAGGTAGTTTGCAACATGTAGAGCACATGTGCTATATATAAACATGTGCCATACAGAAGTTCTATGAAATGTTTTTCCTTTGAGGACTTTGCCCTGCTGTCATCTCCTCTCCTCCTTTCTTCTCGCATCTCAGGGGACTAGTTCCATACAGCAGGTCTCTAACGGTCTTGAAAGACAGAAGGCCAGTGCCTGCAGGATAAGGTTTCTGCCACGTTCACATTCCACTCAGACCTCCAGGGACCGAGCAGGAATGAAATTCATATGTTTAAGAGGTTTCTGTGCACATTTCAATGAAGGATGTTTTGAAGCTGTAAGGGTAGCATTTTGTGTATAAAATTCCAGGATTCCATTTGACTAATGTGCAAAAAAAGGTTACACACTTGCTTGAGGTGGTTGGATTTGCCTGTTTAGAAGAAGACCTGGTGCGCATTAGGAGAAATTAGGGGCAATGGACCTGGCAAAGACTGCCGTAAATCACAAGCTTTCTCCAGTCTGAGCTGGTAAACACTCACTTCCCTGACATAATATCCCAGATATTCCCAGAAGAAGAGGTCTCTTGACAGCTGTTTTTTTTTAACCTCCTCAAGGTTAGTTACTGGTTAAGACAACTAATTTCTTCGACTAAATCAGAACCAACAGCAACGTAGCTTATAATGCCACCCTCAGGTGATACTACAAAGCTTTGTTTATTCGCTGTTTCTTTATTCACCTCTAATGGAACTCGAATGGAAACAGGTCTGATTCACAATTCTTTTTTTGCCTCAGATTTACCTAGTTGGTGAAAGGAATCACAATTATAGACAGGGAATTGGTCTTGGAGTTTATGCTAACCAGTGCATTCAGCTCACTGCTATGTCCACACACAGATGCTTGTACACTCATACCCAGTCACACACATTATACGGCGCACGCAAAGCATTAGCTCACCCACTGTGTATCAGAAAGCATTTAAATGTGGCCATTTTGACTGGTCCACTGAAATGCAATCCCATTGAACAAATCAGTCTTTTGGTTTTTTTTTGTTTTTCATTGCTATTAGCATACATTAAAGAGCTTATTATCTCAGGTCATTTTGCTTTGCTGTATTTTGTTCTGCACCAGGGGTAAGACCACCAGGGACACCATGAGCATGTGTGCGTTTGTGCATGCTGTGTTTGATCTTAGTATCCCTCTTTTTTTGTGTCTGTCTGTACACGTGCATCTCTGCTCCCACATATGTGCGTGCGCAACATATGTGAGATGCAATACTGTCAGAAAGCCTTCCTGTTTCACTGCAGTCTCCTCAGACGTTTATGTAATGTTATTACCAATCACACATGGAGAGCATCCTGGCACTCTCACAAGGTTAGGATGAAATATGAGGACGATTATGGAGATCCGAGATTGTATTATCATGATTTCCTTATTATTGCATCATTAATCTATTTTTGTCTCTTGTCTCTGTCTCTTTCTCTCCTTTGTTCTCTATCTTTTTTTTCTTCAAATCTTTTCGCTCATGGCTCATGCAGAAGTAGAACAAAAAGGTAAGTCTTTGACTCGAGCCCTCACTCATGCAAACATGCTACAAATCGGGGATTGGGCGTCACTTTCTGATGGCAGTGCTTGAAGCATTTTGTACTCTGTGGCAGCTTGACATCCCCTTCAAAGTCACTGCTGCTATATTAAGACAGCTTGCATATATAGAGGCAATTTAGAAACTCTGGTTCTCATTAGACACACTCTAGGGCCATATTATTCCATGGCATTGTGTAGAATGTCACTTAACAAACTCTCCATGGGTCGAGTACATTTCTATAATGAGCCAATGAACACAAAATTAAACTGACATTTAATATTTCAATACTTCCTTATGATATTAAGGTAATGCCAGATCTTTGAAAGCAAATGAATTTTCAATCAATATTCCGAAGCGTTTTGTGTGAAAATCTGGAATTTTATCATTGAGTTGAAGGGGAAAACCACCACGCACATCTGGCTTGTCTTTGTGTATCTGCTGTGCGGATGCGACGGCATTCCAGTTAAATTACAAAGGTTCCCATGATTGGTTGCAGTGGCTTTCCAGAATTTACTACATTTCCCACATCCCTCATAAAACATGACCTCAGTATTCCATGGCAGGAATACTGAGCCTGAAGTGGGAAAATGATTATGGTAACAACAGCAAAAACAGCAGAGGATAAAAGATGTGCTTGGCTCTACAGTTGGAGGTTACTGACAGAAATGGAAAGGGAGAGAAACGAAGAAAGAGCTGTGAAACTAATGAGGAACTGAGGAGGGAGGGAGGGAGATATGGGAATAGAGGGAAAGGGTGGAAGTAGAACAAAATGTGCCATTTTCTCTTCATCTCTTAACTGTGAGAGCAGGGTATTATCTGTTGAACAGAAGGCATGCTGTTGCTGTGCTTAAGAATGACAGTGACTATACAACATCCAAATCACAACACAGTACGCCTATCATGTCATCATCGTTCATTGGTAGTTAAGGTCAAGTTAGAACACTGTTATCCTATTCATGAACATTTATAAAAAGAAGCAAACCCACAGCAGGCACTGACAGAAACTCTGGAGAGAATAGCTGACATCTGACATCAGTGGGGTGAAGCGTATCTAATGTGAAAATGTTGTCATTTGTTTCGCAGTATTTCTGTGTCCTGGGATTCTGCGGGGAGTGTACCAAAGTGAGCATCTCTTTGAGTCAGACCACCAGTCCGGTGCATGGTGCAAAGACCCGATGCAAGCCTCCGATAAGATCTACTACATGCCCTGGACGCCATACCGCACCGACACACTGACAGAGTATTCGTCGAAGGAGGACTTCATCGCAGGCCGCCCCACCACCACATACAAACTGCCGCACCGCGTGGATGGGACTGGTTTTGTCGTCTACGACGGTGCGCTCTTCTTCAACAAAGAGCGCACCCGCAACATTGTAAAGTTTGATCTGCGCACACGCATCAAAAGCGGTGAGGCGATTATTGCCAACGCCAATTACCACGACACCTCGCCATACCGCTGGGGGGGCAAGTCGGACATCGACCTCGCCGTGGATGAGAACGGACTATGGGTGATCTATGCAACGGAGCAGAACAACGGGCGCATCGTGGTGAGCCAGCTCAACCCTTACACCCTGCGCATTGAGGGCTCCTGGGACACCAGCTACGACAAGCGCTCTGCATCCAACGCCTTCATGATCTGCGGAGTCCTGTATGTCGTCAAGACCGTCTATGAAGACGACGACAACGAAGGGACGGGGAACAAGATCGACTACATGTACAACACTGACAAGAGCAAGGAGATGACAGTTAACATACCATTCCCCAATTCCTACCAGTACATAGCAGCAGTGGATTACAACCCAAGAGACAACCTGCTGTACGTTTGGAATAACTACCACGTGGTCAAGTACTCGCTGGACTTTGGCAACAACGGTAAGTCCAGCCCAACAGCTCCTCCTCTACCTCTGTCTCTTATGGCGCTTTTCCACTAGCTCGCTTCGGCTCGGCTCGGTGCGCTATTGCGTGTTTCCACTAGCACGCAGTACCTGCAACTGGGACGATTTTCCGTATCACCTCAGCCCTGGTTCCAAGCGGGCCGAAGCGTTACTTAAACGTGACGTCAGCCAACTGCCTTCCACTGATTGGGCGATGAGTGTCGTCACTGGAAGCGTCATAACGCGGATAATAAAAGCTAGCATTAGCAACCGTTAGCTTACCTCCAAACGTCGTCTTTGATCTTGAGCGTCACACTGCTCTATGTATAACAAAACTCTCAGGTACTTTTCAATACTGTTTTGTCTGGCGGCCAGGAGTCTTCTCTGGCTCTCTTCTCTTGCCTTCTGTGCGACAAAAAGCCACAGGGTGAGCAGCAACACGCGCAGCCGTGTTACGACGACCCCGCCCACGTCGAGGAGGCACGAAGTGTAATGGAAACACAACCAAACCGAGCCGTACCGAGCTAGTGGAAAAGTGCCATTAGACATCATGCTTTGCAGCTAAGTGGATCATAAAGTTAGGGAGAAAAATTCTCTGGTTTGAGAACTTTCTTTTTTTAAATCTTCACATAAGATTTCTTTTGCTATTTATTTTAATGACAGAAACTAATCTCCCCCTGACGAATAATTCTAGCAAATGACTTGAAAAGGTGGAAAAAGAAGCATACCATCTGCACTGTCATGCTTGTCAATTAGGACTGTTCTCAAACAAACAAATAGTGATAATGAGTAAAAAAAAGACTCCACCACACTTTTACAGCTGTTCCATGACTCACCTGAAAATGTAGAGGTCAGTAGAGTTGCTGTTTGTTGAAATCAGACAGACATCTAAAGACTATCTGGATCTCTGCCTTTAGGGAAAAAAAAAAATCCCTAACTGTATTAATGCTGAGCCTCACATCCTCCTGCTTTTAAGTGCACCACTTGCCAGCTTTCTCTTTAGTTTCCACGACTGCTAAACAAATCACACTGCAATCTCTCTGAATGTAGCCAAGAGTATCTTGAGGTGGGAGGAACTACTATCCGAATGTGACTGAAGACTGCTTCAACCTGTTTGACACACATTTTGTGTTTTACTTTTGGCCCGTTTACTATGAATGAACCCACATATCAGTGCTAAAGCACAGCACACTCACACAACATACTGTGATACGTTATTTTCATATCAACAATAGATCTAATGACTACACATAGTGTGAGAGGTACTAAAAACTGCAAAGGGTTACGACTGGACAAAGATTTTAGGCCTGTATCCGCTCGTTGTTTCAGTTTGGTTCGCTCTCACTACTCTCATGACAAACTGTCAAGCCTTAGCTATTAGTCATAGTTTTTCTTTTTAGCAAAACAGCTTCGATAAACCAGCTGGACGCAAGTGTAGCTTCGAACTCCTTTGAGAACTGCAGATGTAATGCATCTCTGTGGTTAGTTTACGTCAGATGTCTGACAGATGGAAGTCAAAACTCTGCATGATTAAATACTCGGGGATGTAAGAAGGAAGTGCAGAAAATTTCAGGTGCTGGGACCATTTACAACAGGATGGTTATATATACCCAGAACCTACAGTGCTGAAAGGCTCGTAAATCAATTTTGTAGGTTGGCTCATTTGAATTAACAAATGATGTGGCTTTTCACCAGCACTACTGGGTCCATTTGAAGGAGCCAGGAATACTCTCGAACCTAGTGTAACTCACTTTAAACTCTAGCGTGAGGTGTTAGTCCAAGCTCACCTCCTTCTTTCCTTTGGATGAAAGGGCTTTGGCCCCTGGAGCCTGAAGGGCTATTTGCCCAGTGTAATTGCCTTTCAGCACCTTTCTATGGAGTGGTCAAGGCAGTCTGGCTGCGTGTCTTATTAAATGATGTCTGAATTAACGCATGCTCTTACATGCAGTTAGGAGACGCAGTACAAGAAATTACAGAGGGAGACAGCAATAAATTTAGTTTCTACCGACCAGTGTGTGTGTATGCGTGTGTGTGTGTGTAAAGGATTGCCAGGCTGTAAAAGTGTACTTAGGTGTTTGTTTACACATGCATGATGATGGATTTGCGCACGAGCTAATGTACTTTGCAGCATGAGTTTTTGTTTCTCAATTCATGAATGTTTATTTATGATGAGGATGTGATCACTCTCCTTGTGGAGCTGTGGGTATCTCGAGAGGCTCTAAAGAGGGGATCAATGGGGATTCAATGTGGAGAATGACCTCCAGTGCATAGCAAGAGGCCAGACTGCTAGCCAGTGGGGGATAAAGACATACAATCAATGACACACTGCTGTTTTGTGCTCATCTTCGCTCCGCTCCCTCACTCAATAAAGACAAGGAATAAATTAGCTACCTGAACTGCATGATTCTCTCATTCTTTGAAAAAAAATGAGGCAACCGATTGATATATTGACGTTTTCTTTTGTAACATGTTGACACATTTTTTTTGCCCTAAATGTTTAGTTTCACTGTCAAAGCTGTGGGCAAATTTTCTTTCCTTCACCTTTTCTCCGGGTCCTTTCAGGAAACAGAACAAGGAAAGGGGCCATCCGGAGGGTTTCCACTCATTACTGATGTAGCTTAATGCACACCCTGTTTTTGTTTCGGCTCATGTGGACTTCTAAAGATATGAAATGAGACAGGAAATGGGCCGTGGTCTAAGAGAGGGACGAGGTTGGCCACTGAGGAACGAAAGTAATTGTGGTACAACACAGAGGGCACCAATTACTTAGTTGTGTCTATCCAACTGGATAACAAAGGCGGATGGTTTTAAAGAGTTCACTCTGAGGCGCTCGAATTGTTTGATTTTAGAACACAGGAATATGGAGCACAGTTACTTGGGCGCACTCAAATGTGTGCTCACCATGTGTGAAAAGAGTACCCAAAAAACTGTATTTAAGTACGAGTAATGTTACTTGAGAGAAATTTAGCATTTAGTTGGTGCAACTGGGGTTTTAGTCACTGCCAATACAGATTTTTGTACAATTCTTACATTGATATATTGCTCAGTCTAATTGGGGTCAGTGTTTAACTTTCCGAGGATGTATTTCTCAAACTAATTAGCACCTATGCAACTGTCTGTGAGGAAACTGCTTGACTTCACAACAGTATCTTCTCTGCTACGATGTGCTGCAGACACTTCTGAGGGTCCTTAAAACAGCTGAGCCGCAGCTGTTCTGCTGGACGAACAAAGTAATGATGGCATTACCCAAAGCCTCTTGTTTTGCTTTATGTTCTGTAACAATCCCCCTCAACTAAAAATCAAGTCTTTGACTTTGTCAACTTGTTCATCTGATGTTTTTTTTTTTTTTTTGTTTATGTTACAAGAAATACCATGAACAAAATAAGACATCAGTGCCATGGCTGAGGATTTCTGCTTTCAATCAGCAGAGCACCACCAGCAGTCTCAGAAAGAAAAGATCAGACAGTCTGTATTTTCTACAGAAGATACTGTAAGATACAGAAGATACTGTTCTCCGGCAAGATAGTGGAGAAAAGTGTAAAAAGTATAAGTCTGAGTAGGGCTCTGGACACTGATCAAACTGCAAGAGTCACCAGCCTATCTGGCCAGAAGCTAGTTGACAATGTATTATACAAAGTGGTGAAAAGTCCATACATTGCCAAACTGATACTTAAGCTACTTTGTATAATTGAGCTTCTTCTTCTTCTCTGATTCATTTATTTATAGCTGGATTAGTATTAAAAGTGCTAGGAAGCAGGGCAGAGCTGGTGGGCGAAGACATGGGCGGAGTCAGATTGGCATATTCATAGGACTCCATTCAATGAATTCAATTCAATTCAATTCAATTCATTTTTATTTATATAGCGCCAAATACAACAAATGAATGAACAAATGAATGAGGAAAAAGGTATCAAGTCATGACTCTAGCATATTAAAGCCTTTTAAAAGATGTTTAATGGCAACAATCTTCACAATTTAGAGAAGCACAGTTGGGTGTTTTGGAGATTAATAACTATAATAATTAATAACTGCTGGAGTTGGATTTAAAAAAAAGAGCAAATAGCAGACAACACGTATGCCAAAACCAGTCTGTGTTAGGCCAATGTTGAGACCAAACAACTTATGCAATTTCAAGCCACATAAAGTGCAATTGGGCCACTTAGCAGTAAAATAAAGTCAGATAACACACAGGTGTAAAGAACAAACTCCCGAGTGGGTGTAATTACTTTCACATTCTCACATTAGCTCCTCTGATAGACCAGAATCCACCTGCTGACTACGCAACAGTGAGTAAAACAGACTCTCTGCTTGGTGCATTTTCTCAGATACCAGTTAATCACAGAGTGCTAGTGGAATGCTAACCATCACCTCCATGATGATGCCCCCTTTAATTTGTTGTTCAGTGTTTTCGTACAGTTCACAGTCACAGTCCAGTCGCGCTCACACTTGCTGACAGCCTACCCTGCCAGTGAACTCCCACATTAAACACACGCACCGTGTCTGTCGCAGAGTGGTGTCAGCCGAGCGTCCTCTGTAGGAGCTCTGCCCTCCAGCAGCCGCCGACAAACCACCAAGCTTCATCTCTCGTTGATTCAACCAGTCTCTCTCAATTTGTCTTTCCTTCTCGCAATTTTGATGTGAGTTTTGTTCTCTCACCCTGTTATGGTTTTCACTTGAAATGGGCTCAAGTGCAAAAATTCAGATCAATAAATTTAAGCAAAAGTTTTCAAAAGTGCTACCCTTTGCTTGTGTGCAAAAAGGGCTTGCCATCAAAAGGGTGAACAGCATCTTACAATGCCTCTATCAGTCGCTGTGCTCTAGTGGTGGTTGTTCCATGCAAGATAAAATTGTACACTGCAGAGAAATTAGAATTTTCCTTTTGTTTAGTTTAGAAAGAAGTGTAGCCCTCAATGTTTTAAGTATTTAAAGAAAGAACTGACCCTGGTTTTGAAAAATGTGTCTGGGCAATCTTTCTCCATATACTGTATATACATACCACAGGAGGTTTGTGTGAAGCATAAGAAGTGAAATGTAACTGGGATGGAAAAAATTAAGCAGGTTTAGTTAACCTTGGGCTAACAGATAGCATTAAGGCTTACTCTCATGTATTTTATCTCGTTCCAAATGCAGCGTGCAGCAGGAAATGATCTTTTTGAAGTGTGTCTGCTCCCTCCTTTGGTACTTGACAAGAAAGAGAGCTGCTTCTCTACATCTGCTGTTTGTGTTTTATTTTTTGACTGTTAAATCTCTATTCTTCCTACCGCTGATTCTCACACAAAAAAAACGTGCCTCACAATAGCAGGAATCTCAAAATTTCCTCTTTCCTTCTCATACATCTCTGGTTTTCACTAAGCGTTTTTTTTTCTCCCTGTTTTTGTCTCCGTCATGCTTATCTCCCGCCTAATCTGCCCTCCTTCTCCGCATGGAGTTCTTTCCCACATCACACAGGGCTATTTCATCGAGTGCCCTTAGATGTACAGTATATATTATACAGACCTAGTGCATGAATTTAAAGTCAGAGTCAAAGTCACTTGTCTCTGCATCAGCCCTTTCTTCCACCGCATGGTCCCAGAACACTCACTCATTCTCCGCTGTTTATGGAGCCGTTTCATCACGTCTTCTTACATGCATATTATAGAGGCCTGCCCTACGCAAGCAGCATGGCTCCAATGAAACATCTGAAAAATTTATCTCCTCTAGTCTGCCTTGCCACACTTTAGAAAGTTTTTCCAACAAAGTCACAAAATTATTCATGTTATCTGCATCTTCAGGGATGGGAGGGGCAAACAGGGCTAAAACTGAGAGCATACCAACTTGTATGCACTGCCTTTCCCATCCTTGGGTTTACTCTCTTCTCTGTATCTTTCGCTACCCTACTTCAACCTATTTTTTGTTGTTTCCTTTTGGTGGCAGCTCCAAAACGACACAGTCGAGCATTTACTATATTTTATGTTGTCCCAGTGTTGTCTCATTGTCCTTTAAAGTGACGCTCCTCGTAACCTTGCATTTTCTACAGAGCAGAAATTGCGTTCCTAAGTTGGTATGAAAAGAAAGCAATTACGAAAGTTTCCCGAGTAAAGCCTACGGGAACTTTTGCCCCGACATAACAAAACCCAGTGCATAAGAATGATAGCAATAATAATACACCTCATATGGCCCTTTTCAATGCAGTTATAGTCAAATTGAAATGTAAAAAAGGCTAAGACCAATTATACAGAGTATAAAAGAAATGTAGGAAAGACATTGACATTTAAGGCTATGTTTTGATAGGGCAGAACAATTCTATTTAAATTATAGCCCGGATGATAGAAATTCTGAAACTCAGTCAGCACAACTTTTTAGTGTTTAGACATAATTTGGTCATTAATATTCTTGTCCGAAGTCTGACTGTCTTCGAACAACTCTTTTTAACATGCACTTTTTTGATTCAAACCTTTTTCATGTCAGCCACTATTGGATTGTAAGCATCACCTCTGCCTTTATCTAAACAACTAAGGCAAGTTAAAACCCGATGCAAAATTATTTCAATACTTTCACACACATATATGTTTTATCCAGTGTCTAAGGGAAAAAACACATCTGCTGCCTGCTGCAGTTGTGTAGAAACCTTTGTATGCAACTCATTTCCCATTTTTCTCAGCTCACTTTTCGTACAGCGCTGTGCTAAACTACTCTAGTCTGTCAGTTTTGCTTTTAACAACAGCATGTACGAGGGGGAAAAGAAAAGATATTCAGATATCCAGCAGCAAGATTAAAAGCTTTTTCTGAAGAATTTTTTTTCTTGAATTTTGAATGCACTCTTCAGAGTCATACAGAGAAATGATTCTCTGTTGTAGCCAAAAAAAAAGCAAAACCCCTCTAACTGCTTTTCAAGCTGAATGCTTACTGCAGCTTCATGTTAAAAGTGGCAAAAATTACTTCATCAATCTTCATCAGAAAGTAGCCAAACACTGGAATTACAAGTCATTTGCTAAAAGTTACTGATGAATAGAAATGACCTTTGCTTGGCACAGAAATGTAAAGGTTGACCTTTGGACTCTTTATGGCCAAAATCACAGAGTCCCATTTCCTAAGGAAGTCAAGCACAGAGTAACTATTGTCTTTATCACCCCCTCCACCTGTTTTCTTTTTTACCCCCCGCCCTTTTCCTCTGTTCTCCTCTCCTTCACTCCTCTCCTTGGCAATGGATTGCAATCAAGCAGCAGCAGAGCAGGAAATGTTGAAAACAAGCTAAAGTGGAGAGAATAGCAGCAGTTAATGGGTGAAGTGGTGACCCTCTTTCACTAGATTGCTGATAAGACTAACCCTTAGCACATTTCTGGCTTGCCGACACAAGTTTGTATAGGTGTGTGTGTGTGTCAGTGTGTCAGTGTGCTTTCGGTCTGTGTCAAAATGAAGCCATGATTACTCAGTGTTTGTTTTGACAGTTTTGAAAAAGGGGAAATCTTTGAATTCAGAATCCTTTCCACTGCTTTGAAACTTGTTAGCCCATTAAACGGCTTCCTGGGGGCCTGTAGACATTCGTTGCCCATAGGTGCGGCGATGAAAACATTCTTGCTCCACTCTTGTGAATTAACAAGCAGCCCATTTGTTCTTAAATCCTGAAATATTTCTTTTTTGATCAGTGGCATTGGTTCTGAGTTTCATGTGCATATAAATGTGGCCACTCAACTTGTACCATGATAATACAATAACTGATGACTTACTGAATGACATAGATAAGATTGTAGGTTCTGTTTGGCTTGACTTTGGTACAGCTTTTAATTTAATTGGCCATGAATTCTTTTTAGGGGAAAAAATCCCTTCTTTCCAACACCGTGGCTCCAGTATTATAAAGGTTGTGAAATGGATGAAAGATTATTTGATTTATAGACTGCAGTAATTTGTGTACTTTAATTGAAGTTTTTCAGTAAAAAGGTTTGACTATGGGACACCCCAGGGTAGCTGCACGAGTCCTCAACTTTTTCGGTCAGCTAGGATTGACGTATGCTGATGATTCCACATTGTACAATCCTCAAGGAGTTCAAATGAGTAAATGATGCAGGGCAAAAGGAACAAGAATGTGTATCTAACTGGGTTACATGGGATTGGCTTCCATGCTCTTGCCATGTAGATAGAAAAACAACAGTAATTGGGAAGATTGACATTGTCAGGCAGTGGATTTTCTTTCCCAAACGTCCCACAAACAGTACATTTGTCTCATCATGAGTTCTCCCTGATGGTTTAAGTCAAGTGCAACCAAAAGAAAGTTGAGAAAATACTTCTGTGTAATTTCCAATTTTTCTTTTTTTTCTTTTTGTAGCATTTGTACCTTGACCAAGACTCAAAACATGCACTTGAAGATTTCATATGCCCCAGGTATATTACAGGTAATTTATGATCATGTTGCTATCCCTGTATCTGTTGCTATGCCGATACTGCTGTTCTGTTAAAGTTGCCCAGCTAACTGAAATTGTATCATCTTGGGTTTGTTAGTGGATGGCAAGATGTGAGAGTAGGCTGGGTTTGTTTAAATTGATTCAATAAACCATCTGCGGTGCATCTTATTTAACACTCACAGAGTCCAGGATGGTCAGTTTTTACCATTTTGAAATTCATGTAAACAGTAACTTCTAGTTCAGGACTATTCCTTAAAGAGTGTGTATTTTCATTTCAAAATGCTTCTATAGAAATGACTCAAAAGTCAGAGAAAATATCATTTCCACCTATTTCCACCATGCGTGGTCATACAGTCCCACACCAGATTTCACGCTATTGGCGTGATGAGAATTGGAACTTTTATTTTCTCTATGAAAAGAAGAGCGTATTGTTTTCTCTTGGGCTATTTTAATGTTCAAAATTGCTAGCAAACAGGCTTCCTGATTAGATTAAATTGGTTCATTAATATGCAGATATTTGTAGTCATTGCTGACTGTGGTTGAGAAGCCTTTTCACGGTGTCTGGAAGAAACGATAAGATGAGAATAATGACAGCTACAATGGTCTCCGAGATTCTTCAATATTTGGACAGCAAATATTCTGATGCGGGGGAATATGGGTGAGGTGGAGGGTGACAATGACCGTTATTTGGACGATGGGAATACTTCATCCTCACTGGAGAGTGACCTCAAACTCCAACTCAGAGAAAAAGAGGCTTTCATTATCATTATAGACTGATCGAGATATTCTGTTCATCGTTCCAGTTTTGGTGTTATTTTGTGATGTCAAAGATTTCAAAACTTAATACATATTCATATCTCAGTTGAGAAATTGCAGTTTTGGGAATAAAAATGTCAAAATGTGACAGCTTATGGCATATGTAGTCGAATTCTGGCACTTTCGAGTTCACTTTCGTATCTTAATGTGTGAAAACCAGGAAAAATACTTGATGGTCGTTTTCTCCTCCTGCAGAAAATGTACAGCAGATGGACACCTTCATAGTCTGAGCTGCTACCTTTTTATTGGGGATCTGACTGGATGGTATTTTGGCCTATTAATATGTGCAAACTAGGCAATCAGAAACAAAATAAAGAGGGTAATAAGAACTGATACAAGTTTAATGGGCAGAAAACATTCAGAGCTTTATAGCTAAATAAATGTAAAAGGCAGCTATCGAGTCGTTCAGGCTTGAATCAGACTCTGCCCACGATACAGCAGCCTTCTAAGCCGATAAATGCTGCCATACGACACAAAATGAACACACTGTGTCTTTAACGCCTTAGTCTACCCCCTCGCTCTCTCTTATTTGTCTTCTCCAACTGCATCCATCACCTGCTCTTCCACTTGCCCCCCTCTGCCTGTCTCCCTTTTTCCCAAATAGATTACGACACAGCCATGTCAGCAGAGACTGAACTCTGCTTCAGAAAGTTTGCCGCACCTGTTCTTTGCCTGCAGTGTGTCCTTATCAACTGGATGGCCCCGGCCAGACCCTCTGCGTGCAATTGGCCTCTGCACCACTCCTCCTCTGCCAAACAGCAGATGCCAAATTAAGCAGGCCATGCCAGGACAATAGAGTGGAAAGGGAAGCCCGCAGCCTTGCAGGAAGCAAATACAATGATGAGAGCAGCCAGCACAGCGGGCCACCGTGGCTGTATTCCCTCTTTAGATTTTACTGTTGAAATATAGAAAATGTGCAGGTGGAAAAATAGTTTGTAGGACATGGTAATAAAGTGGCGAGAAAAATTATGACTAGCCATTGGGTAACTTGCTGAAGGCAAGAACTCTAATAGGATTTTCTTGAATGCCCTCTGTGTATTCACACCAGTTATTTTCCCTGAATTTCACGTAGATATATCAGGTCTATAAAACCTGATGGTTCCCTTATGGAATGCAGAAAAAAAAACAATACAGAAAAATGAAAAGGGGTTTATCCTCTTAGCTTATTGCTTTGAACATGGGAACTTTCCCTGATTAAGAAAGAAGCATGTAATTGGTAAAGTTGCTGGAGGTGCCGCCAACTTCAGCAGAGGGATGATGTGATTGTGCAACCAGCAGGCAAGCCAACAGGGCTGAGCAGTCTGTATGTGAAGCATTAGCTGTGGAACAGGGTGGTGCCTGGCAGCCATTTTGAAGGAGGCTCTATTAGTCGAAGTTGTTTTTTATCTTAAAGCATCACTGCTTTGAAGAGCTTTTTTCTGTCTTATCAGCATTTTGTGTGCATGCTACTATCCAGCCTAGAAAGCTTTATGACCTCCAGTCAGATTATCCTTTTTTCTGTTATCCCTCCGGATCCAACTACTCTCTGCTGTTCAAGCTGACTTGTATATGTATATGTGTGTAGACGTAAGGAAGTAACTTATGAGCAAGCTATCATCGTTGCGCATTATAAGTAGAATAGACACTTGATCCCACTTCCGAGGAACTTCTGTCTTAGTTCAAATCCCTCCTCTCTCTGTTCCTGTTTCTTCCCTCGCTGTCTGTCTGTTTTTCTGACAGCGTCGCAACACTTGCCAGGGGAAGTTCGTTTTTCCCTCTCGTCTCTCCTGCCTGCCTTCTTCTACCTTTTGTGTTGTGGATTTATGATCCCTCTGTTTGCCGAGCCAGAAGTCAACAAGAGCGTTCGGGGCAGGAGTGCAGAGGCAGAACTAGGCAGCCTCACCAAAACAGAGAAACACTGCCACACACAGTCACATACGCATATAGACACACACATTTACAGGCTGTCAGTCTGCATGTTAGATGTGTTGGCATCCCGGGATGATTGAAAGCATCTATGTGGCCCCTCCAGTGTGGTGACAGATGCCATCTTCAGGAACAACTTAATGCAAGCCTGCTATTGTTCACGTTCCCCTGGGCTCACTACAGGTCAGGAAATAGAATAGAATAGAATAGAATAGAATAGAATAGAATAGAATGGAACGTTTGGATTTTCACTTTTCCAGATTTCTGTGCACTTCAAGCACTTTTCATTTATGTTAACTTAAAAGCTGAGCCTGGATGTGTGTTCTTGCCTTAGGAAACAGCTGCTGGCAACATTACCTCACCACAGGGTCTCAATATCAGCAGCTGATTGGCTGCCTTCCGTGGTATCACACAGGCTACCTCATCGGATGATGAATTACTCTGTTGTTTGCCATCTTTATTGTATAATTGTGTGATGATAAGATCGCATGTTTTATTGTTTCACAAACATATTATTAGCAGGATTAAAACCTTGAAATGAGAGGAGGGGATTCCTTTGTGAGGAAAGTCAAACATTAAGCATTAAGTCCTTCGTAGACCTTTAATTTTGCCATACTCTGATATATAATTGATACAATTTGCTGTAACATCGATCTCAAGCTCAATGCCTAGGCTTAAACAATAGAGTTAATGCTGTTGTTGGATCTTGCAGGGCAGGCAGCCAGCACAGCAGCAATGCAGTGTGTCTATAAAAGAAGTCAAATTTCTTACATTTCTGCAGTGCAGTGAAGGTTTTTCAGGCATTTTCCCGAATGTAAAGGCAGTGGATGTCTAAAACGTATTTGTATGAATATGTCACCCACAAAAATGCGCAGAGCATAGATACAGTGGAATCTCTCTTGTACTGCCTTGTTTTTTTTCTTCATCGGTTCTGGCAAGGAGCAAGATGTTTAGGTTAGCTGAGGCTGTCGAAGCGCATTTACCTGAGGCTTTCCAAGTTTAAATGCAGGGAGATATGTCAGTCCCCGTGAGTACAACCTAGCCTCCTTCTTTATAAATGTTTCATGAACGTGTTATGTCATGCTCCTGTAGTTCCCTACAGCCTTGAGTGATGCAAGTGATGAATTCATCACACTGCAAGACAAAGAGCTGCAAAAGAGCGAGCAAAGGAGGACAAAATAAAGACACAGGGGAGTGCATGAGAAGATGAACGGTGAACTTGAGAAATTCAGGATTTGATATCGGTTGGAGAAAGAATGTATCTGAAAGCGAAAGCCAAAGAAGGAAAAAAAAGAACTAAAAAAAATTGCAAGAAAAGAAGAGAAGAGGAGGGAACAGAGTTAGACATTCAGTGGCAGTGAAGTGCTGTGGCCCCTTGCCTGTGATGCTTGCAGACTTTTGTACTACCTCACCGGTAAGCTGCCGGCCGCTCTGTTTTCTGGCCTGTACTCAAATGACAGCAGACATCAACCTCAGACACACACATACACACACCATTACTCTTCTATTGTTGTGGCAGGGCCCCTAATGGAGCTTCCCATTTGAGTCCAGATAGGCACACACAGTCTCTGCTTCATGAGTACACACTCTCACACAAACCCGGCTAGATTGACAGCTTGTCCCTAGGCTGCGGCTGCCACGCATGATTGATGGCAACGTTCCACGGAGGATGCATGAGGCAGGGCAGCAGTGATTCAGGAATTGGAAGCGGCATAGTTTAGATGCAGAAGCACACAACGTATGGTATGTTGGATGGCTGTCGGTCAAGCAGTCGCACTGAAAAATGGAGAGAAGAGCATCACATTTAATTACACTGAAAATCAACAGGAAGGGACATTTTGAAGTTCACAGTAACTGAAATGAACACCCACTTTTTCTTACCCCCCGCACGCATACTCTACACCTTCTCGCACCTTCCCGTCAACCCCTAAGGAACGAGCAAGCAAAAAAACTTTTTCCCAAAACACTCCAGAAAAAAAAAAAACCTCATTATATGCATAACCCAGCGCATGCCTCCGAGAAATCTAATCTCTTCAGATTTAGCTCATACTGCTCAGACTGATGATACCCTAACAGCATGTAGTCCATATACAGTACACCAGAAACTTATATGAGATGTAATGAGGAAATTTATACAATTGCAGCCTTTTTCCAGACAAACATGCAGTCCCATTGGGAGTTGACAACAGTGTAACGCTTCGGTGGCAATGACCACCATGTAGTACATTGTGTAGCCGAAGGCACATCATGGAAAAAAAAAAAATAGTCCTGGTGCTTTTCACCTTTGCTGAAAATCATGAAATCAATCATTTTCAACATCAGGGTAGACTTTTAAGCTGCCATAAGGCAACTTCGTACCTTTTCTGGCAGAAAATTATGACTTTTTTTTTTTTTTACACCTCTAAGGCCTTCATATGAAAAAAAACCAAAAACAAACTCACAATTTGCCCCCATGTGGGTGTTTCCTCCCTTTTGAATCTCAGGTCCTCTATCAAAGGCCTGGGAGCTTGAGGGTTCTACGCTGGATCTTAGCTGTTCCTTGGACTCAGCTTCTTTGGACCGATTTCTCTGATGTTGTTCCCGGGATAAAACGTTACCTATATAGCTATCTATTTTTATATCTATCTATCTATAGATAGATAGATAGATAGATAGATGATGTCTAGCTTTGATACTAATAACAAATTCTACAGCAAAGGAAGGAAAAACTGAATGATCACAACACATGAATGGAAATTAATTATACCAATACACAGCAGGTAAAAAATGGCATTAACACTTGACAAACATGCTTTATTCCTCACTCTCTCCATCTTGACATCCATTCATTCTTTATATCTGTCCCTTAAACAGGGCCACTGTGAATAACTGAGCTGTTTTACAATGAAATATTGACAGTAAAAGACTGTACCATTATACATTTAAGTGCTTCCCGTGATGTCACGGTGTTATGAATCATGCATGACGCCGAAAGAATGTTTTTTCCACCAAGTTAGGCTGCAAGAACCACTGCTGTGTAGCAGTCCCTCGGGAAAGACTGGTAATCTTTCTCAGAGAAGACCAATCACTGGTCTTATTTAGGACTCAAGATTTAAATTGAAATGATCCCAATTCCCCCGTTTTGTTAGATTGCTGTCGACAAAATTGTTTAAAAAATTAGGATCTGACATGTTACTACTGTGACAAGGGATGAAACAGTTACATTTGGAAGTCATCAGAAATATGAGCTACTCGCTGTCACAGCCATTCAGTGCTGCATAAATGCATGCCTGCAGATGTGCTTGTGTTTGCAGTATATTATTTACACTTGTAAACTGCTGCTCACAACACTAAAGCAGAGGGTTGCTTGATCGCAGTTTTTATAATTCTGTTGGATTTTTCTTTTGGCTCTGTTTTTTTTTTATAATTCCGTCTTTTTCTTCTATGCTTTTTCTCACCTGCTAGATTACCGTCCACCTCCAATAATCCCACCCACCAGAGGAAGGGGTCCGATGGGTGGGGGAGGTTCCTCCTCTTCGTCAACCAGCCGCGCCACAACAACACGCTCTCCTCCCTACTACACCACCCCGAGGCCTCTCCTCACCACCTCCCCTGGCCAGCGGTACCGGACGACCACCACAGTCCGCCAGCCCATCTTGGTTCCTGCCGGAGGTTCGTCGACTGACAACAATCAGATTCCTGACACCATTCAGAAAGGTGGACGATCCCCTCCGGTGCAGCCCCCGCCAGCAGTCCCACAGCCCCCTGCCCTGCCTCCCCAAGACTTCTGCAGTCCGAGGCTAATGGCCGACATATCGTGGCCTCGGACACAGCAAGGCCAGATGGCCAAGCAGCCTTGCCCTGTCGGGACCCTAGGTAAGGAAGCTGTATGAGTAAATGGACAGCATAGAGTTTAATATCTTGACCACTTAGACACTAGGGCTGAGCAATTTTATCGATACTGCGATATATATCGATATTTTGTTTCCCGATAAAGTATCGATTTTTATTTATTTTTTATTTATTTATTTATTTTAAAGCTAATTTTATTGAAAAGTCAGACGTTCCAATTAGAAAAAACACAGAACATTAATATAATACAATACAATGCCAGGGGGTCACATTCTACAAAACAGTGATAAATTTAGTTCATAAAAATGTTATATAAAGTGCATAGCTCTTATGTTTGCTTTTGTTTGTCTGGCGGTGTTGTCCTTCCGCTTCAAAGGACGGGCCACCAGTCCAATCAGAGACAATTCATGTCAAATCACACTGTCCCTTTTTTTCAGAAAATAATGTAAGTGTATCGAATCATATCGAATCGTTGGCTGAATATCGTGTATCGTATCGTGAGATTCGTGTATCGCTACAGCCCTATTAGACACGCAAAAGTGTTTAATCCTTCAAGTGTTAACATTATTGTGTTATTTCCTCTTCTGCTTCTTTTTACAATGATTATTATTCTTATTCTTATTCATTTTATTCTTATTATTATTAGTCAAACTGCTAAAACAAACAAACAACAAAAACAGATTTACAACTGCAGTTATGTTGGAGGGGTTTCAAAAGTAATTACAACCCTTATCATGAATCAAAACCTTTTATTGTGCAAAAAAAGCTTATGAAGGCTTTTGTGTGTCCACACACCACAAATAGTGTGGGTTTTATGAGATGCATGCTGGGATGTGCTGCATTATCCCTCAAGAAACAACCTACTAACCCTGACAGATAAATGTGGATAAATCAACATATTTACATTTTAAAAAGGATCAGGAAATGCTGACCTGTGGAGACATTTAAAATGAAAATATCATTAGTTTTCATTTTTATTGGATGAAGAAGAGCTCGATCTGTGTGTGAAATTTCACAACACATCCTCTCAGCTAAAAATCCCACCGTTTTAATAAAATAGCTTTTGTGATAAAAAAATAAAAAAATATTCTCCCATCCTCCAGCTACCATTGTTGCACAGGCAGACTCTGCAAACACAAAATGCCAAGCAGCATGAGAGTCCTCGTGTCTCCTGATGAATGCCAACACTGTCTCAGCCTGTTTGCTTTGCTTGTCTTGCAGGCGTGGCTACTTACATGTGCGTGGCCCATTTGGGCTACTGGGATCCCCAAGGCCCTGACCTCAGCAACTGCACGTCACCTTGGGTCAACCACATCATGCAGAAAGTAAGTCTGAATGCTGCTGCTGGCCGTCATAGTTCCCACTGAGCCCCTGGATTAAGAGTGTGTGTTATGGATATAGCCCCGGAGCAGTTTTTCTCACTCGTGAAGAGGTTGAACCCACAGGGAAAGATTTAGGCCATGTCTCCATCCTTATTCCTTAACCTTAAGTCATGTTTGAGATCTGGCATAGCTGTAGGGAAATTGAAATATCCGATAAGGTCATTTTTTCTCAGTTTGCTGTTACTGTTATTTCAATTCCCCAGTGGACATCATGATAGGCTAATTGGCTAATAGGCTACAAAGAGAGAGAAGAAAAAAATCCTTGTTGCCCTGAGTATGGTGGCCGTGGGGTGAAAAACAGAAGAACTGGAGAAAGCAAACAAACAAAAGAAAAGAAGAATAAGAAAAATAAACTTTTCCCAGATTTTTATTTTTTTTTTCAACACTGGGAAGGTTTGATTATCCCTTATCTGTCTCTCTCTCGCCTATTTCCAAGTCATAAAGTTCTTGTTTGCCTTTCAAAGAAAGAAACAAAAAAATAAATCAGACAAACAACAAAGCTTCTCAGAAAACACAGTAGAAAAAAAACACCACAAAAGAACAGAACGCCCAGGAGAAATTTAAAAAAAGATTAAACACTTTGAATTAAATGGTATTTTTAGAAAATTTGGTGTTATCTAAAACAGTTTTTTCTTGTTCTGGTTTGTTCTGTTTTCTTATATGTTTTCTAATGTGTGTATTTTGAAGTGTGAGTATTCATCTTTTTCACATTTTCTTTAAAGTTCCATAATTTTTGACAGTTTGCGAATGAGCGTGAAGGCTTTTCGTCTTTCCTTTATGAGGCAAACACTGAACGTTATGTTGTGTTGGAATTGTTTCTCTAGAAGAAGTTTTTCATGTTTTCAAGATAACATTCACAAGTTACTGAACCCACAAAACTCAGCGCCCGGTGCAGTCACAGTTTTTTCTCCTCTTTACACCCCTCACATCACTCACCTTCGTTCCTTCCCATTTTTTTTTTGTCTCACTCCGTCTGTCCTTTGTCTTTGTCCTTCCTCTGCTGTGCTGTCATTTCTCCATCTGTCATTGCTGTTACTTTCCTTTCGCCTGTTGTGTTTTTTACTTCACACTCAAACTTTTTCTCCTTTCACTCCTCACCCCAACTAACTTTTCTTTCTTTCTTTCCTCTTTTTTTTTTTTTTTTTTTTTTTACTGTCATCCATCTCTTTCTGTTACTTTCACTTGTATCTTTCCCCCTCACTGCCATCCACTTTGGTTTGCAGCTTCGCTCGGGCGAGACGGCAGCAATTGTGGCCAGGGAGCTGGCAGAGCAGACCAAAGGGCTTCTGCGTCCTGGCGACGTGCCATCCACAGTGCGGGCCATGGCCCAACTGGTCGAGCTGCTGGACGTCCAGCTCAGGAACCTCACTCCTGGGGGCAAGGACAGCGCGGCCCGCAGCCTCACTAAGGTATGGCCTTAGGAAGCAAGGAATTGATGTACAAAGTGCGATTGAGTGAGATGAAGATTTGTTTTTTTACAGATACAGTTTGGATAGGCGTGCAACTTAAATGACAGGAAATAAGGAGAAAGAGGGGCAGAGGCCTTACAATCACTCTAAAGGGTTTTTGAAAGGTATTTGTGAAGAGTCTGATGAAGACGTAGACAGACAATAACACTGATATGATGAATAGCTGCTTTTAGGCATTATTTTATCCCCCTCTGCATGTGACTCTTAGTAATAAGTTTATCTAAATGTTGTTGGAGAAAGATAACTGCTTTTAGGATTTTGCAGGGTCAGCTCTTTTCAGATCGGGACCAAAACTTAATTTAACTCCGTCTCTGTTATTCTTATTGAAACATACAGCACAGATTTGATGTTATATCTCATTGAATTAGCTTAAGTCTTTGAGCTACAGCTAATAAGATGCTAAGAGGATCTCCTTTTACCACAGAAGTGGAGAGGAAGTTCTGTGCTTCCTTCAAATAGGCATTCAGTGTGTGAGTTTAATTAACTGGGATGGGTTGGCTGACTAACCCGACTCACCTGATGGTTTCTTACTCAGGGCCAAGTGGAAGTCCTCCGTAAAAATACTTTTGAAAAGGGCAGGCGCTTTCGAAAACTACTTTGCAAATAATTGGATTAAGCATTTGTCCATCAACATAAAGAGCAACGTTAAATCTAAATTGATCTATCCACTAACCCAGAGACAAGATTTTAAAATTAGCCATGGCTAGATGTCCTATATACATTTCAAGGTTATTATTTTTTTATGTGTCACAGTGCTTTTATGTGCTGTCCCTATCAATTGAAATGGAAATGCAATGAAAATCTACTAAGCTTTATATATGGAGTCAGCCATTATTATTAAGTGCCCCTCAGGAAATACACAAGAAAGGGTTATTTCTGATTTTAAAAATGTTACATGCAGTATGAATTTTATTGAGAAATAAACTAGTTTCTTATGCTAATTTTGTTAGAAAAATTAACATGGCCAATCACGCACGAGTGCCTTCGTAATTAATGCCATCTGTTTACTCGATAGTAGATTCAGAGTTAATCGGTAAGTCACTGTGGAAGAGAAAGGGGGTAGAAGGGAGAAGAGAAAGGCCGGAAAGACAAATACGGTTGAGGGAAATGAGGCAAAGCAAGGGAAATAACAATATAGTTTGGCCACCAAAGTGTTTCTTCACTCTGTTAATAAAGTGAGTGTGAATGCCATTGTGCTTGTGTGTGATTGAGAGGTGTTGCATTGCTAACAGCTTAATTGTTTGAATTTCCAGCTTCAGAAGAGAGAAAGGTCCTGCAGATTTTTCACACAGGTATTTCTTCCTGGTTTGGTCGATGACTTTGCCACGCCGTGTTTTTTTTTTTTTTCTTCTTCTTCTTTTTAACATTAAGCATGTTATCTGCAAAGCAAGCTTTTGTGTGTCTGTGTGCGCTACAACACGTTACAATGCTCTACATAGAATTTGAATTCTATGCCGCTGCAGTCGTCTTATGATTTTGCAACCCAACCCTTTGAGGAGCTCGGCCTATTTAGAGATCTGTCCTGGTCCTGATTTACAGTCTGAAACTTTAAGTCTCCTCAAAGGGATCGCTCATTTTCTTTTTCTCTCAACTTTATTTACAACCCCAGTTTTAAAAGAGTTGCGATGCTGTATAAAATGTAAATAAAAAAGGAATGCAATGACTTTCACATCACTTAATCCAATATTTTATTCACCATAGAAAATAGAAAGTATATCAGTTGTTAAAGGTGAGACATTTTACTGTTTCACGTAAAGATATCAGCTCATCTAAGAATTTGACGGCAGCAACACATCTCAGAAAAGTTGTGGCAGGGCCGTGTCTCCAGTTCCATAGGCATGAATGCACCCCGTGCCATCAGAGATGCAGGCTTCAGAACTGATAACAAGCTGAACTCCTCTTTTATTCTGGAGCATATGTTGTCCACAATTTCCAAAAAGAATTTCAAATTTCAATTCGTCTGACAACGGAACAATATTTCACTTGGCCTGGCCATTTTAAATGACCTTCGGCCCGGATCAGACAGCAGGATTTCCCAGATCATGTAAACATGTGTCTTCCTTTGCACGATAGAGCTTTACCCTGCGTCTGTGTTCACAAACAATGATTTCTGGAAATTTGCCTGAGTTCATTCCTTAATCTCCATGACAGAATTGTGCCTGTTAATAATGCAGTGGTGTCTGATGGCTCAAAAATCTTTTTTGGCCAGAGAGATGTCTCCAGACTCTTGTAATCTTTTGATGATTTTATGTAGTGTAGATGACAGAATATTCAAAGCCTTTGCAATTTTACATTGACAATCATCATTCTGAAATTACTCCACAATTTGTGGATGCAGGTTTTTTTTAAAGACTTTTTTAGCCTCTTCCCAACTTTTGAAATGCGTTGCTAAAGCTATAGAATATTGGTTTATGAGATTTGCAAATAACCACATTCTGATTTGAATTGCAGTTTAAACTCCATTCTAACTTTTTTTCGGAATTGGGGTTGTATTTATTTATTTATTTATTTTTTCTTTTCATTCAGAAATAAAATGACTGATGGGAGGCCATGATCAATAGAAATAATTGCTCATCTTATGATCAGTTCTGTTTGCAGCATTGCAATCAGGCTGGGCTGGAACCAAATGACTGGTTTTCCATCTCTATTCATTGAAATTCATTGAAGTGTGATGCGTATTTACAGCTTGGTCACGGGCCTCAGTGCCTTACAAAATAATACCACGACCAAATAACCCCAGAAATACTACTACTTGTGTTTGTGGCTCAATATTGTTCATTCTTTGTTCTGCTGGCCTGCTTGTATTGATGTTTGTCTCTGTTGACTGCAAAGCCTCACACATTAAACAGAGGATTGAGCACCATTTTGGCATGTTTCTGATCAGCTAAAATCACTACATTAAAGGACTCCAACATCCCCATTCATGTGCTGTAGATAGGCTGCAGAGATTCTGTCTGCACCCCTACAACACCCATACACACACACACACACACACACACACACACACACACACACACACACACACACACACACACACACACACACACACACACTTGATGGGGTTGCTCTTTTTCTACTGATGCAGGCTTTTCTCCGCTCTCTCCTGAAAAGTCTTAACGTCAGCACCAGTCAGCAATGTCACATCATAGAACATGGCTTAGGACTATATGCAAGCTGACACACACTCACACCCTCGCACGCACCACAACTATATGTTTTCAACAATGATCTTACCCTGCCACATCGGAACAATCCCACCGGCTTTTAGGGGGATGACTGCATTCACTGAGCTGGTTACAGGTTCACAGCCAAACTTTCTGCCACACACCTCAGGTACAGCAGGAGGCTTGGACTGATCGATTACATAATTAGCCCTAGTTACGTGAAACAAAATCATAACAACAGTCCTTTACTCTGCCAGATAGAAATGTGCATGATTAGGGATGTGGCGTGGTGCTGCCCTCTCCTCGTTAATTATCTGCAGCTCTAATTGCCAAGTGAAGAGAGTGGGCAGGAGGTTTGGGCTCTTAATAGAGACAAAAAATAATTGAATTCTCTCCCTCCTTTTCTCTCTCCTCCTCACACATCATCCCTCCTCCTCACTCACTCCCGTTTGGGGAACTGGGGACTCGTTTCATGTCTTCCAAATTGGCAATTTATTCACGATGAAGTTGGTGGTGTTGGAGAGGCTTTGATGCTTTACGGTGCACTGATGGAGGGAGGTAGTCTGCCAGGTAGAAGGGAGGAAGAGAAATAGGGAAGGGTGGACCAGAAATCAGAGAAATGAAGATGAGCGACAGAGAAACAATAATGTGGGCAGAGGGGAGACAGCGACGCTCAATGACAATGTTTAATTTGCCCTGTATATGTAGATAGCAGGTTGGAACATGGCATAGTGTGAATTTAAGGGCTGATTTAGCTGCAAAGTCATCTGTCAGAGACGACAACGCCAAATGATAGATAAGCCTGCCTCTGTGATGGAAACATTTTCAAAACATGCACTTTCTGATAGCTCAGCCAGGCAAGTAAATCCATTCTTTCCTCTACTTTCGCCCCTTCGCACACTTCTTACATCCCAACTCTGTCATTTTACACATTAGTGTGCACGAGTGTACACATACTGTACATCCATGCGCATGAGCTTGAGCGTGTGCCCGTGTTCCTCTCGCGCAGCTAGGAGTAGCAGACCGGCCCAACTCGAGTCTGTCTTGCCGCCGCTGTTTACGCTGGATTACCCCAACGCTTCAAAGCATTTCACTTCTGCCCCATTTACTGCTCTGTCTGTGTGTGTGTGTGCACACGCACGTGCGCGCCTTCCCTGCAATATGTAGGCTCACTTCGACACACACTTGCTAACTCACACTCTAACACAAACGACACCCTTATCTGTCTCTGCAGAGTCTCTTTCCTCTTTGAAGACCCCTAAAAAATAGAAAAAAAAACCTGTCTCTACTTTAGCCCTCAAGTCCTCATACTTGTGCGGATAGAAATGTCACCAATGGCACCAGCGCTTACTGACACTCCAACACACATGCCCACACAAACACATATATTCCACCTCCAACTTTTGGATGCAGAGATGTCTTGACCTCAAGGAAATCACACCCCTTCTTCTCTTTACCTATCTCTCTCCTCCGCAGGCCTAATCTCGGTGCCAGTGAATGGAATTTCAATGAAAAAGTTACATGGATGGGAAAACCCGAGATAGTTAAAAGTACTCTAAGAAGCAGTGGAAAGTTAAATGAGAGTAGAAAAGCAGGGTAATCTAGAACACATCAAAGAGACTGCTTGCGAGCAGCATCAGCAGAGTGAGCGAATGGAAACGAGCGCAACTGCTCTCAAATCTGCCGTGCAGAATATCTGCGGCACAGAATATCCTCCCCTCTGTCTGTTTCTGTTGCCTTGGTTGCTACTGTACAGCAAGTAGAGCAGAATGATGCACTACAATGCTTCTCCAAGCCTCTAGTGCACACCCCCAACTACAGGACACGGACACACTTAGTAGCGCACATGCATGTACACAATGTGCAACTCAACACTCAGCATTCATTTAGACCTGAAGCTAGGAGGCCTTCCTGGAAACATAACAGAGGAAAAAGAGACTTGCGCAATAATTATGATGAAAATAGTTTTTAAAAAGACATTAAGTTAAATAGTAAAAATCAGTTAGGAATAATTAGAATGATTAATATTTAAAGCGATTGAATTAACTAAAACGAGATCAGCTGGAAGTGGGAAATTAAAAATGTAAAACTCACCAACTGCCTTAGGGAAAAAATTGAGGTGAGCTTTAGACTGCTCTGCGTTGCAGGTGAACAGCAATAAACTAGATGTTAAAAGGATGATATCAAAAGAAAACAGATACCTTTGTTACATATTTTTGGAGGATGTTTAAAAATCAGTTACATAAAGAAAATTTTGCAAACAGCTTTCATACATTAAAACAATCACCAGTAATGCATTTTGCTTTATGATAAACAACATCAAGGCCGTTGAGGTTGAAATGCATGTATACAACATCACTGTTATCCTGATCAATTCCATAAGATGTCCAATTCCTTATATCTCATAAGACATGAGAACAATATATATACAGCCACATTATTTACATATTTATATAAATAAATGATTTGGCTGAGGGTTTCTTATTTGAATCAACAGAGCTCCACTTATAGTGTCAGATAGGGAAGGTCAGACAGTGTGTGGTCTACGTATGCTGCTGGGAGAATCAATCCTGACATCTTGTTTTGTGGGGCTTTTTGCATCATCTGGAACCAATGAAACGAAAAGCTAGAGCAAGCTAATAGAGAAGTTAGTACACGCTTGGGGGAAAAGACCGTTAAAAAGCGTGGCTGAGCAGGGAGCCGTGGCTTTCAGCCCGCAGCTGAGCTGAGAAAGCTGCAGGAGTTGCTGGTCAGGAGAACCAACAGCCTGCCTGAGTGGTATGGGAGCCGGCCGCCGGGCGAGCAGTGCAGTTCTAATACTGCAGAAAGCAATAGAGTTGCCATTCTGATACTTCCACTTGCATGCATCGTTGCATGATTTAATTCCCTCTTCTTGAGCGTCGAGCTTCTTCAGTTTGAACATTTACTGCTGAAATGAACCAACATTTGAAGTGTTAAACAGAGCATAGCATATACAAGTTAGATTAGATAGAACAGAAATCTATATAAAAAAAAAAAAAAGGTGTAGGGTCATGTCCCAAGCCAATTTAAGGTCATGGAAGGTTTTTTCCAATGCCAAAAAACGAAGAAAAGAAAAAGTTCTAATTGAAGGAACACAGATCACTTTTTAGAGAGTTAAAAACTGTTGGATACTAAACAAATACAAAAACCACTTTCTTATGAAGACAAAGTCCACACTTTTTGTTTATGATGTGTGTTCCCTCACCATTAGAAGAAATGACAGGTTTATAATAATCATTATTTTTGGTGATTATCATTCATTTAGTTTTGTCTACACTCAGAGCTAATTGATGATTAATAAGAGCAGTTTGTAAACTAGTAAAGCATGATTATAAGGATTTAACAACACAATAAACGACATCCGCATGACAATATTAAATGATATAATTACCATAAATTATATCAGAGCAATTATAAGTAGTTTCATGAATTATAATACTATTCAGCCTATTTTTGAAGCGGCGTAGTGATTCGATCAAGTGATATTTTACTGTACAATAGACAAGCTGCACAATTGATTAAAAAGTGTTTTTGAAAATACGCTTATGCAGCCAGCTGCAATTTCACTGGCATCAGACGAACCATACTTCTGTGAGTGAAGTCAACCTAATAAAGCACTGCTAACATCACAAGCAAAATTCCCTTTAACTACCTGAAAAGTACTTGATACTGGATTTAGATAAATTTTTTTTCTTCTTCAGATATGTTGCAAAACTAAACGCAAGCCAGTAACAGGAGTCACAAATACTTCTTGCAAGAGCCCAGGATTTGCTCCCTTCAGGTTAAAAAGTTCCGTGACAACTTCCTATTATACAAGACAAAAAAAGCAAAAAATCTCTCATTGGTTTCACCATTTGTGTTTCTTACTAGAAAAATACAATTAAAGTTTCTCCTGAAAGGGCATTGGAGCTTGTAGCCTGCTGTCAGAGCATTGAAAGGATGCCGGTGGAAAAAAGTTTGACGGTGTACGCAAATGGGTGCTTCACAAGAAGTAGATTAATTAGTTTTTGTTTACATGTGGTCCTCCCAAACTCATTTAATATGCATCCCCACTAATTAGCTGCTAGTGCTAAAAGAGGACATAATATCATCATATTAGCTTGTTGGCTAAGCATCAGCTTTTTCTGTGTGCTATTGTGTAACTACATGTGGATATCATACCCCCCAAATAAACAGGATTAGCTGTAATTCCAAAGGACAGCTGCATGTTTTGTAGCATCTCTTCAGTCAACACTTGTATGATTCATCATCTCGTGTGTCTTTATGCTTTGCCTTATCCGATGCACGCTTAGGTGCACACACCGTTTACTGCTGCTGTCTTCCCTCCTCCTCCTTTACCCTGAGTGACAGGGACCAAGCGGAAGTCAAACTGTGGATGTGTGAATGGCAATAAACTGACATCTCTCACTCTTCCTCTCTGCTCTTGCAATTCCCCATTGGAGACCCCCTCTGCTTGTATAATGGCACCTGTGTTACTTTTTCCACCCTCCCTTCCGCCCTCCTCAAGAGGGAGAGAGTAGCATTGAAAGATGAGTAAGAGATGAGGAAAGGGTGGGAGTGTGTCTGCATGAAGGGTGGTTTACAGAGCAGGATAAAATAAGGAGACAGAGGGGAGTGTGAGATGTGTGTGTTTGATAGCACCTGTATTCGCTTTTCTGCCTCTCTTGCTCCCAGTGGACGCCTGTCACCATGGACTCACTGGACTGTTTTATCGCTCTCCCATGCCCCCCCCCCCTTCACCAGCTCTCTTTTCTCTCTGTCTCTTTATCTCTCCCTGGTTCTTCGGAGATGTGTGTGTGTGTGTGTGTGTGTGTGTGTGTGTGTGTGTGTGTGTGTGGTGTTCATGTCTGAAAAGGAGGAGAAGAATTCTAAAGAGCATAAGGGAATGTGAGCTGGAGACAAAATCTGTATTGTTTCATGGAAAACATTTCATCTGCAGCATGGGAGCCAACCCGTCTCTTTTCGTTTTGGTCATTTTTTTTGGATTCGGAACTGCCCCGTGCGGCTGGATGTGAACCAGAAGACATTATCTGATGAAACCCTAAGTTCTTCTCACACCCTCAAGCGCAAACTTTCCAACTCAAAGATAAGACTGTTGTTTTAAAAACAGGCAAGAAAGAAAATAAGAAAAGCTGAGCCAGGTCTTGTGGTGTCAACACATGCTGATTGCAATCAAGTAATCAGCTTAGTTCGAATCTCAGAACATCTGTGATATCTTACATACAAAGAGAAAAAAGTGAATAATAAACATTGAAAAGTGGATAAGATCAGCTTTTTTAGATTAATATCTTCATCTTCTTTTTTTGCTTTCGTTGTCTGCATGGGAATGCCACATTTTCATCGCTTACTTTTTTTTTTTTTATTGTCTTGATTGCCATGATTTATCAACATGATAAATGAAAAGCTACTCAATCCTTACTGTCGCATTCCTTTGACTGCTGTCTGCAGTGGTTTCGGTGTTGCAAAATTGCTTGTATTATGAATAGATTTCCATTCATTGTCTCTTTAACATGACTGACTGGAAGTGTTAAAAGTGTTAGCATTGGCTTCAGCTACATGACCTCTGTGTCTTTTTTGCTGCTTCAGGCTATGGTGGAAACGGTAAATAATTTGCTGCATCCACGAGCCCAGTCTGCGTGGAAAGAGCTGCCCACCAGTGAGCAGCTGCACTCGGCTACCCTGCTCCTCGACACGGTGGAAACCGGCGCCTTTATGCTGGCTGACAACCTCCTGAAGACCGACACTGTGCAGGAGACCACTGACTATATCCGTGAGTACATTTTCAGCTTTCTTCCCCATGTGTCAGTTGCACCCTGCAACTGTCAAAAAGGCTGTTGAGTAAGGCACTGAACTTTAATTCGCTACAATGGATCAGAACTGTGGCCAACACCTGCATGTTGCACCAAAATAGAAAAAAGAAAAGCATCTGTACCGGTACATCCATCCTCTTGCTATACCTACGTTATCCATGCTAGGTCATCGTAGGCTGGAGCCTCTAAAATGGGACGATGTTTCCAGTCTATCACTGGGTTTACACAAAGAGTCAGCCAACCAATCATACACACTCATACCTACAGCCAATTTGGTGATACCAATCAACCCAACTAACCAGTGAAGCACAAACCAGGGACCTTCTTGCTGGGTGGAATCTGTGCGATACTTTCTGTCTCTCTGAAGCACTTAAGCATGTTTTTTTTTTTCAGGGAAAAATAGATATGTTGCACTGTATCCTAATGACAGATTGTAATGACAACATCTTTATGAAATTCATTCCAGCTTCTATACATTTTAGATGTAAATATGATAATAAACATTATAACAAATTATAAAAAATATTATAAATTCGGCTCATTTACATTGGAGTGCATGGACTTCTAGAACAGAAGTCTGTCCCGCAAAACCTGTTTGAAAGCATGTGTGTAACGATTTTCCATGCATACAGAATCTGATTGTTTTCATGTATCTCAGTCAGAATCAAAGACATCCGATTTAATGATGTAGCTGCTTCATTTTGCACGGCGCTGCAAGGTAATATGTTCGCAACACAAAAGGAACGGCCGCACTTATTTGGTTACATAAACGAGGGACAATGAATGAATGCTTTTATGAATGCAGTAACATAAGTCATCATGTTCAGTGTGTCTTTGCACTGTGTAATTTGAAGGCATCTGTACTCTAAAACACAGCGTGACTGAACACTAAAGAGTCACTAAAAACTGCTGCGTAATTGTCTTAATGACGAATAATTCTGAAATAAAGCAAATTTTCCTCAGCTTGAATGAAAATAAGACTGAGGTCACAATCTTGAACATTTATTGGCATGGGTGGTCTTGGCCATCTGCGTTCTTAGATTCACTCATCTGTGAAAAGTCTTGGGGTTTATTTTTGTGGTAATTTTAGATTTGACAAGCAGATTTCATCAGTTGTTTGGTCCAGCGTCTCTCATAGTCAAGGTAATGGCCTACCCCCCACATAAAGATTTAGAGAGGGCAATCTGTGCTTTTATAACATCTCATCTTGATAATTGCAATTCTTTGTATGTCGGTATAGACCTGTCACCACTAACATGCGACTGCTCGTCTCCCGACGGAGAAGAAAAAGAGAGAACACTTTACTCCTTCACTGTTTTCCCTACGCTGGCTTCTCATTCACAGGTTGATTTAAAACTTTCATTGTTGACCATTTAATCCCTCAATCAATGGACTACTCAAACTGCCTCATCTCTACACTCCAGCCAGTTGCTCACGGATGTACCCACAGTACATCTGGACCCAAAACTGAACACGATCGAGCCTTTGCAGTAGCCGTCCCCACCCATACAAAAGCCCCCCAAACAGTAAAATTGCTCTGTTTCTAAAAACCTTTTATCCGCTTTGGGCTTTTTTTCAAACTGAGAGTCCTGCGATACCTGCAGTTTTAATATATTTTACTACTTAGATATATTGTTTTATATTTGTTGGAATTGTGACATTCTTAGCTACTGGCTCAGACTGCTTTGACTGGCCAGCTAATTGATGAAAAATGGCAGTTTTTCATCAAGGCAACTACTTATTCTTTGTTTGAAGCGTGCCAAATTAGCAATGGTATTTGCAATATGCAAATATGTTTTATAACGATGTCGGTGAACAACCCAAGAAAGGCTGGGACTGCAAGCAATGTGTGTCAGGCTGTCCAAGTGAAGTCTTCACTGTGGGAGTGGATAACATCTATGTGACTGCGCAAACCGATAACATGCACAAAAATTTATAAAACATCTCAAGGAAAGGGAAATCCCCCCGTCCCGTTAGATGGAGGTCACAATAAAGATGTTTTTAAAGGGTCATATCCGCAGAGATCCTCATCTAACAAACTGCAGGCAACAATCTTGGCCTCGAGGCAGGCACGAGTTGTTTGCCAGAGACAATCATTTTTATTTACTTATTTATTTTTTCCATGTTTTCTTCTCTCTGCTCGTGGGCGGAATCAACAAATTAGAACAGTGCTAGTTATTATGCCATTGTGCACATCACTTTCCTCCTCTCTCCTTCACCTCTTTCCATCATCCCTTCCACTCTTTTCTCGCTCATCATCTCGTCTCATAACAGAGTTTTACTAGAGAGCTAAAGGCCTCTTTGCTTTTCATCGCTTTAGACGGTGATATAACTGTGAGCCATCATTTCATCTGCACCCAGAGAAGAACATTGAGCCCTCTTGTGTTTTCCTCGGTTATCCTGCTGTTTACTCCCCTTTTGATTTGATATTTAAAAATTTCCTCCGCGTGGCTCCCTTGCTACTGGGATTCAGCGTGCTACTCAGTCACAGATGAAAAGCCATGGAGGAGGAGCGGGGAAGAGAGGAAACTGAAGATGATAAGACAAGAAGAAGACTGGATGAGTGCATGTTTGAGGGTGATGGTGGCAGTAGAATGTCAAATGATGCTCTAAGGTTTTTCTTGTCTAATTTTGCTCACTTTCACATCGGAAAGCCATATTACAGCTACTTAAGTCACACAGCGTAGCAATAACATCACTGTAGTTTCAAACAAATTATACGGATCTATGAGATTCCTCACAGCCGGACCTCGTTATGTTCCTGATTAACTTTAAGGACAACTGTTTGGTGCAACAGCTGACATCCCACATTGTTCCAATTTACATAATTTCAGGCTTATATCTCCACCGACTTCGTTTTCTCCTGAATGCGGCACATATATGTAGTTACATAAACAGTCATCAAGATGTGGGTTACTGCATCTCAGAGGAACTTATAACGGGAAGTCGCCTTTTTTGCGGAAAATTTTGTCTCCACATTCCTCTTCTTTTTGTACTGTTAATCTTCCCCTCCAGCTAATCCAGTGGGAAGATCCACCATGATTATCTCTCGCCTGTATTCATAACCAGCCCCATACAGCCTGTCATATCTGTGTTTCTCCTCTTCCTTTCTCACTTCTGTCGCTCTCTTATTCCTCCTTCTCTACTGTCTTTCTCACACTTTTTAAGCACCCCCTCTACACACACACACACACACACACACTTTCTTTAACAAGCCCTTCATATGAGAGTGACAAGAATAAATTATTTGACACAATTCAGAGATGCTGGTGCAGCTACTGAAAGTGATATTATTGTGTAGGGTTGTGTGTGAGACTGTGAGGCGCAGTATAAGGCAGATGAATAAATAGTGTTATTATTAGAAGCAAAACAGTGATTTGAAGGGATAACGCAGCGGTAGCTGCGTGTTCATGTGATAACGATAATGATAAGTGTGTTTCTCCGGAGGAGGATTGTCGTGACAAGGATATTTTAATTAGATTAGACTCAGCGTGTTTTGATACCCCGCTGATGTTTGTAGGTATGGGTGCATGTGTATTTGTGTGTACCTAGCTTGAACGTTGAGTTTGAGTAATGTGGGACACTGAGCCAGCCTTTCCTTTTGCCATCACTGTCCGTGTTTGTGTCTGCGTGTTCGACTCTGCCTCTACTTCCTCTCCTTCTATACGTCAGTATCTCCAGCCTCAGAGCCCCATCTATTAAACTCAGTGCAAGACTGTAGTCTTTTTTCCATCTGTCTCCACTCCAGTCCTCTCCTTTCAACACATCTGCTCATTTTCAATCTCATCCATTCTGCTTCTCTGATTGCCCTCTTCTTTTTCTTTTTACCTTCTCCTCCCTGACTTCTTCAACTGCCTTTCCCTTTCACGTCTTACCCGCTTTTACCTCTTCATCCACTCTCATTTTTATCTGAGATGTCGTTGTGTTGTTTGCGTGATTAGGGAGCTGTTTTCCCCATGAGAGCAACAGTCTAAATCACAAAATCACTCAGTAGCACAAGATAGCGATACACCAAAGGTATAATTAGTCCTTAATTAGAAACTTTATCTAACACATTACACGGCTGTAATCGGGAATGTGCTAACAAACTTGGATTGTGAAATTAGATTCCTGCAATACAAGAGAGGCAGGATAGTCTACCTCAATGCGTTGCACCAGTTGCTTGGAAACATTGTTACCTATTTTAGTATAAAATTTCAGTTTACCGCATGTCAGTTTTTTTTTTTTGTTTGTTTTTTAATGTCGTTCTTCAGACAAAACTAGAAACAGCTTCAGGATGAAAGGCTGTGTTCTGCTGTGAAGCACTTAGTGAGAAAACATGGCTGATACAAGATTCTGAAAAGCAAATCTGATGTAATGTGCAAAGCAATGACTTGACATTAGGGTGCGTATGTGTGTTTCAGAGCTTGAGGTAGCCAGGCTGAGCACGGATGGCGACCTTGCAGACCTGACATTCCCTCAGTCAGAACAACATGGAAACTCCATCCAGCTGTCAGCCAGCACTCTCAAACAGCACGGCCGAAATGGTAAAAGACAAATCTCATATCCCCTTTGTCCCTCACGCTTACCGTGGAGTTCATGAACTTGGACTCTCTCTTCCTACCTGTCTAACCGACTTTCTTTAGATGGATTTTCTTTCTTTTTCCTCACGTCCACCATCTATTTCTGTAATAGTGGTTCATGGCAACAATTTTCAAGAGCACAGTCTCCATATGTCTTCTTACAGGTGAGATCAGGATGGCCTTTGTGCTGTACAGGAACTTGGGTTCCTACCTGCCCACGGAGAATGCCAGTGTCAGACTGAGCGGTGATGCAGTCTATCCGAATTACTCTGTTATCGTCAATTCCCCGGTCATCACGGCGTCCATTAACAAGGAGAGCAACAAGGTTTACCTGTCTGAGCCTGTGGTCTTCACTGTTAAACACCTGCAGGTAAGTAGACAGAGACAGAGTAGGCAGAGCTTTTAATCATACGTCTGTTCTCGAGCTTTCATTTTTCATTTATTGGCAAAAAGAATAAATTGAAAAAGACCAGAGTCTGATTTTGATATTTTCATTTTTATCTTTGACCATTTTTCATATCGTAACAGTTACTCGACAGAAATGTGGCTGGAATCCAAGTTCTTCTGCTGCAGGGGCCCTCCTCTGTCCTCCATATTAAAGAATAATGTACTTTTATCTAGTTAAGGAGATATTCTTTTTGAATATGAGAAGCACTTATGGGTAGTCAGTTTCTTACTGACAGTGGACAGCCGTCAGAGCGCTCTTAGTTTGAAGAATCTGGGAGGAATTCTGTCAGGTAGCTCACAGCTTCTCAGGAAGGGGCCACCAGAAGAGCTCGTTTTCACCATCTAGAACAACTCAAACGCGCCACATAGTAACGTTTATATAATGTCACTTTAGCCTCAGATGGTTGTTTATTTTGTCAGAATTAGCTCAACCGTGTTGCTCCGCATCAGTTGCATGCAGTGACTGCCCACCGTATCCTCCCGCCGATCGTCTTTGACTCACATTACGCCCAAGATTCGGTCTAATTCCAAAATACAAGATGGCAAAAATGAGTGAAAAGCCTGGAAAAGTACGCCATGATTCACAAAAATTTGATTTCATTTGTATCACTGTGGAAATGAGTACAGACAGATGGGAATGTCAACAAATGCGAGGAACTGTTGTTTTGGGGTTTTTTCCCTACAGATTTGCCTTATTCATTAATAGAACATAGGATTGTCTTTTATAAAATGGTGCTGATAATAAAAAATGATCACACGCGCAAAAGCATAAATGGCGTGGGCTACAAAATAATCCTGCATCTTCAGGTTATAAATCCTCCTGGAAATTTGCACACGTCTATCAGCCTCGTACTACTCCCAAGGAATGCCCAGATGTAATTACAAATGATCAGTGGAAAGCGCCTCCTGAATGTTGATGCACAGAAATGAACCTGCTGATCGGTGAATCTTTACTGTGAATCAATGCAACAGTAGACGGGAAAAAAACAAACTGACTTTTTCTGACACAGAAATCGAGACACTTACGAGCCAGGAAATTCTTGCTGTCCCTGGACACTCGCTCCACCCTAATGTCTCCATTAATGTAGTCCTCTCGCAGTGCCAGTGCATCCTTCATTCAGCATTACGCATGTGTGTCACTATAGTATTTATAGGCTATATTTACAGCCAACAGTCTGATTAATTAACACCCTGCAAAAATGACGACGGCAGTCAGTGCCATTCCCCCACACTGGGATATATCACTGACTGTCGTGAAAATGGGAGTTTGAGAGTCGGAACGCAACGGACAGAACAAACTAGGCACGCATTATTATTAGTCCTCATAATTGAAATATGGAGTGCAATGATTGTGCGAGAGCCATTGCCGGTTTTATTCGCAGGATTTACATGGCCTGTATACTCAGGCTGTGAAGATGTGCCAGGTAAGGTGACTGATGAAACCCCAGTGAGTGTTGGCAGCCTAGCGAAGCTTACAGTGCTCTTTATATGCATTGAAATCCCAATCATGTCCAAGGTAGTGATTTAACACAAAAAAACTAGATGAAAACTAGAGTCTTACTTGGCGGTAAAACTATATGCTCAAGATGTAGAACTACCGATAAACTGATTCCTTCATTCTAGAATATTTGTTTATTTACCTCCGTATTGTTGCAGTATAGTTAGAAATGATGAATAAATAAATGAATAAATCGTGTTGTTGTGTAGAGAGTTTGTCATTGTGTTGAACACCAGTTGATGATAGTTCCACTAATTAGCCTAATTTATATGGTGGGAATGAAAAGGATTCAATATATTAACACTCAATATTGGGGCAAATAGGATGTCAGAATGTCCTGAATCCTGCCACCCGCCACATCACGGCAGGATCTGAACATTGCAACAGCTGCAGTGCTCCACATCTGACCCCAAGAGTCAGAAGCAAGAGCTCAGTCTCTCCTCTGCACTCCAGTATTGGACAATGTGATGATGAGGAAGCGCTGAAGAAATAATGAGCAGAATTGAAATTGTGATTCCAGTTGACCTTTGTCTTTTACAGTTAAAAAGGTTAATATGGAATATCTATGGCTCACTGGCACAAGCCCAAATATTCCTGCTGGTTTCAATGTTTATGTTAATGTAGATTTAAGTAATGTGTGAAATGATATGTCAATAATGCCTGAGAGATTCTCATTGTCAGTTTCTGCAATATAGCCTCAGCTATGTGTGTCTGCAATGTTCCTATGCATAGGTCAGAGTTTCCATGCCAGTGCCAAAATTTATTCCTGTTGAGATAAATTTTTAAGATCCCGACATTTCCATGAGAAGTTGCATTCACCTCCAGGTCCCCTTTCTGCGATAATACAGCATTGAATGAGGCCCCTACCTTCGAATGAGTTGCAAATAGGACACTTGAGCTTGAATCAGATTCAAGACTCAGGTCTCGACTGCTGTAGGGCTTACTTACTGGAGCCTCGACTTAACTTGAAGATCTTTGTCTTGTTTTGACTCATTGCCAGCTTGAATATTGGATCATTTGCCTTTGCACTGAAAGCTCTCGGTCACGTCTTTGAAAAGAAAATGTTAAAAAATGCTGTGTCATCTACAGTCTGTGTTCAAAGGTCAGAATGTCTTGCGACAACGTTGCAATTTGCTTTTGAAGACTTTGAAGACAACTTTGACTTCCCCTTAATGACATAAGAAGGCATTTGCAATAACAGGCTGAATTCCATACCGTATCAATTAGGATGGTCAGCCTCGCAGTTTTACTTTGTGTTTATCATCCAACAAGAAAATGCGTATCCATTTGGCGACCCAGCTTGTTGACAGCAGATTCCTCACTTGCTCTTTTTGAGAGTATCTTTACAACGCACAACACGAGCCGCTCCTACACTCCCGATCCGCCCACAACAAGCACCGACGCTGCACTGTCACCTCCTGCCCTGGCTCAGTGTTTATTTGTTGCTGCACTCTTTGCGTTCTGTCCCTTCTGTTTGTTGTTTTGTTGCTGTGAGTGCTTGACTCCCTCTCAGTGTTTCTTCCTCCCCATCATTTTTCCACCGATCCCTCCCACCAGTTTCTCACTTTTTTTTTGGCTCTCCAACCACTCTGTGTTTCTACTTCCCACCTCCCCATGGCCAAGTATCTATTTTTTGCCATCGTGGTCCCCTGATCCTCCTGCTTTTTGTCTCTCAGCTTCGTCCTGCCTGTCTGGGTATCTCTTGATCACCCTCTCTCTGTTCCTCCAGCATTCGGAAAAGAATTTCAATCCCAACTGCTCCTTCTGGAGCTACTCCAAGCGCACCATGACGGGATTCTGGTCCACACAGGACTGTCGTCTTCTAGCCACCAATCGCACACACACCAGCTGCTCCTGCACCCACCTCACCAGCTTTGCGGTGCTCATGGCCCACGTGGAGGTCAAGGTATGTGTTCATTCTGCTGCGCCTGCCAGGAAAGGGAGGGGGAAAATATCAAGAGGTCAGTTATTCATCATTTGATTAGCAGTGGCTGGCAAGCTGTCAAACACTGAAGGAAGGCAAGGAAAGAGGAGTTGAAGACCAAAACATCTGTGAAACAGATTAGAGTCTCATCACACTTGGCTGGGAAAACTTTTGCACTTAATTTGTTAGGACAGTTGACATTAAACTATAAAATAAAATATTATGAGCAACAAACATTACTTTGTCAGGGCTCTGTTCTGCCAAAGCAGATACAGAACAAAGCACAAGATCACATTGAATGGTAAAATTGATATTTTGACTGTTAAGTGAGATCACTAATTTGGATATCCATTAGATATAGTGGGTGGATAAAAGCATAATCGTCCTGCCCTGTGTGGGATAAGCACTTTTTTGTCTCCCTCTTTTGGTACGCTGAGACCACGCCTCTCCTCACAAATCAGCTCTGGTGTCTCTGGATATTGTGCGACACCCATTCTCTTCCTCTGGGCCCGAGGATGTGTGTTACATCTAAAGGGGTCATGGTCAGAGCCGACTTGGCAGCCCTCTGTGAACACTGTGTGAGGTTTTGAGCAGTAGATCCATCACAGGAATGTTATGTTGAACATTGCTCTGCCTGCCAGGTTGCAGGACACTGATGGATAGAGCCAGCACACCTGTGCAACGCAGCATAACGCTGTGGCCCTGAACGCTCAGCGACACACAGCCAGACTCACATCAGTCAGAGGCGACTGCGGTGGGGAGAGAAGGAGTTGTCTGTCACTCTGTTTCATCTTAGACGAATATGACTCCTGTATGTTTAATGGCAAACCAAGGTTAAACGCGGTTATAGTTGCTGCATTTTTAAAGTGCTTTTAGAAGTGACTGACTTAAGCTTTCCTTTCTTTTCTTGTTCTCTTCGCAGAAAACAGACAGCATGCACGACGTGCTCCTGGATGTCATCACGTGGGTGGGCATCCTTTTATCACTGGTTTGCCTGCTGATCTGCATCTTCACCTTTTGCTTCTTCAGAGGGCTGCAGAGCGATCGCAACACCATTCACAAGAACCTCTGTATCAGCCTGTTCATCGCTGAGTCATTGTTTCTGGTTGGAATCAACAAGGCTGATCAGCCGGTAAGAAGGGTGGCGTTTTCTTTTTTGACGTGTGTCCAAATAATGCAGAATGTGTTCATCGGTATTCTTTTACGACAAGCCCATCTTTGGTAGAATGAGTAGGATAGAATACAAAATATTGATTTTGTTTTGTAGCCCTGACCACTGATCTTGCAAAATAATTTGCAAAATAAATTGTGACATGTTTACATTCTGCCAGCAGTTGCCCAAATTACAGCTATGTGAACAGGAGGCAGCAGATTTTGAATCTGTCGTTTTTGTGGTAAAAAGTCAAAAACTAACATTTTTCTTTGCAGCTGTCAAACAAAGCATGTCTTTGTATTCAAACCAGATTGGATTGTGCAACTTTTCTCTCATACACTCTTTGCTACATGTGCTCAACCCCCTGTTATCATACTGAGAAAAAGAGGCGACCACAAATTAACGGCATTAAACTTTACCAATTCATAAACGGTCGTACTGCATGAATGGCAAAGTAACTTTACTATGATGAATATGTAGCGGTCAAACACCTCAATTCCCAGTCACCACAAAAATTATTCACAATGCAAAGTGCACTTTACACAGACGCTGCCACATAATATATGAAATTATTATTAAGTGTTGGCTCAGATGACGTCATTGCTGTGCTACATTAGCTTCAGTCTCTCTTTTCTCACAGAATCCTGTTCGTTGTGTGGAGTATGTTAGTTAAAGCTTTTTCCCACAACAAAGTCTAAACTGAGGTAGATTTGAGAATGTAAGTTTAACCTGCATTTAGTACTTAAACTGAGACCTCAGACTGTACACATCAATGCTAAATGGTAGAATTACCTTGCAGGAAAAATGTGCTACAGGCCTCTGTGCTACATAGAAAATGGACTTTTATTGATTGACTAATATATATTGTGTTGTAAAAACTTTATGCTACACCAGCTGTAATTGCTAAGTACCACTGAGACAGAGCAGAGACAATTACATCACAATGTTTGTAATGTAGATGTTGCCAAAGTACTCATTTATTGTATAGGAATATGTCACCCAGGTAATCTGGAAATATTACTGAATACCATTCGGCAAACTGCTCACGAGCAAGATTTGGACCAAACAATACACACTGACATTCAGACCAAGATTGGGATTCATTTGAAATATTAGACAGTATTTCCTTTCATTCAGGATCAGCATAAAAAAAAAAAATATGTACAGGAATGGCCTATACCAGAGGTCACTAACAGCGGTCCGGGTCCGGACCCAGATGCCGTCCTATGCGGACCCAGACCTATAATCAATAGATTACTGAGGGATTCTACATTTGCGGCACTTCTATTTTAACCAGCACAGCTTTCCTAGTCTTTACGGTATTTGTTTAGCAGACCTTACAGACCAATTGCATGCGAGTTAAGCCATCCCACATGATGCTGCTCAGCCAATCAAATCTGTGTAAACAACAGCGTGGAACATCATAATATATATACAGTATATATAAAACCGCTATATATATCATAATATATTTATATATTATCATGTTCTGGACCTTCTCTTGAGGAAATTTTCTCTAACTGGACCTCTTAAAATTTTTGTTGAATACCCCTGGCCCATACCATTCTTTGTTGCAGCGACATTGAAGAAGCCTGTGACTGAACACACTTCATTGTTTGATCACCATGTTAATGAGTGTGTGCAGTGTCTTTTATGTTCAGCCGCTTTCGCAACATTCCTCCTTGCATAATCAGCTCCAGGGACTCCAGAGCAGTCCCCAGCACAGCCTTCTTCATCAGTTTGTTCAATTTCTTTGAGTCACTGGCTCTGATGCTGCTACGCCAACAGATGGCTGCAAAGCAGATTGCAATCTCCGCCACAGACATAGAGAAAGTCAACATCTTGCAGTAAATATTGAAGGACCCAAGCTTTCTCAAGTAGTACTATCGAAATAAAAAGTCCTGCCCCTGAATGTGTAGAGTGTTTGTGAAGCAATTTTTTAATGATGCCAGTGTAAAGCTTTGTCTTCAATAATGGGTGGCACTGTTCTGGCTCTACCACATGGTTGAAATTCTGTTTTGTGCAATCTGTGTTTGTCTACATTTGATATTTCAGTCGTGCTTCAGGACTTTAAACCTGACCCTAAGGCTACACTTGCACCCAAATATCATTACATAAAAGATACATTAGAGCATACACAGTTTAATTTCAAATTTTGTAAGACTCTTAAGGAATCTTCACCTTTGAAGTGGTTTGAATCAGGGCTTGTGTGGGGCTCCTGTGGGGACTGAAAGCTGCCCCCCCTTCCAACGTTTTCTCCCACACAGTATACAAGAACAGCCGCAGACTCCTGCTGTGTGTTTAGAGCAAAGATATTCCATATACAAATGAAAAGACAAAGCAATCTGATGGCGTGTGTCCCTTCCCACCGATGCATCTCTCTTTCTCTGAGTGTATGTGTTCGTTAGAGAGGGATCGTGTTTCTTTGTATGTTTTTGTGCATTCTGTTCGCCTGTTAATTACTGGTGACTATTTTTGACCCCCATTAACACCTTAGCTGTAGTCCTTAGCTCACAGCCGGTTAAGCCTGTTATTCCACAAGGAAAACTTAATGACTTCTGCATAAGCAGCCACTTTTTTTTTTTTACCTGTGTGGGTGCGCGCATGTGTGCACATCTTTGCCTGTATGTGGAAGCATCGCTGTGTGACCCTTAGAAATGGAAATGACTGACTCCCTCGCCCCCTAAACTCATTGTCTCTCAGACATTAGGTAATTGTCTCTAACTGCAAACTCCCCCATTATTGAACTCAGTTAAATCCTCCATTGAATGATTTAGGAGTGACTCCTTAGATTAGAACATTGCCATCACCTGATGGACAAAGTCTCCCCTCTGGTTTTTTTGTTGTTGTTTTTTTTCAACCTCTTTTTATAAGCACCATACCATATTTTTAGTCTTGATACTTCCTTTTCATTTCCCTACCTCTCATCTTTTGCCACTGTGTTTTTGTTTTCTTGTTATTTTCTCAAGTTTTCATCGCTTTCATCGTACAATTTAATATATTTTCACCTACAGTCGTTGTGAGCGTACCGTCACAAAGTTTAAACAAGTGGGTATACATGTAATCATTTGTATTTGATATGTTACAATTACTATATTCACAGGAAACTAAACTCTAAAACAGATACATATAATCAACATGTGCATTATGTTGATTATGTTGTATGTATCTATATTAAAGAATTCAGATGGGATTAAAGTACACATTCCAGTCTTTAATTTAGTCATTTTCATACATTTCAGTTTCATAATTCAGACATCACAGCAATTTCTATACATAGTCCCCCTCATTACATTCAAATCAAGTGACTGGCTTGGCCGTTCAAGAATTTTTCTATCTTTTTAGTTTTCCGAAGCTTTGGGCAACTGTGTTGCCTTGAAGATATCATCAATGAAGATAAGTGTGCCAGAACCTGTGGCAGCCATACATGCCCAAGCCATATCACCCCCACCACCATGTTTTCTATGGATCTTTGGGTAGTTCCTTTTCATCGCCACACTTTCTTCTTGCTATCACTCTGATACAGGCTAATCTTGGTCTCATCTGTCCATAACACCTTTTTCCAGAATTCTGTAGGCTTCTTTATGTACTTTTTGGCAAACTGTAATCTGGCCATCCTGTTTTTGTGGCTAACAGCTGGTTTGCATCTTGTAGTGTGGCCTCTGTATTTCTGTTCATGAAGTCTTCTGCAGATAGCTGTCTCTGACAAAGACACACCTGCCTCCTGAAGACTGTTCCTGATTTGTTGGACAGACATAATGAGGAATCTTCTGTCATCAATAGTGGAGGTCTTCATTTGCCTACCAGTCCCTTTGTGATTACAGTTTCGCCAGTGCATTCTTTCTTAATGATCTTCCAGAGAGCATATTTTGGTAATCCTAAGGTTTGACTGATGTCTTTAATGGTTTTGTTATTGTTTTTCAGCCTCATAATAGCTTCCTTGACTTTTATTGGCTTCTATTGGCTTCTCTCCTCGTGCTGAATAATGGCAACTAGAGAATCCAAATAGTAGAAGCAAGCCTAGATACCTTATCCCTGCACTAAGCAATGACACACACCTGAGTGAACAAAAAAAAAAAACCTGGGAAGCCAATTGTCCCAAACATTATGGTTCCCTGAAATGAGGTGGACTATGTACAAAGAGTGTTGTCATTTCTACTTGGCGGAACTGAGATGTGTGAAAATTAAAGTCTGGAATGTGTACTTTTATCAAATCTGAGTAGGGGGACGTCAAAGACAAATGGACTTTGTCCCAAACATTATGGACTCTCTGTGGGCTCTCAATCTCTTGTCTATCCAAGTATTGCCAAATTTGAAATCCCTCATATTTTCTTCCTGAATATGATAAATCCTTACTCGCTAAATCTGATAAATACCCTCATCGCCTGTGGCGTTTCATCAGTGCAAGTGTCTACCAGGTTAAACGTTTCCTGAGAATTTTTTGTGTGTGGGTTGTGTGTACGTGTAAGTCCCTTTAATCTTTTCTTTCTCCCACCAGATTGTCTGTGCAGTCTTTGCGGCCTTGCTCCACTTCTTCTTCTTGGCAGCGTTCACCTGGATGTTCCTGGAAGGGGTGCAGCTCTACATCATGCTGGTAGAGGTGTTTGAGAGCGAACACTCCAGGACTAAGTACTTCTACCTGGCAGGATATGGAGTGCCTGCTGTCATAGTGGCTGTCTCCGCTGCAGTGGACTACAGGAGCTACGGCACTGATAGAGTGTAAGGAAGGCGGCAAGGAGTGTGTTGCATGAAAGGAGGATGAATGGCAAGTGAGGAAAAAAAAAAAACAAGGAAAAAAAAAAAACAAGGAGTGCCTGCTGTCATTTTGGCTGCGTCTGCCACAGTGGACACTACAAGCTTTGGCACTTCTCAAGTGTCAATAACAGAGAGGCTGAGAGGGGAGAGAATCTGAAAGGGATGAAAAAGAGGAGGGAAGTATGTGGACAAGCAGGAGAGGAGGCACCATAGAGTGCCTGCATGAGTGAGGCAGCTATAATGTGTGAATATGGAAGGATTTAGCAGGCAGGAGAGAAGGAGGGGGGATGTGCAGCGGAGCAGACTGAGGGGGAAAAAGAGTGTGAGAATGGAAGGATTGGGAAGGGAGTGATGGAGTATTCTGTTAGGGTGTGCACACATCCGTACTGCTTCGCACTTGTGTGTGTTGAAACAAAACTGGCCTCTGCGGACGGAATGCATAGTATTGAAGGATGAGGACATATTTTAAAAGCACAAGGTCGCGTAGTCATGCACGCTCGACTTGTCCAACCCCAGACACTGCGTGACTCCAAGAGAAAAAGAAGTCATTCGTATGAGGCATATGCAAAATAAGCAACCTACAAACAAACAGGAGCGAACACAGTGCCCAGTCACACTTGAGTGGCACATCTACTCCATTCATGCTTTGACTATGAAAAGAGGCCACAGTTTTACTCATTACTGCATGTACATATTAGATACATAATGCGCATGTAATGTACGCGTTGCTCTCGACATGACATGACATGACCCGTAATCCATTCTGTGAAAATCCAAAGTGGACATTGACAATGTGGATGCGGCAGGAGAAAAATCTCTTTCCTCAGTTGCATATAAAAGAGCATCTCCCTACAGAATTTTTTTTTTTTTTAAATGACAGAAAGCTATAGCACCATTACATGATTCACATGCTCAAATGCTAACATTCGCTGCTTCTAGGACCTTCTGTAGTTCACACATTACAGCTCTCCACTATCTACACTTCAACTAATAGAGGTTTGAAGACAAGGGAGGGGTGGAATTTAGCTGTGTTTAACTATCAAGACACACCAATTCGCAGGCCACTTAGATCAATATTTCATTGCAGGGCAATCATTAAAACATGAGAGTCTGAATGCCAAGTTCTGGTTGAATAATCACACCGCATGTCATTATCCAACAAAGCATTGTAGAAGACTTGACACAGTGGGCTTAACACTTGAAAAATTAAGCTAAATGACATGGTATGTTTTTCTAGAATGAAGTACAGACTCTCACACGTATTTGATGTACATGATTGTCATTGTAAAACTGATTTTCTTCAGTAGTTTTTTGGTAATATTGCACGCAAATAGCTTTTAAATAGCTCTATGCCCCATGGCCCTCACTAATTTGAAATGTAATTGACAGAACTAGTTCCACTGCAAAGTACTTTTCATTAGAAGCGAGGCCTTTTAGGACTCATTTATCAGTCCGGCCTTTAAAATGACACTGCTTATCATTTTTGACATAACACATCGGGACAAAAACTTCTGAAAATATCATCTGCCATCCCTGCTGTGTCACCTTGTCACGCAACGCACCCCCGTTCCTCTGCCCGTTAGCCGGTGACAGAATCTCATTCACAGCCCATCATGAAGGTGGCTATGACTTAGCAAAAGGAGCCCTAATGGAGGATACTGTGACACAGTCAGGGACCTATAATGGAGGGCTCACTAATGTGTTGGAAATTGAAAGATTAATAATTCAAAAGCAGCTGGTCATGAATCAGTTGGCAATTTTGCTCCAATGGTTTCTCTCTGGCACCTTTCTCTGCCACCAGTTAGGCCTGACCTCAATGGAGGGCACTCTAGGACGTTTTTTTATTTTTTTTATTTCATTTCTTACCCTGTTTGGTGCCATTGATGACAGAAGTTTTGGTTAATACATTTTAGTATATAGCAGTATATCCTTTAGAACCAAGGCAGGCCTCAGGGTCAGAAATTGCCAGGCGTGTCTGTGTGTTTGTGTCCTACATGTGTGTTTGTGTGCATGAATTAGGCCCCTCCTCTGTCCTTTAACTTCGCAGCCATTCCCAGACTCCATAAATAGCCCTCTGAGGTCTACATCCATAACTCAGTATTTAAATGAACACGGTCATGTCATATTTTTGCGACCACAGGATGTGGCATATATCTGTGCCCTAAGGGGGAAGTAAAGGTTTATTTATCACACATGCTCATCCCTCGCTGTCTCCCCCTCTGTGGGTGATGTATGTTTGAGGTGCACACGTCATCTATTTTCCTCCAACCTGTAACACCTTTTGTACTGTTCTTCATCTCTTTCACTTTTTCATCCAGCCCAATTCCTTTTGTCCTCCCTCTGTTGAGAGGAGTTTGATATACTGTTTGTCTTGTAATGTACTTCTCTCTCCCCCCCCACCACCACCACCTCCCCTCCTGTGTGTGTCTGACCGTGATGCATGTCCTGTCCTGTAACGGTAAATCCTCGCTTGCCTACATTCATCTGAGACTGGAGTATGTTTTTAATCCCTGTGCGTCTTTTTTCCTCTCCTGTTTTTCTTCTCCGTGTTTCTCATGCATGATGTCTTTGTCTCCCCGTCTTACTCTTCATCTTCTGTCTCTAGGTGCTGGCTGCGGCTGGATACATACTTCATTTGGAGCTTTATAGGACCTGCTACACTCATCATTATGGTAAGATACGCACACACGTACATGCTCACACACCCTTGACATAGCTCTACACGTACAGAGAGAACGGCTGCTGCGTGTTCGTGCAGGAACACAGGGTTACATTAAGGTGTTAGATAATCTCCTACAAGTTTTTCCTGAGCTCCCCAGCAGTGTAAGTATAAGCACAAGGAAGTTTATATGTCAACTTAATAATCCCCACTCATGGATTAGCTCTCAAGTGGGCACATATTCCAACAACCTTGAAATCTTTGGAGGGGACATAGAGCACACACCGGTGTGTGTTACACAGATTATGAAGAACTCAGCAAACTAATGTTGCCATTGGGCACCTACTTTACAATCCAAGTTCTGTTTTTCCTCCTGGCCCAGCTGTTTGCCTGCGATGCCAATGGAGCCGTTGCTGGGGAAACACAAGCTGCCAGAGAGTTAGACTAATTTTCTCAGTCTTTTTTATAGAGCAATGCTGAATGAGTTTCAGCAGCCAGCAAACTGTTGTGAGGAGGGAGGAACAGACATTCTACCTTGAGTAAGTCAACATAGACAGAAATAAAGTGAGACAACCCGGCAGACTCACAGGCGGGAATAGAAAAAAGAAACCTAAAAAGCATTGTTGGATACAAAATGAAACAACGCGACATGTTCCCAGTTGCCTGTATGCCTGAGATGCTTTGTATTCAGTTTAGATATGTCAGACAGGTTAGCACTGATCTTGCAAGTGCTGCAAAGAGGGGAGCACAGTGGAGGAGAAACTGCTGCGTTACAGCCCGCACCCACTGGTGACAGCTTCTGAGACCCAGCAAAACAAGCCAGGCAGCGATTACTAAAGATCCCAATCTACACGTTATCAAGCCAGTCAAAAAGACAGCACCTTTAGAATTGGGTTTATTTTAACGATGATCATTAAAGAATGTATGGACCGCTGTCTTAACCCTGAAGCTCGAGTTGCTGTATTTTGAACCAATAAAAGGTTGTAGATTTTGGACTGATACCCCCAAACCAATTACAGCTGGAAGGGAAAAATAAAAGGATATGCACTCTTTTTGAGTCATTTGCAGCAATGACACTATCTTTATAAGTCTGATTACTGCAGAAAAATAACTTACATATGTGAATGTCTTTGTTTTTCAGCTAAATGTAATCTTCCTTGGTATTGCCCTCTATAAGATGTTCCATCACACAGCCATCCTTAAACCAGACTCTGGGTGTCTGGACAACATCAAGTAAGTTCCTCTGTTCATACCGTTTTGCCACCACACCGCTGTTCCAGGTGTTGACAGCAAGTGTGATTATGCATGTGGGTGTAAATTAGGCTGAAGGAAGAGTTGACACTTTGGGAAATATGCTGTCTTAAAATGTAATTCTTTTCAATCTTGCATTTTGATTTAAACGTATTTTGATTAATTAATTTGTTCATTTCTTTTTTACTGAGTTGGTCAACACAATTTTTCATGTCTGCTAGGATGACAAATATTAGCTTTCACTTGGAGTGAGATTTGGATCGAGAGAGTGAGGAGTGGATGGGTGATAGACAGCCTATCATAAGTTGTTTTCAACAAAAAAAATTATTTGGGTGGACTGGTCCTTTTGCAAAGCCAAGAAGAGGGAGTTGAGTTATTTTTTTTATGTTTATGTGTGGTAAATAAAACAACATCCCAAATAATGTATCAATAATCATTGGCCTAAATCAACAGAAAGTGTTGTTGACAGAATTGTTTATTAGTTTCACTGCAGTATCTTATGGCACAGTGAAAATATGAGGCTACTTATTGCCATATTTTGGTAGTTACTTTAATTATTAGAGACTTCCAATCGTTTATGGAGTTATGGAAAGCATCCATCTACACAAAAAATATACAAATTTTGGATTGAAGAAGGAAAAATGAAAGACTTAGAATAAACTTTTCATGAAAAATATCACCCGTGTAGCAGACAGATAAGACTTTTACTGTCTGTAAAATAACAGCTGTGGCGCAGTTCAAAAGTCAAGGTGTGAACAGCTGAAAATTTTTACTTTAAAATTGTGAGTCTGTGTGGGGCGATCTACCTGTCTGAAGTGAAGAAAAGTACAGAGTGTAATTTACCCTTAGGTCCTCGCCCATCTTGTCTCTGCCGCATAAGTGAGGACTAATTAACCCCATTAAACAGCATGTACTTCTTAAAGTCAGAGGAAAGACTGTCTAACAGCTAAAAGCAACAAATACAACTTGAGCTCCTGCTAATGGATTGTCAAACCTGAGTTTGATAATGATGAGTTCCTTTGAAAGATGTTACAGACAGGTCTGTGGCCATGCCTTCTGCCTCCAACAACTAAGACAGATATTAGTTTTGTTTTTATTGAAGTGGAGTTGTTCGAAGTACTTACTTGTAGTTAGTCTCTTTCTTCTTGTGGACAGTAGTCTAGATAAATATTTAGTATAAAACGACTCAAACTTCAAAAACCTAAAGCAGTTATTTTACCTGTTTCACTTTGATCTTAGACAATTATTTTCATTGGCACTAAATATTCTCAACCAAAGAATTTTGGGTTGCGTCGGCATTGCACAGTACTGTACAAGCAGTTGTTGACTGGTGAAGAACTTATAACACTTACGTGTCATAATTACTTCATACAGTCCTACATAAAAACAAAGCAAAACTAACAAACAAACAAAAAATATGAGCCTTTTAAGCACATGTCTTTAGGACAAAGTTTCATGTCAAACTTTTGTCTGTTTTACAAATTTGGGAAGTAGCTGGAACCAATAGACAGTTAGCTTAGCATAAGAACACTGGAGGCACAAAGAACTTGTGCTCTCATGGGGACTAATGTGCCATACTGCTGTTCTGCTGCATAATATTTCTTAGCAGCTGGAGAGATAATCCTTTATGCAATCTCAAATGTCACGCTTTGTATTTTTTCCTTCTATGGATTAAACAAAAGGATAATGGGTGTTTATTGAGCATTAGATTTTCTTGCCATTGGAGTAGAGCTAGTCATTTTGTTTTTATGCTAAGCTAACTAGCTTGTAACTCTAGCTTCATTCAGTTGCTATACTTGCATGAGAGTGGCACCAATCTTTTCATCCAGCTCTGAAGAAAGAAAATGAGCATGTTTCCCAAAATGTATAACTATTCCTTCAAATCTAATATCCAACAGTTTTTAATGTCACCATGTTGGATGAGGCACATTTCACCTTAATTTTGCATCATTTTGAGATATTACCCACTAAACTCATCTTAACATTGTTATCAGTCTTGTTCCTGATACCCACGCAACCCCTAGAGAATATTTTAATCAAATCTTAATTTCTATAGTACGGAGTTTCTGTCCAGCAACGAACTAACTAACTAAGATTTTGTCATTTCTTACTCCAACCCAACTCAACACAAAAAGTGTCATAATTCACACAATTTGTTATGGCTCGAAGCTCAATGACTTACTGTGCTCAGAATTTGTAATGTAAATCAGAAAATGACTCACTTGTTTCTTGAGGTATCATTTAGATATTATTGCCAATGTATCTTTCATGACAGCTGCTTAAGTAGAACTTAAAGGTAAAAGTGTTTAAAAAAAAATAAAGACAAAAGCTGATTTTTCCTTTTCTGTAGTTTAGGCGAATGTCATGAATAAGCCTGATGAAAGATGAAATTCAAAGGAAGATTTATAATTAAATGCTTTTGGGTCCTTCTTTTTCTTTGTAATGACTTTCCTTAGAGAGCACACTGAAGGCTGGCTAGATTTAAATCTATTTTACTTCATTAATCTTGTCTTAATGTGGTTCATTTGTTCATTAATCATCATCATTCTCTTTTTGTCTTGTTCTTTTTGTCTTATATTTGTTTTTCTTTCCTTTGTTTTCTTTGTCTCTTTAACCCCAAGCCATCATAAGTTATCTTTGTTGTGGATTGGCTCTGGTAAGGCCACTTTCCAATCAGCTGTTGTCGTCATACAGACAATTTGTTTGGTTTACTTGTCATCTTATTTGTCTATGCAAGTTGTTGAAAGTCTATGCATTAAACACTGAGCTGCCTTATAAAAGGGATTTCTTGTGCATTTGTGATTTCTTAGGTCTTAAAATCTAAAAGTCTATTGCACTTTTGATGTACTATAACTTAGCATGTGAATTCAGGGAAACAGCTGAGAGAACCTAAGACTCAAGAGAGCTTTGGAGGAAGAGGTGAAACGGTAGGAAAGAGAAAGACGAGTGTACCCTTTATTGAAGAGGGTCATCAGACAAGCTTTATTGGAGGTTCTGTCTCGCCTGAATGGTGCCACAGAGGGCAACGTCGAATCAATCACCTCAGTCTCACTCACTTACTCTCCTCCTCTGTCTCTCTTCCTCCTTCATGACTCTCCTAATATTCTACCCTCTGTGTTGTTCTCTCTCCATCCCTCCTCTTTCTTTCACTGTCTGCTTTCCTTGTTTCTATCCATTGCATTAGAGGTGAACACTGCCCAGTCAGCCAATCAAATTAATGGTCATCCTCTCAGCTGTGGCAGACCCAAAACTGTGACCTTTTGTAGGAAATGTCATTTGTAATGGCTGTAATGTCCCTCTACTTACTGCCCCGTGAAGCCAATCACATGGACGCATGCACACACAGGGACACATTTAAACACACATACATTCACACACAAACACTTAGGCAAGGACTTGCAAATGATATACATGCCTCAACATGACCACATTTCTTTGGCATTTGGCCTATGACTCATTCTTCATAGCCTTTATTTGAAATGGTGGTTCACAACCCTTAAAACTTTTTACTTTAGATATTAGATTACATTACACTGTTAATAGTCAAGATTGCACTAAGAGATTTCCAGACCCACTTCAGGCTGTGAAAATGTTTCTTTTACCTCCTGCCGGGTGTATGGGCTGATGAAGTTTGGCTGTATCTTGATAAAAGTGTAATGTAGAATATTTCCTTTTATAACCTCCCTTCCCTTCCCTTGAGATGAGATCTAAATGAGGAAATCCACCCTGACTAGTAAGGATATCATTCCTTTAAGCAAAACTCCCACTGTTTCTCCATCCCTTTCCCATAATGTCAGGGCTTTGAATGAACCTTATCTAATCCCTCTCTCCTGGTTCCATACCTATCAGCCTTGGATAGTTTTTCAAATCCCAGAGAAAAGACCAACTTTGCACGTTTGAATCTCAGTTGCAAAGAACAATAATTCATTTTCCTATTCTCTTCTTTCAAAGGTCTTGGGTGATCGGTGCCATAGCCCTGCTGTGTCTGCTGGGCCTAACCTGGGCTTTCGGCCTAATGTACATCAATGAGAGCACCGTGATCATGGCGTACCTGTTTACCATCTTCAACTCTTTGCAGGGCATGTTCATCTTCATCTTTCACTGCATCTTACAGAAAAAGGTGAGTCAGACAGACAAAGCTAGACAGAAATGTGCCGAATGGAGAAATACAAACGCTTATACAAGCTAGCAATTATTAGTAGTGACACCAAAAAATATCGGCAGAGCTGCCACTGGTTTGATCAGTCAGTTCAATCAGTTTTCCTCAGTTCTCATGCGTTTTCCTTCTATCGTCTGTCTTGCAGCAGGTAACAAATTGAGGTTCTTATCTTACAGCTTGACTTTCATTTTTCAGCAGCACAGAAAGCTTCTCGTCATCATAATACTCAGTTTTAATTACTCTAAATATTGGCCTCAGGGGAATGCAATAAATGTCTATTTGGATGTCTGACTGGTGGTGGTAACAGTAACACACCCCTGATGATTTCTATGATTTAGTCCTCCAGCCTCGCTAACACTACCCTTTTCTCTTAAAGACGTCTTTTGTGTATTATTTCTGGTAGATTGACCGAAAAACTCATTAGAAATTGTGAGCACAGATGTGTTACTTCTTATACATGAGTTATATGTGGCTTCCAAGAAGAGTCAAGACATCATGGGATATTTTTACAGGCTCTCCCACACATTGTCAGTGTCTGTGAGAACAGAAGAGGAGTAGAATATAGAAAGAGAATGCATCAAATGCTTAATGCCCTCATCTGGTTGCAGTGCTGCAGAGTTTTAAGTGTATGGCTGGTGAATAAGTGTATGTGCAGGTTAGGCTGTGGGATCAGCTATCCAGAGAAAAGTCCTCAGAACAGTGCAGAGGTTTTTTTTGGCCGCAGCCCAGCGCAGTTTCTCCCAAGATGCATGAAGCAACTCAGCACACAGCTGTTCAAACAGAGCATGTGGCAATACACGTCTGCCAGTCCAACTAGCTTGTTAAAAATCAATTACAGTCTTATTTGTTCTAACTTGATTGGGATCTAAGTGCAGATGTTGTGTGTTTACAAGTGCATCATATGTCTCCCTAAAGAATATGCCCATTTCAGATGGCTTTTAGGGTGAATGTTGACTGAGGAAAGTTTATGAAGTTAATCTTTTAATGTCTAAATTTCACGGGTTTAGTGTTTACTCAGGGAATTTGAGTAAAAAAGAAAGTTTGTTTTTTCATACTACATCACACTGAAAATATGCTTTAGTGTGCACAAGGTTAGGGCAGAACATCAGTCAATCCCTACTTTTTTTAATGTGCTTGTTCAACGGTCTTACGATTAAACGTCCCCCCCTCCCCCGCCCAGGTGCGCAAAGAGTACGGCAAATGTCTGCGCACTCACTGCTGCAGCGGCAAGAGCGTGGAGACATCCATCTCGTCCTCCAGTAAGACCACCACCTCGAGGACCCCGGGCCGCTACTCCACAGGCTCACAGGTGAGCTTACCTGCCTGCACACCTGGACGCTACAGCACAGCAGACTCTCAGGTGAGGCCAGAGCACGCCTTACGGGCTTTGGGGTTATCGCTACAAACGTTCAACTTGTTTGATTATTTATTATGGGAATATTTGATCCCTGAAAAATACATGCATCATCGAATTGAATGCCACAAATTTTTTGTTTGCAGACATACAGTGTAGATTCTATTTACTCATTTATTTAGTGAGCTGAAAGTTAGATATCCCAAACCCCGACTAACATGGGTACTGCTGCTGACATTCAAGTATACTAAGTGAGAATGACACTGACGCTTTATTATTATTATCATTATTCCCTGCCTGTTTCTTTCGTGTTTCTTTACTGCCTTCCCTGCACTAATTTGCCTTTCTTTTGCACATCATATTCCATATTTTCTTACCATATTTCTTTGTCCCCCCCACCATGTTCTAAACCCTTCCTTTCCATCCCTTTTCCCCATCATTATCCCTACCTACCTCCATCCTTTTGCCTTTGCCCATACTTTCTTTACCCTTTTCCCTGTCTCCTTCTCTCTTGCTTCTTTTCTCCTGCATATAGAGTCGCATCAGGAGGATGTGGAACGACACTGTGAGGAAACAGGAGTCCTCCTTCATCACTGGAGACATCAACAGCTCCGCTACGCTCAACCGAGGTAACCATTGGATACCTATCATTTGCGTCCACATCACTGTCACCATATCTACTGTGTTAATAGCAGGTTGCGCAGGCAGCATACGCTGTCATTTAGGAACACAGAGGAAGTGCAGTCTGCTGATAGTTGTGTCGTAATCTTGAAGAGTGGATGTTTAGGAGACTGAAATTTGTTAAGATGACTTACTTTTTAATCTCGTTTCAAAGGGTGACTTAAGAGGAAGCAGAGGCAGACTTGTCAGAAGTGAATCATCTGTCAGCTCTCTTAAGGTCCCACAAGAAGCATTTCAGATAGGTCGAGGTCTGGATTTTGACTGGACCATTGCAGCACCTTGATTCTTTTCTTTTTCAGCTATCCTGTTGTAGATTTGCTGCCATGTTTGGGTTTAATGTTCTGTTTCATGACCCAGTTTCAGCCAAGCTTTAGCTGTCAGACAGATGGCTGCACATTTACCTCTCGAATACTTTGGTATACAGAGGAGTTCATTGTCGATTCGGTGACTGCAAGGTGTGCACTTGCCAGGACGTCCACTCCTGGGAAGATTTACAACTGTCTTGAATATTTTCCACTTGTGAATAATCTTTCCCAGTGTAGATTGGTGGACTTTAAATTGTTTGGAAACAGTCTTATAACCCTTCCCAGGTTCAAGGGCAGCAACAATTGCTTCTCTAAGATCATTCCCGATGTCTTTATCTGAATGCTCCAGAGCAGCAAACTGCCCAAATTTCCGTTTTGATGGAGACGTTCACACCTGATGAGCCTTTGATTAGCAGCATCTGGCTGCTACTTACCTTCTTAATTCCTATGGAAGCTGTTTGAGTTTACTTAGTTTTTCACACATTATTTCTTTTCACTTTGGCTCATATTTAGTTAAATCTGCAATGACAGTTCATTTCACGTGTAGCTGATAATCTGAGTTTAGAGTTGCCTAATTTTAAGACCTGATAGGAATTAGAGGATTCTTCACGCTGGTTGGGATATGTAAAACCTTTGAACTGAAAGAGGGCCTGCTTTCCTATTCCTTTGACTGTAACTTAATGCTGAATAGCTTACACCACGACACACTAATAGAATTGTACAGTAGAATTTTGAGCTTAGTTCAATGCTTTTCTATTAATTTCATAACTGTCTTTTTACTTCGCTCCAGAGTAAGGCACTGTAATGGACTGTAGGAACAGAATCCAGAAGTATGACTGTGTGAGGGCTATTGTAATGAGGGTGTGGATACCCAAATGATCAGACAGTTTGACACACACACACACACACACACACACACTGGAATGTGTGCTGCCATTTGTTAGTTTCTAAGCTGAGAGGTGGCCCTCGCTTCCTTCAGGCCACTAATAAGCTGTTAGCATGACAGATTGATACTAAAGCAGGCACGGTGTATGTCAGCACTTGAATTATCACGCACTTAGTGAGGCAGGGCTTAAGAAACTCACACCTCTTTCCTCCCCCCGGACTTTTATAGTGTGTTGAACAGCGAGTAGATTTTCAAATGACTAGATACTGTGACATATTGAGTGAAAGTGGAATTACATTAAATGAATGCAATCAATTCAATTACTATTTTTTTTTAAAACGTGGTGTTAAAAATGTCCGCTGTCCTCTGCTGTCTCTCAAACGACACCATTTCCTCTTCTGAGAAATAGTTCTGTGGAACAACAGCAATGACGATAACATCAGTTGACACTGAGAGACGAGCAAATTTTTCCAGTCAAACACACTTGAGTAATGGCGGCAGCCGCTGACAATGACAGAATAAGACCTAAAGAAGGTAGTCATATTACTGGGGTGATATGGAAATGTGTGTCAAACACACATTGAAGAACTACACAACATATTGATTATATTGTCGAAAAAAAAATTGACACTCTGTCATAAACCATTTGTTTAGCTTGTCTCATTGTGGCATCAGTCACACAGACTCGCAGTCAGGTTGTTGAACCATTTTTTCAGACAGAACATTTTTCTGATGGTCTTTTTGAGCTCATCAGCTGTGACAGCTGTAATCCTGGGCTGTTCGACGGCTCCTTCGGTTCATTTCCGCAGGAAAGACATCAGCGTGCGTTAGAAACTTGATTTCAGGCATCGGGAGTCCATTTCCTTTAGTAGCAGCTTAACATCTTGCACAAACCTTCAGAAACCGCGTAGGTTAACTGTATTTAAAAATCACGCCGCAAATCGAAATGCAATGAAAACACTAATTGGCCAATGAACTCTTAAGGTAGATGGTAGCCTTGTCATGTCACATGACCGACGTACTTGTCAGTCACAGCACATAGCATTCAGCATTCACATTACACTGGCTGACTTGTTATTTCCATTTTATGCTGCTTTCTAATTCTACTGAATTGTATTTCTAAGATAAATGTTCTGCCTGTGAAAAAAGGTCTTATTACCTAATTTTCCATGCAATTATAACATAATAATACATTCAGTTCATATAGCGCTTTTCTAAACAAATGTTATAAAGTATTTCACAGAGCGACAGATAAAAAAAATGAAGCCACATAAAAACAACCGAAAACAAAGCAACACTATAATATATGATAACACTGTAGTGCAGCCATCCAATCAATTAAAAAAGAAACAATCTGGTAAAAACAGGAAAGGCTTCCTGTTAAAAGTATATTTTAAGAAGAGATTATGTGCCCAGGAAACATGTTGAGAAGGTAATGCGTGTGTGTGTGTGTGTGTGTGCCCTGCAGTGATGTGGTAAAAACAAAAATCTGGCCTGTCTGTCAGAAAGCTCTCCTATAAACCAGGAAACCACTGAGAAAACAAAACAATGCTATCTGTTCTAAATACTTCATTTTACTGACATTTTTTGCTTGATTCCAATACTTTAGGGATCACACACCTACAAGATGTAGTGATGACCACACACACACACTTTTTTTCTAAAAAACAACTGATTTATGTAATTTATATGTCTACATGTTAGGTCATTTTCCTGTTTTAGCATGTGTCACACTGAGGTGAGTCTCAGCCTCTAGTATTGTCCTTCCACTGTTAGCAGCATAGGTCTGTGATAATAGGCTTAAATTAGCTCAAATGATAAGATCCAGAGTTAGCAAGGTGGATGATGCAAATTTGATCCTTCCACGTGGTAATAATTGGTCCTTCCATGAGAATATGGACAAAGAAACACGCTGTACCAGTCGACAGTTTGAACTACTCAGTACTACATGTAAAGTATAGCTGTGGTAACAACATATTCCTACTGTACTTACTTCCAGGTCTTGAAGTTTTAAAAAAATTGTAACATTTTTTAACCCTGCCATGATCCAACATTAATTTGATTAGATTTTTTAAAATGAATTTTGCATTGGAGAAACACAATAACCAAAACACGCAATGCATTGCTCACCAGTAATTGACTAAACAACAGATTTGTGCATCATAAATGAATGTTTTACTTGTTTCCTTTCCAAATTTGGTCAACCTGCCAACAGTACATGTATGTTGTCACTTTTTATCAGTAGCATTTGTTTGCGTTTGTATTGTATTGTTACATCATAGAATTATTTGCAAAAAAATAAAGGAAAAAAAAAAAGCTGCCAGCTCATAGGTTAAAGAGAGTAAATTAATCTAATATTCTTTAAATTAGTACCTTATCAAAATAAGTGACAGCGGTCTTTCTAATATGAGATTCAGTTTGATATACAAAGAAAGAACAGAATTACACGTCTGATGCCGACAACCTGTGTATGAAACCACTGAGATGTTTTAGTGCCTCAGTTTGGCCTCCATGTTTTGATTCTGTAGGACACACGTAGGGTTAGGGGTCGTGTGCTGTTTGGGACACAGTAGAGTACAGCATGAGGTGAAGTGGATTAGACCTGTCATGGTCATTTGTCTTCAGATTTTTGTCTTAATGTGATCTTTCTCCTAGCAGGGGCGAGAAAATGTACTCTTTTTTTTTTGTGGCTCTTTTGTGCATCAACTATCCTGTAGTCATGCCTCTCTGCTCAAGCGTATAGAACTGCAGCACAGCCTGCTCTGAGCTGCGCTCATTGTCTCTGCCTTCCGTCCCCTTCCTCAGCCTGTACACAGTGACTACAAGAATGACTTGTCAAGCTTTTTCTCGGCTTTCTCCCTAAACTGTGTTTGCTTGTTTGACTCACTTGTCCTCTTCTCTCCCTCTTTCTTCCACACACTCGCTCTCCATCTCACTCTCCTTTCCTCTTTCTTTTTTTTTAAAATTCTTGCTTACTTCCACTCTGCGACGGCTACACGCTCCCTCCTGTTACCTCTATCTCCACTCTGCTTCTTTTTACTCTCGAGTGCTTCTCTCTTTTTCTCTCTTGACTTGGCTGTTCCTTTTCCTTTCTCCTCCTCTCTCGCCCCCGGCTGTCACTCTTCCTCTCTCTTTCTCTATCTGCCTGTACCAGGAGCCATGGCTAATCATCTTATAACTAATGCTCTCCTTCGTCCCCATGGTACTAACAACCCTTATAACACTCTCCTGGGGGACTCGGCAGTCTATAACAACCCAGCCGTGGGCATGTACAACACCCAAGGTGTGCCTGATGTTCCTATTATGAACGTTGTAAAAAGTTAGCTTGTAGTTTTTTTATTAGATTTGTTTTGCATGGGTATTTCATCTTAAAATGTTCACTCCTCTGATGAACCTTTATTACAGTTCCCAAGTGAGGTGAATCACATTCCAAGATGCATGGATAGAAAAATTTGTGTGTTTGTGTGCATGCTATTGGTTGCAGGCTGAAGATGTCTTTTATAAGCTACTTGGGAGCCATTTAGTTTTTATTCCGTTTTATTCATGTCATTTAATTTGCGTCATTCATAATTTTGCTTTGTGAGTGAGACTTTGGGTTTGTGTTGTTCATGAACTCGTGTTTTAAGTGGCATTTGTGAGGTATGCTTTTATGTTTTCATCTGTGTTAAAGAAAAGAGAAACCATATGATAGCAGTTAGTAAGCAATATATATACATATATATATACATATATATATATATATATGTATATATATATATATATATATATATATATATATATATATATATGTATATATATATATAAATTCCCACACCGATCAACCATAAGGCAACACCCACTACAAGGCAACAGCGCTCCTCTACAGTAGCAGCCTCCCCAAGCAGGACAGCAGAGGCATCTGCAAAAACTGCTAAAGAAGGGCTCAAAGAGCATGACTTCAAGTCTCAGGCTTTAATCCGACTTCCAAACTCACCAGATTCCTATCTGATGGGATCTGATGGCATCTCTGGAAAAGCAAGCCCAATCCACAAAAGATTCCCCCCCCTCACAACCCACAGGGCCCAAAGGATTTGTTGCTAACGCCCCACTAGCAAACACTTCAGGAAAACCCTTAAATGGTCTTAGTCCACGTCCTGACTTGTCAGAGCTGTGGAGGACCAACATGAGGAGAACCTACTCGGTGTTAGGTGGCCGGTCATAATGTTATGGCTGATTGGTGTATTTATAAACTTTACATGTATGTATAGTATGGTACTGATTTTGATTTGTTGCTGTGAAGTTGGTGAGCTGTGTAGGAACTCACCTGTGTGTCTTTTCTCTTTCTCCTCCGTCACGCTGTCCATCAGCGCCATACCGAGACACAAGTAAGAGCTAAACTGATTAAATTCATTCTTAACTCCTTCATCAACATCAACTTATTTTTTTTATCTTCCTTGCTTTTAAAGAAGCCTAACCAATTTTCTCAGTAAGTCTTTTTCAGTCCACCAAATGACTGGAGAAAATGAGCTGTGCTGTTGTATTGCTTAGTTTGGCACCATTTTAGATTCCTTCCCTAGAGAAGCTACTTTCACATTTAAGTCATATTTGAGATGTAACACATTTGACCTTAAAGTTACATGGTTAAAGTTATGATAATTCCTTTTGAGATTAATTAAGTATTTTTTCTTTCTTTTGTTTAATTTAATTTCAAAGTTCCTTGCAATATAATTACTGTAATTGGCGTATCGAAAACATTTTAACTATTTCAATTATTATTATCTACTTTTTATATTGCTGAAGTTTATGTTGTAACTGAGAAAATGAAGTACTCCTGAAGCCTCTCCTAAATAAATTATGGATGCATTTTTCCTCCACTTTTTCTCCCAAAAAATGATCATCTGCTTTTTAAATCCTCAACTCACGGCACATACTGTGATGTGAAGCAATAATTCAAATATTTTCCCTGAGAAATCATCATGTGGTTTATGGAAAAATCCTGATGATTCTTTTCTTTATTTTTTTTTTCCCCTCAGAGGGCATCCTGAACAACGCAAGAGACTCCAGTGTAATGGATACACTCCCTCTTAATGGCAACCATGCAAACAACTACAGCATGGCCAGCAGCGAGTACTTGAGTGACTGCGTTCAGATTCTAGATCGCAGCAGCGGCTATGGCACCCACAGCAACCACAAGGAGACAACCTTGGAGAAGAAGATCCTGAAAGAGCTGACCTCCAACTACATCCCACCTTACCTCAACAATCACGAGAGAGCCACAACAGAGCGCAGTCACAACCTGATGAACAAGCTGGTCAACAGCAGTATGGCCAACGGAGGTGACTTGTGGTTTAATTTCATTTCTAAGATTGACAATCACATGGAAAGGCTTTTTGTCTGGATACGCTGCTTTATAATCTAACTATAAAGATCTGAACTTGACAAATAGGGACAACAAAACATGTATTGGACTTTTTAGCCAGTTAGAAAACACAACCAATTAGATCAAAGAATCCAACATCCTACATAAATTCGAGTCTGTAAATACACTCCCCTTTAGATGTCCACATGGACAACTACAACCATGCAAACACACAGCAGTTTATTATCTATTATCTCAACTTGTGATGCTCTTGGAGGATGCAGTCCATACATGCGCAATCAATCGCCATCTATAGGTTTATTGTTGTGTGATTGAACATCGACAAAAAATTTAAATGTACACAGATGTTTGCACCCTACAAAGATCCCTGACCAAGACATGTGTCCCAATCCCAAGGTAGCCCTGAGGAAGGGCACCAAACTACTGACATTTACATAATTAAGTCTACTGAGACCAGAGCAGATTAGACTAGCACGAATACACAATTAGGAAGCAATATAAGCAACATTTTCATAAAGCATACTAAATTATGTGCAGCCAGCAATCAACAACTGGTAGAGATCATATATGCACAAAAACACAAAAAGGAAGTACTGGTAGTATTCGTCTCAAAGTGTGTAACACATAACCAAATGGGTGGAAATAACCCCTTTACTTTTGTTCATTTTATATTTTCTGACAGACTCGCCTGGCTTTGTGTTTTTACTGTAAAGTCCCGCTTTAATCGTCTGTTCTACGACATTTGTTAATTCAACCACTGTGGTGACACCAGCTGAGTACCAGTGCTGGTGTTAGTGTGGAACCTGCTGTTTATTTTTGGACTGGCCGCTTCCTCCCCCCACACAGTTAAGAACCACCCGATTCCATGAGATTTGTGTTGGGTCCTTTGGTACCAATGGGATCCCTATCCCAGTGCAGCCCTGTATACCGAAGGAGTCAAGAGATAATCTTCTGTCTGTACTTTACTTCAAGCAATGTCTTTTGGATTCCAAGAAATTTTATGTAATACATCCACATAGTAACAGCTGCACTGTTTCTTGTTACTAGCAATGCAGAAATCTGTATAATATGCAGTGCTTTATTATTCCTGCCTATTTCTTTCAGGGAGTCTGGCTGGGGGAAGCAGCAGCAGCAGTAGCAGTGGGGTTGGTGGGTGTGTGGGCAGCAGTAAAGAAGACAACAGTCCCATGGTGCTGGACAACCCTGCAGCCTTCCCCCATGAGGAGAACCTTGGTTTGGAGATTATCAGAGAGGAGTCCAATGCGCCCCTCCTCCCTCCACGGCCTCCTCCCCCAGACAGCCACCCCCCACCACCGCCCCCTCCTCACAGCTTCTCCCGACAGCGGCGCATTCCCCAGGAGCCCAGCGAGAGCTTCTTTCCCTTGCTGACCAGCGAACACACTGACGAGCACACGCATTCACCAAACCACAGAGACTCACTCTACACGAGCATGCCAGTGCTGACGGACCTCCCAGATGGGCAGATGAATGGTTTAACAGACGGAGAGGAAGACAGCTCTGGGGAGCTACAGCCCTGCAAGAGTGCCACCGCTCCAGAGCTGGATGACGTCTATTATAAAAGCATGCCAAACTTGGGCTCCAGGAATCACCTTCACGAGCTGCAAAGCTACTACCACATGGGCCGTGGTGGCAGTGATGGATATATGGTGTCTGGGAGTAAGGAGGAGTCCGACTCATCTCCCGAGGAGCCACCTGTGGACCCTTCTCACCTGGTTACCAGTCTATAGAGCCATTGAGACTTCTATCCCTCCTGAGCCCAAAATGAACCCTTTCAAAGTTCCAATTAAAACATTCTGTGTTGTTGACTGACAGAGTGAGCTGGCCCGTCCCTGGATTGATACACTGTGCGTGACTTTGACAATGGTTCATGACGACATGGTTGAGATATCACTGGTCAAATGAAAGGGGGGACTGATTGTATTGTCATAAATGGTGCAGACTGTGAGGGCGGCTCTTAAAGACACTTTGTAAGCATCAAACAGGAATGGAGTTTTAACTTGGAACAGGAACAGGACGGGGAGAGATTGTGCTTTTCTGAAATTCCAATTACTTTAATGTGGAATCTTGGACTGACCATAGCCCTGCAAGATCCCAATATGGACTTCTAGCAGATCCTAGCATATAGTCTCCACCACCACTACAAGGGCGAGGTTCCTGACCCTGGTTAATGGAGCTGCCTGTCTGTCTGTATGTGCGTCTCTGTCTAACTCTTAAAGACACCAACTTGGATAATATTTTCACCTATGAAGGGTAGAGCAGGATATTCAACTCTGGTGTTCACAATATAAACTGGGCCCCAAAGAAGCACCGCATACCTGCCAATTATGTGAAGGATGTATGATATATGCCCTCACTACCAATGAAAAAAAAAGAAAAGAAAAAAAAACTATAACATTTGGGATATCGAACAATACCCATGTAACGCCGATGTTCTGAACCCTTTTCCTGTTCGTATCTGCTAAACTGGAGTTGTGTCTGGGCTGGTGTAACATTCCTGCAAGTTGTAGTGACTACGGCTAACTGTGTATTTCACTGAAAACAAAGAAGGAAGATTACATTACATCTGACTGAAATGAAGAAAAAAAAAAAGAATGATTCTGTTTTTTCTCCTTTCTTCTGTAAAAGTTTTCAGTTTTCAAAGGACTATGAGGAAATCAGAAACTGTTTCTATGTATTGTACAGAATACAGATACAGATACAAATGTTGCATATGACTGAGGCTTTTTATTTTTGAACTTTCATTTGCAAACCTTTTGTCTGGGGGACTGTTTCTGAAATGTCACAATATTTCCTGGTCGGGTACCGACCATAGAAAGAGCAAGGAACAATCTTTCATGTCATTTTTTTTTTTTTTTCTTAAATACAGCTAAGCACTCTTTAATTAATATGCATATACCCTACACACACAACACTCTGGTCTTTTTTATAGCAGCACCACTGTCACATTTTGCAAATCAGTTGTTACTATATACTTTACCACTGTGTAGATTTAAAACTAAAGGTAAAGTGAAGTGGTTAAATGATGATCGATGTGGTAGAAAATGAAGGTGCTACGCTCCACTACGAGATATCAGACTTAGGGAATTACAGGAATTTTACGAGTGAAGTCGTCTCTGTTGCCAAATATTCAAACTGGCAGGACCTTGATGCAGTGGCTGATATCTTATTGTCAATCTCTAAGCTGTAACTATTGGAAAAAGGGAGGTTCTCATCTGTGAAATGCCATGATTCCACCATATCTGTGTACTGAACATGTGAAAACTCTGCACACAACAGCACTGTCTAATGTGGAAAGCCAATGTTTACTAATTTACAGGGGAAAAATTCTTAAGTGTATGAAGTGTAGTTTGCACATGTATTCCACAAAATCTCCCCCCATGTTCCCAAGAGAGAAATTATTTATTTATCTGTTTATTGGTTTAAAAACGGCAAAACAAGCCGGGAGGCACGAAAACTGGCTTTAGGCAGGAGTATATAAAGTGGCACTGGGTTTGTTTTTTTCTTTCTTTTCTTAAATTATTATGATCATGGTTATAATTACAATATTACTGATAATTATTTATTCTTTTTGTATGGGTTCCAAGTTGAATGATCTCATAACTAATATTTGTTGTAACAGTGAAAGTTGTTTGCCAACAAATAAATTACTGACATAGCTTTGTGGTTTTTCTGATTCTCGAGTGCTATTAGTTATTGTACTGACATTCACCTTAAAAACAGTGTTTTCATGTCAAAGATACGTTTACGGCAACTATATGTAACTGAGCAGACATTTTACAACAATCATCCTCTTTGCTTCTTCAGTAAAATCTTGCTTTTTTCAGTGAGTGTCAAAACAGCTTGTATCAGTAAAAAGCTTGTGAGTGCCTTAGCTGAGACTCTGATGCAAAACAAAATTGTATCAAACAACACATTTTGGAAGATTTCTTACCACCCTGGAGGCTTATATGCATGGATTAGTTTTCCATTTTACAATCCCAACACCAAAAAAGTTGGGATGCTGTCAAAAATGTAAACAAAAACAGAATGCAATGATTTACATATCTCAAAAGGCAATATTTAATTCATAATGGAACATAGAAAATATATCAAATGTTGAATGTGAAACATTTTACTATTTCATGAAAAACATGAGCTCATCTAGAATTTTATGGCAGCCACACAGAAGCCAGACACAGCCATGTTTATCTCTGTGTGGCATTCCCTCTTTTTTTAACAACAGTTTGTAAATGTTTGGGAACTCAGGAGACCAGTGGCTGGACCTTTGGGAGAGGAATGTTGTTGCTGCTTGTGAGTTGATGATGCACCAAATGTTTTTAGTTGGTAAAAGGTCTAGACAGCAGGCAGGGCAGTAGAGCACCCAGACTCGTGTACCACACAGCCAAGCTGTCATTGTGAATACAGTTTACAATTTAACATTTTCTTCCTGAAATATGCAAGACCTTCCCTGAAAAAGACAGCCGGCAGCATATGTTACTCCAAAACCTGTATTTACCTTTCAGCATTTAATGTGTCTGTCCAAATATGTAACTTGCTTGTGCCATAGACACTAATGCACCAATATACCATAAGAGATGCAGGATTTTGAACTGACTCATGATAGAAAGTCAGATGACCCCTCTCATCTTTTATTCTGAAGGATACTAGTTTTGATTCATCTGACCACATAGGAGTTTTCCACTTTGCCTTTGTCTATTTTAAAGGAACTTTGCCCTGTAGAGGAGGGCAGTGTTTCTGGTTCATGATAAGAGCTTTGACCTGCATTTGTGGATGGCATGAACTGTCCCTCCGTATAATTGCCACCTTAACCTGGTGGAGGGGTTGGAGTATCAGTCAGGTTCAGCCAGGTCAGGAAGCCACCTGCATGTGGGCCGTCACGCTAAAGAAGTGTCACACCACGGTGAGGTCAAGTGGGTTTTTGTCCCGTTTCCATGTCATGTCTCGTCATTTCCTGTTTTATTTTGAAAGATTAACTCTCCTCTCATTTGCTCTTGTGTGATTTTCGAATGAATGATTCCACCTGTTCCCTGTTAACCTTGTGTATAAGAGTCTGCGTCTCCCCTTCTCTTGTGCCATTGTGTCGTATTTGTCAGTCTCAACGTGCGTTCACTCTAGCCATTCCAAGTCCTTGTCACAGCCTCGATCCTTGCAACCTTAAGATTAAGATCAGATTTATTGTCATGCATACACACGAAATTTGTCCTCCGCTTTTAACCCATCCAGGTTGGCACCTGTTAACACACGCACATGCACATGCACAGGGTCACACACTCAGAGACAGATGCCAACCTGGAGCGGTGGGCAGCCACGAAGGGCCCGGGGAGCACAGAGGTACGGTGCCTTGCTCAAGGGCACCTCAGCCGTGACAAGGAGGTGGACTGACACCCCTCCAGCTATTCCCAGAGTGGGAATCGAACCGCCAACCTTCCGGTTATTGGACGACCAACTCTAACCACTGAGCCACGACTTTGCAAACAAAACAGAACATGACAAGCTTTACAAGATCCCTCCTTGCCTCTCCTGCTCTGATTCCCGTAATTGCTTCTGCTTGCCTCACCTGTACCCACTGATTGACGAACCGACAACTGAAAACTGCTAACTGGTAAAAAAAAACATGTGACCACCCAAGTGCGCCAAGAGCTCCCTAAAACCCAAGTATTTATGTGAAACGCCCATTTCCCAAACAAAAAATTAATTAAATTAATTACAAACCAATTTATCCTAAACAACTCAAATTAAACAAAAATACTAATTATCAACCAAAAACTAAGCAAATAATATAAAATGAATCTAAATTCTATGGCTTAACTAGAAATAAAGAAATAGCTCCTACAGATACCATAGTTTGCTAAGCTATAGATTAAGTTTCATAGCTCTTTTGTTTTTCCTCCAAGTGGAGTGATCCTTTGTTTCTTTAATATCTTTCATAGCATAGTGCCTCAGGATAGAATTTTAGTTTATTACGTACCATAGTGTTTTTGATTTTTTTTCCTCCGTAGCAGGAGTGATTTTGTGTTAATGATAAACTTTGATAGTCTTTTGTTTTTCCTCCTAGTAGTGGAGCAATTATTCTTTTGATATATTTCATAGCTATACCTCTTCCATTTTGGGAGAAGTATATATAGATCATTTTGATAGCCTGTGTTTGTTTCTCTCTTGGGAGAATTGAGCCTCTGCTCCTCAAATACAGCTTGCATTGGAAAACCTTATCCCTGCTTCTGCGTCCTGCGTTCCTGGGCCTGACAAGAAGGAAGCCTTTTTGGGATTGGTTGTCCGAGTGGTCACCTGAAGCAGGTGGCAGGTATCGAGTGGCTGAAAGGGCTCCAGCATTGGTGGCTGCTGAAGCTAAAAATTAGGTATGGGAAGAATTGGGGGAGACTATGGAGAAAGACTGGCAAACCATTCAACAACTCAGAAAGGGAAAGCAGGAGCCTTTCCAGGTTGTACTTGACCTGGGTGGAGAAATACTGACCCTAACTAAGGTTATTGTTTGGTAGTGTAAGGAGCACTTTAAGGATCTCCTCAATCTTGCTAGCATGTCCACCATTGAGGAATCAGAGTCTGAGGACTTGGGGCAAGACTCGTCCTTCACCTTGGCGGAAGTTGCTGAGGTAGTTAAAAAGCTCCCTGGCGGCAAAGCAACTTGGGTGAACAAGATTCCCCCTGAAAGGCTAATGGCTGTGGACATTGTGGGGCTGTCTTTGCTGACACGCCTCTTCAAAGTCACATGGAGGTCTGGGACAATGCCTGTGGAGTGCCAGACTGGGGTGGTGGGTCCCATTTTCAAGAAAAGGGACCAGAGAGTGTGTTCCAACTACAAGGGGATCACATTAATCAGCCTCCCCAGCAAAGTTTTCTCAGGGGTATTGGAGAGGAGGCTCCGACCGATTGTCGAACCTCAGATTGAGGAGAAGCAGTGTAGTTTTCGCCCAGATCATGGAACGGTGGACCAGATTTTTACCCTTGCTGATTCTGACCATCCAGTCGACATGTGTTTTGTAGAGTTGGAAAAGGCCATTGGGATTCTGCAGGGGAAGTCGAACTTGTTTAAAGTGCTTGTTGGACTCTGCCAGGGCTGCCCCTTGTCACCGATCATGGAGAGTGTCACTGGGGAGGGAGTTTGTCTCGGCTCAGCTCGGCTCGGCTCGGCTCGGCTCGCCTCGGCTCGGCAAGGCAAGGCAAGGCAAGGCAAGGCAAGGCAAGGCAAGGCAAGGCAAGGCAAGGCAAGGCAAGGCAAGGCAAGGCAAGGCATCTTTATTTATATAGCGCATTTCATACCACAGGCAACTCAATGTGCTTTACATAAAGACAAGCTTTATGCTGTTGCCTCTATTTCCCAGCCTCGGATAAATGGATGGATGGTGAACTGTGTTCACAGAGAATCATTTTTGCAAGTTCTCCTTTGCCCATGGAGTGATTTCCATGACAGATTCTTCTTTTTTAATGCAATGCATTCTGAAGGCGAAAAGATCATGATCATCCTTGATTTTTAGCCATTGCACTCAGAGATGTTTCCAGATTCTCAGAATCTCTTGATAATATTATGTACTGTAGATAATGGACTATTTAACAATTTCCCAAATCTACACTGAGTAACTGTGAAAAACTAAAATAATCCTAAACGATGTCGAAGAAAGCCAAATGAGATCAATGTAACTTGTGAAATTCAAACTAAGACACAAATGCATTTGAGTTATGGTAGTGGAAGTATAACTTTTAAACTGGTAGCAAACAAGTAATTATATATATATACATATATATATATAAGTAGATAAGGCTGTCATTTTTCAATCCACCAGCTCATTAAACTTTACTTTACTATGACACAAAGAATCTGTGTGACATTCTTCAGTTGTAGCCGACCACAGTTCAGCACGTATGATCGTCCACAGACTGCACACATCAAATGTAATGTCATAGCCAAGACCATTGAATGCTTTTATCAATTTGAAGCTGCCCATAGAAGAGGTTGTGTGTGTATTAGAAGGATGTTTGTGTGTGCAGACAGTCTTTATGATACATACTCTTAACATCTTTCATTGTTTCCAATGAAAGATGTTAGAGTTAGATTTTAGATTTCATTCTACTGGCACACAACACATGTAACAACCTTAACAAATAAACTAGATGGAGTTGAGAATGTAACAACGATAAGGACTAATAAAGGACTGATAAAAGATAAGGACTTTAAAGTTGAATTTCCTGATAGGATAATTATCTATCGCAACTTCCGCATTTGGCATTATTCTCCTAACGTGTAAATAAATGCCAAATTTTTCATTCTTCACTCTTTATCTAACAAAACGTTAAACAAAGTTCTATTAGAGCATTATCAGCTTATGTCTTTCTTGAGTTGTCTATTATAATGCAGATGAGGGACTGTTGTTAAAAGCAAAAAAGAAAAGGAAAAGGATTATAAAAGCACACCAGAAGATTTTCATGTTTGTTTTTCCACTTTTGTACAGTCAAATTTTTGTACAAAATTGACATGATTTCAAATTCTTACTTCCCATTTCTGAGGTACACTGAATGCAGTATAATGTCTGTGACAAGAAGAGTCAGTAACTACCGGCATGAATGAAAAGGAGCCAGACAACACTTTAGACAGAGTAAAGTAAAGTAAGTAAAGTAAAATTTATTTGTATAGTGCTTTTCACAGATAAAATCACAAAGTGCTTCACAGAGAAAAGGGCAGGATCAACAGCAGCATCAATGTTTAAAAAAAAAACAAAGCAAAACAAACAAACAAAAAAAAAAACAGTAGTTCTGACTAGTTTTAAAACAGCAAGTTATTCCTCATCCATGGCCTCATTTGAGTCAAGTGTTTGAAGTTGCCAGCTATAAGAAAAAAAATCTTCACAAATTAAGTCAGAAAGGTGATCATCGAATGATAATATGTTATAAGGTTGAGTTGGCTTTACATTGAAACGACGAGTGGAATTAATTTTAAAAGGGTTCCTTTTTACGGTTATAAAAATGAATATTATAAATAATACCAGTACTTATACTTTTATCGAAGTATATTTTTACCAAAGTTTAAGTGCTTCTATTTGAGTAAAGATAGCGTGTCCTTTTTCAACCTCTGTGAGGGATGGAAGACTGTCTTTGATGTACTCTGCCAGAGTACATCAAAGTAGTTGATGTACTACTGTAGTAGGCTATGTGAATTTGTGCTCAAAAAGATCTGTCCAGTATCATGCCAAAGCATTTAATACAGATATCAATCCACTGTGGGATAACATATCATTTTCATGTTTTACTTCACCACAGTGTGAAATACAGGCAACACAAACACATGATCCAGACATAACCACAAATTTGCTAGACTTACTAGATTGACATCTTGGCTGCCATGGTTACTGGAAAAAGAGCAGCATCAACCAGATCATCACCTGGACACAGCAGGACAGGTAAGAAAGCATTACAGGAAGGGAATATTTACAGCAAGACATGGCTACAGAAACAACTCAAACACCTTGCTAATAAGCTATTATACTATATGGGTAGATGGAGACTGCAGACAGAGAAGTAGCAGTGAAGGAGGGACTGCAGTGCTTATTAATAACAGGTAGCGTAATCCTGGAGAAGAGCCATCTCTGCACCCCAGATGTTGAACTGTTAGCTGTGAGTTCCTGTCCATGTTGTCTGTTGACGAAGTTCACCTGTGTTACCTGTGAACACAACAACTTCATCCATTCATAATGAATTTAGAAGATTTCTACCACACTTCTTTCTGCTACTCTTTAACTTTCTAAGTGTTTGTTTGCTGATTTTTATCCTATTTAATTTTGTTATCTATCTACAACAATAGCATGTCTTTGATCATTATTTATACTGCAGCAATACAACTTCCCTTTGCAGATTAAGCAGTAAATATGAATAAAGTACTGAACTGAGCCGACTTAAACTGAATTGATTAAAAGGTCAAATTCAAACATTTTTTAAAAATAATGCACAAAGAATCTTCAAATTAACTGTTACTTCAAACAATCAACCAATCTGAATGAACTTGAATAATAACAGTTAAAAAAGATAAAAAATAAAATCAAATTGAATATAATAAAAGCATCAAATACTGTTTAATAACCATTTAAAAACATTTGGAAACTTATTGAATGAATGCAATATATCAAAAATGGAATTTTAATATCACTTCACTTCACATCATACTTCAAACAAAACATTCCCTTTGGACAAAGTAAACTTAGATAAACACAAGTTTCAAACAATACTTTTAAAATTGAACGTATATAGTAGATGCATAAGTGAAATATCAAACAGGCTGTGATGGACTGGCGCCCTGTCCAGGGTGTACCCCGCCTCTCACTCATTGACTGCTGGGATAGGCTCCAGCCCCCCCCTGCGACCCGACCAATGGATTCAGCGGGTATAGAAAATGGATGAAACTAAAAAGGTTAGCTTTTGAATTACAAACTAATGTTATAGTACACAGTGTAACGTGCGGCAGCAGAGAAATACTTAGTGTAATTATGAAAAGTGTGATGATACAAAAGTCCTTCTGTTAGCTGTGTGATACGTAGAAAGTGATACATAGTGGGGAACTGGGAGGTTATTTTCAGGAAGTTAAAGCAAGAGGCGAAAAGAAAAAGAGCAAAGAGGACGGCTCCACAGCTTTGGATATCTTCAGGTTTGTTGCAAAAAAATATTCTTTCATGTCTACATGAGGCCAATATGGGAATAATCCATCAGCTATTATCTCAGTGTCTCAAGGGAGATGCTAAATCCTCACAGCAAGCCTTTCAGGACTTCCTGTATAGCCAGCAGATATCCGGATGATGGATATTTGGGCCAAGATTGTTAATGCCTCTTATGCTCTCAACATGGATTGTTTACCTGCATGCAGTGAAAGCCTGCTCCAATGGGATTAATCAATACTCCTCGAACAGCAAACTGATTTTAAATGAACTGCAAATGAAAACCATAAAGTATGAGCCCAAAAATGATGTCAGTTTTTGGTTGCAAATCCAATTTTTTCAACCTGTGAAATAAATTTGCCAGAATTTTTTTATCATTATTTTTTTAAAGTAAAATCTTCTTTCCTTTTTTTTTTGTTTTTACAGAAACAAATATTTTCTACATTTATGTTCTATTGGACCGTTTATTCTGCCCTCGGTTTGGCATGATACTGTGCTAAATTGTATGGAATAATCCATCCATTTTCTATACCCGTTTAATCCAGTTCAGGGTCGCAGGAGGGCTGGAGCCTATCCCGGCTGCCTTTGGGTAAGAGGCAGGGTACACTCTGTCTGGACAGGTCGCCAATCCATCACAGAGACAAAACAACCATGTGCGCTCACACTCACTCCTAGGGTCAATGTACAACCACTAATAACCCTGCCATTCATTTGTTCTCTCAGACTTCCTGTGAATTTTACTGTTGTTTCTAATCACATGATAATAATACAGATTTGTCTGCTGTTTTTTTTTTTGCTTCATCAGTCTGACGCAGGTCTCATATTCTCTGTACTGCCCTCAAAGCATCATCTGCTACCTTCAGCCCTATTTATAAAATGACCGTGCTACCGTAATTAGCTAGCTAAAAAAAGGTGTTCCTCACCAATCTGACCTTGTAGATGTAGCAGCAGAACTCTTATCTTGAAAGATAAGAGCTTGAATAAGGGCAACTTGGACTTCTTGGATCTTGAAGATGTTTCACCTCTCACCCGAAAGGCTTCTTCAGTTCAATGAACTGAACGTCTTCAAGATCAAAGACGAAGTCCAGTTGCCCTTATTCAAGCTCTTATTATTACCATGACCTGGACGACTGAGAATGTTCATCAACTCATATCTTTTCTGTCTTCCTTCCTCCACTCAGTGTTGCACAGCAATTCCTTTACGTCAACGTAACTCGCCGGATTGGATGCCTAGTTGTCGCCGTGTTGCTACTACAGTGGGTGTGTGGGGCGTGTAGAATGGCTCCGGGGGAAAGTAAATAACTTGTGATTTTAACCAACCGAAGTTTCTCCCTCTAAAAATGTGAGTTTTGGAGGGAAATTAATGTGTAGGCCTATAAATCGTTAGCAATGGAACATTATTTCATATTGTACCATGGATCCGGATCTGCGAGCGAGGACAGCTGCTGTGCTGCTGCGACACAGGAGATCACATGATCTACTGTCATTGGATAACGCACTCCGTCTGCCGTGGCAAATTTGCATAAAGTCCGTCCGAGCCCAACTTTTTGACGTGCCGCAGATCCGCCGCTCGCCGTGCCGGAATCCCAGCATGCTTTGCGAGCACGGCGACAACGATCGGCCGGATTTCATTGAAAATGAATTGAATGCGTTGGATACGGCTTGACGTGCCGGAATAGTGGACGCCTACCGTAAGTAGTGCACAAATACACACTCACCACTCCACTGAAATTATCACAATAGCAGTGTTCGAACTACGGGGGACTCGGGGGATCCGAGACCCCCTGAAACTGACACGAGACTCCCCCGAAAACATGATTTGGGAAATGTTGAGGGGTCTCTAAAATATTGGCAAAATGTGATTTCCCCTAATGAGTTATGATTGCAGACGCGATGCTTGTGGAGCCTGTGTGCGTAATTGGCATAAAGCTGTGCTGTCCGCCGCGTATGATTCTGCATAGCTCCTCACGTGTTTTCGAGATCCGCGCTCTGAGTCAAGCGCAAGCAAGCAACCAAAATGGACATGGTAGCAACTTTTTATTAAGAATGTGCCTGCCCACACATTGCCTGTACTGTTTTAGCAGTGAAAAAAAAAACGCAATTAAAGGACTTGCAAGCATCTTCATCTCCTTCCCTGGGCATAGAAGACTCTACGACATCAAGGAGGAGTTCTATAGGATTGCAGGTAAGAATTTTTTTTTTTTTTAAATTACTGTTACAATTACAATTTTAACATTCAGAGTAAGATACTCATTGCATCGTATTACAGGTTTCCCCAATGTCATTGGTGCAGTGGACTGCACACACATCAAAATAAAATCCCCCTCAGGTGGCCATGAGGGGGATTTTGTGAAGAGGAAAAACTTCCACAGCATCAATGTACAGGTGAACATGACTTTTGATAAAGTTAATTAATGAACACTGTACATTGCCTGTGATGTGCATTAATTGGTTTAACATCTTATCATTTCAGATGGTCTGCAATGCTGACTATTTGATCAATAATGTTGTGGCAAAGTGGCCCGGCTCGGTCCACGACTCCCGAGTGTTTCGGAACTCAGAGATCTATCGGCGCCCATCACAAGGTGAGCCACAGAACCTCTATTGATAACCACTTTTAACATCATGGCTGTGTTAAGACTGTCACTACTTATGAGGTTGTGATGGTAACATTTTGTATTCACAGGTGAATTCCTGGGTGTATTGCTGGGTGACAGAGGGTATGCCTGCCAGCCTTTTCTGCTCACTCCATTTGCAGACCCTCTGGAGGCACAACTGGCATACAACCATGCCCATGCCAGAACAAGGGCCCGGATCGAAATGACATTTGGCCTACTGAAGGCACGCTTTCTGTGTCTGACCCACCTGAGGGTCAGCCCAGACAGGGCATGTGATATCATTGTGGCCTGTGCTGTCCTCCACAATGTGGCCTGCCTGAGAAAGGAGAGGGCCCCCAGAGTGCCAGCTCTCATAGACTGGGACATTCCTGCCATCTTCCCGGATGACGACTGTGGTCAGCTGGTCAGAGACCAATATGTGTTAAATTATTTTAATTAATATGCATGTTGCTTTAAGTTGGGCCTGCAATGGCAGAGGAATTTTTGTTAGGTTTTTGTGCTGTATAGGCAAGGCAATTTTATTTGTATAGCCCATTTTTACAAACAGTTTGTCTCAAACTGCATGCTTTGATTCTGTGCTTTTTGTCTTGTAGAGCACTGTGTGACTTCAGTTTTGAAAGGAGCTGATGGTTTACTTGCTTTGATTCATCCTTGTTCAATAAAGGAACATCATGGTACTCTCTAATGTGTATTTATATTTATATGGTGATGTACTTTATGTGTAGTCTGTGGGAAACTAAATTATCTAGTGGTTCATCTAAAATCATCAGTTATCTAAAATGATTTCAATTAATGATCACAAATGTTTCAATAATGATAGTGGGTATGGTTAAATGTTTTAACAATATGTTCTAGGCAGTGGAATAAATATTGGTTTCCAATTGTGGCGACCGCTGACTGAGATAAGAATGAGATTAAATAGATCCTGGAACTTAGCCTGGTCTGGAGCAGGCTAGCTTCACAGAATAAATCTCCATGGTAACTTACGTCTGAACATATCCCACTTTTGTGCAACCGGATCACGGATAAATTGATCCAGGATAGCCAACATATCCCCGCTTAATCCCTTATCCTACTTTTGTGCAACGGGCCCCTGGTTTTTCTGTGTTTTGTTTATTTTTTTTTCCTTTCTGTTTATTTTTATATTTAGCATCATGAGTATGAAGCACTACTGCATTCAAATGCATGTACATAGATGTACATTAATGTTTCAGATGGAAAATTAAAAAAAAATGTATAACTCGTAGAAGACTTGATATTAGTGGTTGACAACCAATTTATCATCATTGTTATTAGTAGTAGTATTAATAATAATAACGCTTTATAATGAAAAGGCCATAAGCCCTTTTGTTCTTTTTTTTTTAAACAGTGTCACCACAAATCATTCTTGTCACTCAGTTGGGTATAATCTCTGCATGGTGTCTGTGTATCATCGAGTACTTTCACCATCTTTTATCCGCTTTGATCATGGATGTGGTTTAATGGAAAATAACAAAACAACAGGAGTTGAAAAATAATGAGAGAATCGGAAGGAAGAAAGAATAAAAGTGTAAGGCATGGGAGGAAAATTAAGTTTCTTTAAATGTATGTGAGTTTTCTTCAAAACTCAGTGAAAGATTCTCACTCCCATCTCTCTCCTGCTCCTTCTTTCCTCTACCACTAGCAGACTGATTAAATGAGCGTTGGGCTATGTGGGTCATATCTCTGCTGGAGTGCTCTGATCGGTTAGTGCTGCCTGGCTGTGTTATCTTCCGGCTCTCGGTTTCCCTCTTTCAAGGGAAGGCATTCAGTTATGTCTTACACGGTGACATGTCTCTAAGCTCAAAGACCAAAGTTCAGAAGACTGCGATGATGTGCTGGGGCATAAATTGGGGGAATCTGCTTGTTTATTGTATTTGTTTAGAATAAATTAATAATTTTGGTAAGCTTGGGGAATCTAAATGTGGAAACTGTAATGCACGGGCACTAGAAAGCTGATCGGAATAAGAAGTGCACAGTCAAATCGTTGCTGGAAAAGCACAAGTTCAGAAATGCTCTTTCAGATGTTCAGACTAAGCTGAGATTCAGCAACGTGAAAATTCGACATGTGCAAGTCAGGAAGAAGTTGTGATTAAAGACTGTTGAGGATATTCATCCGTATCCATCTGATGCATTTGGATCTAGTATTTGGTCAATAGTTCACGGTACAAAGACTTCTTGATTTAATGACACCTCGGAGTGTTCAGAAGAGGAAGTGAGTGAATTGTGTCTATTCAGGAGCTTCAGGTGTTTAATTACAGGTGGTCAGTGTGTTCTGTTCTCCCATAAAATCCACGAATACTTTGTGATGTATGTCACTTAATAATGCAGCAGAATCCAGTGTTTGCTGTGAATGTGAGTAAATGGCATGGAACCAAGCAGCCACCATTTTGAAAGCAGAATTGCAATTGGGTGTCTGTTAATGAAGACGACTGACATTTAAAGCGGAGTCTGAAGCTGATTACATGTTGAAAATCAGCCCATCCCCATACAGTGTGACATTTCAATATTTCCAACCCATTTCCCTCTTCTGCACTGTTAAGCACCACAAAGCACAGGAGGCATATTTCCAAGTTATTCCAGAATCTGCCGTGGCTCTCATGGAAGGGATTCCATGACCTCACATTCTAAAACTGCTGGAACATCACTGGATTTTTCTAATGTAAATGACACAATTTAAATGGTATCAACCAGAGATTACATGTACGACCATGCTACCATTCCTTAGCTTACTGGAAGTGTGCTGTGAAAGAATGATAATTAAGCTGCACCATATTGGATTCTGAATAACTGGCCATGCCCTGACACATTAGAAATTCATCAAAATGCACAGGAGACCCCCCACTGACCTTTGCTCGTATGTATGTTTGTATGTATGTATGTATGCATAGTGATCTCAAAGCCAACTCATCTGTGTCCAATGTCCAACCAATGTGGGGACAACACTCTTGATCACCATCTCTATACCTCAATTTTTTTATTTTTTTTTGTGAAGACTTAACAGGTACACATGGGGCACCCTGAATAATTCACTGTAATTGGCAAAAAGGGGGAAAATGACAGTCCTTTGCTGAGGAGTGACAGAGGTTGGGATGAATGGGGAAAGCAGTCGCCATCCATCCACTTGCTTTTTTTGAGGTCACATACACCCCCACGCATGTTTAATTGGCTTTGGGATGGCATGGATTCTGCTGCCTCTGCTGTGACTCACTATGCCTTTTCATGGAGGCTCAGCCACGGAGGTACTATTTTAGGAACACATAAGGAGCCCAGAAAACACTGACATTTAGACTATCTCTGGTATGGCTGGGAAAGGGATAGGGCTAGTCACCAGTGTATATGACAGATAGACATTGGGTTACTGCCAGTTTGCTTTTGTGGAGTGCTTGTACAGTAGGCCAGACCCATGTCAAATTGCTTTCTTACAGGGATCCATTTACCACTTTTGACATGATCTCATTTCACTTACAAAAGAGCTGATTCAATTTTCCCAAATGCACAAGTCCCTCATAATTCTAGCTTGACGATAGAAAAAAAGTTGACATGAGGAAATACTTTCAATTAGTAATTTATCTCCTCCACACAGGAGGTTTGGAAGTGCAAATGACAAAGATGTACTATGAATCCTCATTACATTCATGAACATTTTCCTGTTGCAAGGCGCTCGAGTGAATTTTAAACTTAGACGGTGATGTTCTTGTAATGCCGGTATCCCATACAAAAGAACTAATTTAGAAGTCTAACTATATCCCTGTGGTCAAAGATGGAACAAAACAGTCCAAAAAACTGTTCACACTGATGCCATGCAGGATCCCCAAGTCACTTGCATCTGGGTGAGGGAATAACTGAAGGTGGAGCAGCAGTGCTGTTGGTGTCAGCTTTAAGACACAGCTGTATGATGAAAATTTTGTAATGCACCTTGATGATTAATTGATTTAAAAGCAAACATTTTAAAGTAATGTCTTCTAGTTTAAATTATATGTAAATGGTGTCACATCGGGGACTAACAAAATTTTGATTAATCGGCCATGTTATATTCTCAGCCATGTCTACTTGTTACAAACAATGCACAAGAAGTTCTTGGTCAGCTACATCCAGGTGAGCAGGCTCACACTAAAGACATGCCTCATCTTAAAGAAAAATAAATACATTTCAAACTGAATCCTTGCTAACTTAATTACCTAATCCTATGTGACATTAAGTGTGGTCAAAAGTTCATTCATAATAACTAATAAAATGTTCGAGTGGACAGAAAAGCAGCTCTGGTTTTATCTTCCCAGGATAACGAGGCAGGCTGTCCACAAAAATACTTATTAAAAGGTTATTTGTCTGCAAAAGAAAAGCGGAAAAGAACTTGTTTTTCCATCTCTCCATTCTCTAGTGTACAACCAGTAGTCAGAGTGCCTGGATAGAAAACTCAAACTAAACTATGCCTTAGAAATGGGAAATGCACACCGAAAGAGGTGAAAAGCAAATGGACAGAAATAGGAGTCAAAGTTGGTGACTGAGCTGTAAGAAATCAGCTGAAAGAAATGGGATTTACATATAGAAAAGCTAGGCTGCACGGTGGAGTGGCTTTTCTCTGGGTACTCCGGCTTTCTTCCACATTCGAATAACCTGCATGCTAACCGATGATTGTAAATTGACCCTAGCAGTGAGTGTGAATATACATGGTTTGTCTCTCTGACCCCCTTGCAATCCTGGACAGAAAAGTGCAGTTATAAAAAAAAATGAATGAATGAATAAAAGGTCGAACTTTAGGTACACCTAATGGGTTGCAGTGTGCTGAAGAAAAGCAGTAATGGACTGTAAGAGGTCCTTTGAAACATGGGAAGATGACTGCCTCAAGAAAACAACCACATTTCCACAAGCGTTGGCCATGTGGTGACACAGGGCCGCTAAACACACTGAAAACTTTGGTGATACTGAGGTCATTTTTCTGGATGATAATGCATCTTGCCACAAAGCAAAAAGCAGTCAAATTTCAGCAAGACATACCAACTCAGCGACTTGGCCAGAAAACAGTCCAACTTTCAAGCTGATTGAAATGTATTGTGGCAATAGTACAGTGAAATAAAAAAGGGTCCATGACCAAGTCCTTCATGTTAAAGTTGGAACCTGACTGATGAAGAATATTGTTTTTTCATTAGCTATGTCAACGCTTCAATGAATTCAAGCTGTCATAAAAGCCAGAGGAGGTGCAATGAAATGGTAATAATCATTGCACAATTTTTCCCTTTACCTGATGTGAAAAATGCCTTAATTTAAAATGGTTTTACGGTATATCATTTTTGAGGTATGTTTTACAAAGCCAGAATTTTAGTGGTTAAATAAAACGTGACATATCTGTAATTGTCATATTATTATTATTGTTAATAATTAAGCAGCTAATTCAACATCCTCCAAGGGTGCTGATTTAATATGCTGTATTTTGACAAGGGTTGTAGAACTCCGACATACACAGAGGTATTAGTATCTTTTCTGAGCAATTAGATTAACAATTTCAACATTAACCCCAACTGTGTCGGTGTTACATCCACACAGCATGATTAAGCACACACTCGCATAAACACACAGACACAGCCATTGTCCGATATATTCTTACTTTGATGAGTTCATTGCTCGACAGCTGAGTGTGTGTGTGTTGAATAGAGATCTAGGGCACCTAAAATTCTCTCTGTAGAGGATTTTTACAAAGCTCAACAAGAAATCTAAACACAAAAAATAGTCTTTTCTTTTTGTTTTCAGGTAAAGAAGTAAGGAGCCTAAACATGCAGCCAAGATTCTCTTACCACCCAGGTCCTTCGTGATGTACTACAAAAGAAGCAGCATGATCCTGTGATTTGTTAATGTACTTTTGAATATAAGTGCAATGTGGGGCATATCTGTATTAGAGCAACCATAAGGGGTCTGTATCAAAAGATGAAAAAGAGACATAAACGAAGGCAGCCAAAAAATGAGATGATACCAAGCTACTTGGCAACAGAGCAATGAAAGAAGGAAGGTGTAAATGACACGCAGAGACAGAAAGCATGCGACAAACAGGAGGAGGGAAGATCAGCCTCTGTGCTTTCTCTCCACGCAACACCGCAGCCCAGACTGGTGTATCCCAGGGGCCCCGTCTCCCTTTTTCTTCTGATTAGTAATGAGGCACAGCTGCCTTATAGTGGACCCAGCAGGCGGGGCCTTGATTGTGGCTGCTTACTTAGGCTGTGGCAAGAAGTACCGGATTGAAATGTTGGTGGAAGAATGTGAGATTTTTTTATATATTTTTTTTTTTTAAATGGAGATTTCAATCATGGTTCTTATGATTCAGAGCAGAACTCGCCACTGTGCTAAGTACAATTCACAAGTCTCTCTGGCTTCTGTGTATTATGTTTTCATTGACTCTGAACACAGTGGTCTTGTTTTGTTCGCGAGTGCTATAAATGTGGCTGTGCTTCCTGGGTAATGTTTTGGTGAAGAGAGGAAGTGAATGGAGCTGAAAGTACAATTGTATTTTTCATTTGCTTACGTTTTATCCAAGAACTTAAAACAATAGATGGTGTTTTTGCTGACAGTGGCTCGTGTGCATGGTATGTTATTCTATTCTATTCTATTCTATTCTATTCCTGAGTGACAGGAGCCTTGTCATCACATCCTAATAATTCCTCCACGTCCTCTGATTGGGAGTTTTAAAATCCTTTGGTGAGAATCGTCTGGGGGGGGACTGTTTGCAAAGCTGCCTGTCTCACTTTATTCCATCCTGCTGGCATGAGAAACTTATTGCTTACTCTGATGCAGTCTTTCAGTACAAGTCAACATAGCTGAGATCACAAGAGGAGAATGGATACACAATGAACACGTTCTTCGGTGAGGTTGAAGCAAGAGGCGGATGAATGTGGTCGTTTTTGTTTATTTGTTTTTCTGCTTGGCCCCTCCTCCCCCACAGCGGTCCGCTTGACTGTCTGGGGGTGGCAGTCTACCTCGGTATATTTGGAGTCTCACGGCTGTTGTTGTTTGGTGATGAATCATGAATCCCCTTGTCATTCCCTTAAGGAGATGCTGGGTGCCAGTTACTATGGCTACAGGATATCTCGGCTTAGAGAAACACCTTGTGAGAAAATTTTGACCGTTAAGACTTATTTGTCACTAAAGCTTTCCTTGCTGGCCTTTGTCCTCTTGTGGATAAACCTTTTTATCAAGTTGAGGGTTCAAGTGCAAACCTGAGAGGCTCATATTTTAATTTTTCTGTTTTATTTATTCAATAAGGCCGCACTCAAAGTTTTTATCGGCACAGTTTAAAAAGTACAAGCTAAAATCAGTCCCAAAGTCTGAGCATGGAACATCGGCTGAATTTCATATTGTTGCAGGTTTCAAGGGGTTCTTGTGAGCTATAGTTGGCTCACATCAATCAGTGAATGCATGAATAATGATCACCTACACGAAACTCCTAAAAACAGCATTTGCCTCAGTAGTTTGTGCACAGCGTAGCAGATATATGGGGGCTGATTATTTGGTGCAAACATTTACAGGCACAAGTTTTCCTCCCGCATGCGTTAGCCTGTCGTTATTTACATAGATTGTAGATATTTCGAGTCAGCCTGTGAGCTGAGTTAGTATGAGACTATTGATAATAACCAATAGGTATTTGTGTGAGAAGGAGTTCTGTAAATGTTGGCGTTTACATAAGAAATTGCGGAGGCATCATCAAACATTCAGTCTGATTAAATTTCTTCTAGCATGATTATCTGCTCTGATGAATAAGGCTGATTGAAAGACTCTTAATTAATTTCCACAGAGGCTATGGGCAAAAAAAACCCTTAACAACACACATTGCACATGCAGCAACACACACGTTGGAACTATACGTCCCTCGCTGCTCTAAAAAGCGTGTCTGATTATCCAGACCTGGCTTAAGTGCGCTGTGTGAAAATAGGGTGCATTTTGATTGGCTTCCTGAAGTGCCTCTGCAGGAGCTGTATGCCCTGAGCCTCGCACCCCCTCAGCGAACAGGACAATGCATTGTAAACTACCGGGTCACCACATTTGTCAGTGAACTGAAACGGCTCATCTAAATTTAAAATGTAATTTAAAAGCCATTCAAATGTATAAGGTGCAATGCACCCTGCAATATTAACAATTTACCAACACGCTCGCAGCATGAATGTCAGTCACCTGGGAGAATTAGCCTGTGTGTCTTGTGGGATGAGGAGGGGCTATTTTGTGTGCATCTCCATATCTATGTAGATATTGGGTGAACTGCAGCCTTATTTTCCACTTGTTCAACATCCTCCTGAAATTTGTGCGATTTCTTACAACCCCGACTCTATGTTTTAGTAGATATTCAACCCTTCCATGCAGGCAAAGGATTAAAACCTGCATGTTGGATGTAGCCTTCAAGGACTCTCTATTATGTGTCTGCGGCCTCTTTTGAAATCACTGATGCATGAAGTGCACACTTACATGACAGAGAGGGTGAATTGGGGGGGTATATGTGCGCTGTGTGGAGGAATGAAGGCCCTTGCACTGTTCAAACAAAGGTTTCCACAGCAACCACATGTAACATTTATCTCCTTATTAAAATTTAGGGCTTAAGAACCTTGATTGCCCCTCTTTTTCATCCAGATGTTGACTTACACGTACACTGACAGTATGCACTCTTAACCCTCAGAAAGGGTATCTCAGCTTTTGATCTACGATTACTCTGCTTGGTGCTGTTACTTGTCGAGGGACAATAAAGCATCTCTCGAATGACTGAAAAGAGACTCTCAAGCGAGGATGGTGATGGTCGTTTTCTTTTCATTTCTAAGAAAGCCAGAAGGCAAAAAAAGGCTCTCAATAGGGCAAGCACTTTGTATTTCAACACAAGGATCGACCTGATTGCATTGATGAGTTTTATATATATATTTTTTTTTTACATTACTTCAGTAGTAAACTTTGTGTTGAATTGAATTTAACAAATTGAATTGGATCAAAGCTTGTAATATATTCCAATGTGTGAATTTTGTTCAACTTGAGGTTTAGAAATGTGTTTGGACAGCAGATGGAACAAAGCTGATTGTTTGAAAATTGGGTAAAATAACAGAAAGCAATTCAATTGAAAAAAAAATTGAAAAACTGAAAATAGATTGTAAACTTCTAAGCATACAGATTGCTTGTGAGTCATAATAATCCCCAGAGTTGGAATTGTTTTGTTTTTTTTGGCTTGTGTCCCACAACCACCAGAATTCTCACATGGCTTTCAATTCAGTTCAGGAGCTTTTCAGTGGTTGGTCCCACAACTTGCCCACATCAGCAGATTGACCTTATATCTTTGACTTCATCATGCACACTATGTTTCACCAAAACAATTTATCTGACTTAAACTGTCTCTGTAATGCTGGGGCACCTGTTGCTGTTCCACAGATTGTGGAAATGTCTTAAACATTGTGCCCAACTTTATTTTATTTTCACGTTTACTCTCGAAGGCTTTCTTTTTACAACTAGTCAAGACACCAGCGCTAATAGGAACCATTGTTGGCCAAGAATTCTATTCAATACAGACAGCTTTGGTTTCTGTTTTTCAACATGGAAACATGACAAAGAAAAAGGCTGGTCGAACAAGAAATGGGACAATTTATACAGTTTGAACATAGCTCCTGCAGTGGTTATCAGAAATTACAGATTTGTTTCTGTCTTCTATGCTGATTGGTAGAAGAACATGAATGTTGCTTCTGTTATCTCTCCATGATTCTTCTGCACGGTTAAAACCCGAAGTTCATTTTGTCCAATTTTGTGGAGGAAGATCTGTCTCATAATAGCCTCTCTATAGATTTCTTCCAAATTGGTCATCCCAACACAGTGGCATTTGGCTTAAAATGTACCTGTCTTTACAAGCACCCCTTTTCAAGTCCCTGTGTAATTCCTAAACTTTGGAAGACTTTAATAAGCATTCAAACGGTCTACAGCATTCAAACCCATGATATCAATGATGCTGTTGATGTTCTGGGTTTCCGGCAACCTTTTACGTGCAAAAACTTTCTGTGTGCTGCGTCCAGTCGGACTTATATGAACTTTATACCGCAGACAAAAAAAGTGAGGGAAGAAATAGGTAAGTAGTCAAAGTAGAGAAAGCAATGAAAGCGCAGCAGGGTCTTCAGCGCAGCAGTGACTCCATCACTCCCTGTCAAACAGGGCATGTGACCAGTGTAAGCCCCATTGGTGGTGCTGCTTTTACCAAGCAGGGTATATTAGTGTGAATCTGCAATCTGAAGAAGTGCTGAAAAATGTTCCACATTGTTATCATGCGTGCTTCACAATAGCAATTTGAACTTAGTAACCGGTCGTCACCATGCTTTCCATTCCTTGTTTTCTGGAAAAGGGCTGTTACTCTCGAAAACAAAGGTATCATAAACAGACCCTGATTGTAATTTTTGGCCTGAAAGTAAGACTCCAAGAAAAATACGTAGGCTATGACCATGAAAATAACTTTGTCCCTATTTAGCAAACGACACCAGTACTTTTTCAGCTCCAACAGGGGATTTGTGTTTACGCAAAACAGCGTAACTCTGGACCCAGATAAAGGTCTATAGACCTATAAACTCTCCTGGGATTAGAATGGCATCTCCTTCATTTAAACTGAGAATGTAGAGTGAGTCATCTCTGTTTCCGGCTTTATAGACTTTAAACACAGTGGTTTGCAAACATGGCCAAAAGAATAATTAGATCTGCCCTAAAACACTTGGTTTACCGCTCTGCTTGACTCGGTATGAACGACATGGAGCCTTCACTAGTCTAGAGATCAGGGGATAGTTTTCTGCGATAATGATGCCGCCGTTGATATGATTGATCCAACTTTATTTTCTTTCATCAACAGACTAATTTGGTACCAAACTTGGAGATGTGTAACAGGGAAATTCCTCATTCCTCAGCTCATATTTCTGATGCTAACATCTTTCAGAGATATATTATTTTTATCAGTCAGCTTCATGTCTGACTGAGCATCCTTGTCACATTCTGTAAGAGTTACAGCGGCAATCCTGCAGGTTGGATGTTGTACTTTTTTTTTTTCACATTCAAAGGCATAAGTCTTAACTGCATACAATAACATTTGGCACATGATCAGCTTTTAAGAGGTTTGTGTACATTATATGTTAAATCAGTACTTGACAGGTACTGCTTTGTAATTCCCCTTTTCTCGGCAAGCGATTTGTGCTACATTAAGTCTGTATGAAACACATAAGAGGGAAGGAGACGATAAAACAAGTTGACATAAAAAATGTTTTTCTACATCCGAGTGAAAGCTTACAAGAAGTCAGCTGTAGTCCTTTGTCACATCACCTGTTTTTACAGATTTGAACCTCTCATAATGATACCAATGGTATCGTGTTCACAACCATAGCGCATTAGAGTCAAAATGACCTCTCTTGGCTAAATGACAAGTTATCGTGCGAAAAGTGCAAGAATTGTTATCCATCCCAAGTCTGTGGTGGCCTTCAAAGAATGAGAAAACTCAAATTTCAGGAAATCAGACAACTATGCCCTAATACACTGTGCCATACTGCAAGCTGCATTCAAAGATATCTCTGAAGAGAACGGTCTTGTCGGCATCCAAGTAAAATTACAGCAGATTTGGAAATTTAGGCGAAATTTCTTCCTTCCCAAAATGTGCTCATTGGTTGTATGTTCAGGCAGGTGCATAATTATAGAATGCTGTCATGGATCATATTTAAGGTTTGAACAACCCATACTTGAATTAGGTACACCTATATGTAGAACATCATCCATGCAGAAACATGCAGAAACATGCCATCACTGCCTTCTTTTAGCAATTTCTGTACAATTGAGTACATCTCTAAACAAAAGGACCTGCTACTAAAAAGAGCAACAAGCTTGTTGCTTGAATAAAGAATGATGGGAAACAGCAGTTTGCCTATTTTACAAGCTTAAACGTTCTCCTTGATCACGCTTGGTAAGCAGTGGGTGGAAATTTTCTTTCAGGGGATAAGCTCACCCAAATTCATTAGTAGAGGACTCTCTGCCAAGTCTAACTGTGTATCCATTTACAATGCATTTGACTTCAATATGTCTGACTAAAATGGAGCGTAGCTAAAGTGACAAGGTTCGAGGAGGGTATTTTCAAACGGGCAATATAATATTTAACCTGCTGTGTATTTGTGTGAGCAGCAGCAATTCACACTAACACAAACACAGCCAGAACCCAAAGCAAAACTTTAGCTCATAAATCTCACAGTTGCAGGAGTTCTAATTAAAGATGCATAAAGTTGTGCACGCCATGATATTCGGTTCCAACGCAGTTTCAAAAATTTGCCAAAATTGGCCTGAAGGAGTGCTTGGCTTCATCAGGTGAAAGTCTTTATCCGGAGGAGTTACATACAGCTGTCAACAAGGGCACCCTATAAAAAAAAACACTGAAATAAGAAACATTTCTATCGACACATGCATGCTCTGCCATCATTGCGGTATTAATGCAGTGAAGCTCAATGCCTTGTTTCCTCCACATACACACTGTTGGGAATTGTGGTCAAAAAATTCAACCTTCAAACCAGGAAATCTGAGGACGTTGCTTCCTGTGGTCTGTGAGTCATTCAGGTGCCTTTGAGTGAAATCCCAGCAGGCTGTCCTGTGCATATAGAGAGGAACCATGTCTTTTCTCTCCAGCAGGAGGGCCAGCTCAGTTGCTCTTTGAGGCTGGCAGACTGCTGCATCTCTTCTCTACTCCAACCCCTCCCCATGAGAGAGGACACCACAGCGCTGACCCCTAGTTGTTCTGATCAAGTTTTATGGTGAGAATATTTTGCTGTTGAGTTGATGTTCGTTATATTTAGGAGTATCGGGTAACCTTACTATTCAAATTACATTACCGAATGACTTCCATTAAAATGTTATTAGTTATGTTACTTGCTGAGAAAAATGAACTTGTTTGAGTACTTATGTTACCAAATTCGAATACTTTTTTTGCAATTGCCTCTGCACTTTAGTTATACTTTCAGAGAATATCTTTCTATGGCTTACTCTGTGGTGTTGTTGCCTCCCTTTACTTTAGTTTCCTTTCCCTTTTCCCCTGTGTTTCCTCTCCTGTCGGTCTCTGTTTTCTCCTTGGTGTGGCGGTCAGCTGGGTGGCAACTGCTCATTCACCTGGTCATTACATCCCAGCCTCTTAAATACTTCGGACTGCTCCTCACTCACTGCCAGTTTGTGGTACTCAGCAGGGCTAACCTTTAGTCTTGTGTTTAGCGAAGACTTTCTTTGTCCCATTTTTCATCTTTCTTCTTCTCTCCCCTGGTTGACTTGCTTGGATATTTTGTCCTTTGCTCTTCTCAGGATTGTGACCACTGAAGTCTGTTCTACTCACTGGCTTTTACCCACCTGAATGACTTACAGCTGGCCTCTCTGCCTCAGAATCTTGCACTAAGACTCTGAGCAACTTACCACTTCAGAAATCCCTTTTGGCAGAGAAATAACCACCATGCCAGGAAAATCCAGGAGAGGTTGTTCATGCCTACTCGGGTCAGTTGACTGTACTTTACTTGCTCTGAAATCCCAAGAATAAATTACCTGGTGAATTGGACACTGACCTGTCACCCTTCTACAGAGCCCCTGTCACCAGTGGCGATTTGGCCTCTCCAGCCTGAAAATACTTACCTCCGTCTTGTGAATAAACCTTTTGAAACTACTTACTTTGAGTCAGTCTCTGCTTAAGGGTTCGGTTTCTCTGAAACCATAACAGGTATATATATTTTGAGGCTTTTGCGGAAGCGTGTTGACGTTTTGAAAGGCGCAATATCCCTTGAATGGCACTTTATTAATGATTTTGTAAAACAAATAAAGCATTTGTGGCTATGGCCTAAAACATTAGAATTCTATCAATGCACTTACAAAAAGATGCCAACTCTTTTTTTAACACATAACCAGTTAATTAATTTCCCCCAGAGCAGCAGCTTTAGTTGAGTTGAAAGCTAGCCACAGTTGTTTTGGAGCCATAACGTCACTTTTGTGGAGCTTAGCTTAACATGCGGTGGCTTCTTTAAATCTGAAGCACGGTCTGATGTGTAAACTGCTGAATGCGTAGCTCTTCCATCTGTAGCACTGTCATTTTGTAATTTTTTATTTCAATAAAATGTTTTGGCAACCACAGATTTGGTTATTTTTTTGAAAAGCATTAGTTATATCCATGACTATATTTAGGAAGCATCTGCCACTTTGTTGTCTCTCCCCTTGACATACAACCATCTCAGCAATAGGAGTGGAAAAACAGAGCAACAGGTGAGCCTCTTGTTTGGACACTTCATTGAATTTGATAAGGTCAGTGACCAGTGGGCGGTCTGTGCAACATGAGTTAGATTGCTCAACTGGTGACAAGAGTTTTTATTTTTTTTTTATTTTATATGCTGCCCATTATTGTACTTAGTAAGAAAATCAGAATGGGGCAAAATTGGAATTGAAATTCTCTTACAAAAGTATTGAAAGTACTGCAACCAACATACACATCACAAAACTTCAAAGCCAATACCAATATTTCAATAAGCTACTAGTTGGCCTGACAAGAATGACATTTTTTGGAAAGAAGAAGAAAAAAAGAGGCAAGTCAAAATGCTGCTCCCACAGCAGAGAAGTTGCTCAACAAACGCTCCTAATTACAAACCACGGTGAGCAAAAAAAGGAAAACACAAGTTTCTTTTTTAGGTGGTCATAAAGCGACATCACTCTATTGCTTGGACTTTTGTCCCTATATACCTAGCCCCTCTGAACTACTTGATGGGGTTGCAGTCACCCTGGAAACCGTCACCCGCAAATTTTTATGATGTCAACCCCGGGCTGCTTCTCTGTGAAAAAAGCAGACATTTATACCTTCCAAGTCAGTTTGACAGGTGTCTGATAATAAGACAACATCATCAACTCGCTGTTCTGTGTAAAAACAGCCGCAGCTGGTGCCTGAGTGCTCTAAAGGCATCACTGTGTGGGAATAGAAACCTGTTGGTTTTCACAAGCATATTGGGACAGCTTGTTTTTTATCTTTACAAAAGGTCAAATTTTCTAATAAAAATTACCAGACTCTACTGGATCAATACAAGCCTCTGTTCTTGGAAGGGGAAACAAGTGCAGCTGTAAAGTTAACTTTCTAAAAGTCTAAATTGAGACAACATTTACTGTGGGAATCATGCTCAGCTGCTGTTCACATGGAACTCATGACAAATGATATTGTCTTATTTTATATCTCTTTTGAAAAAATATCAAGCCGATATACCGACCAGTCGAGAGGAGAAACATCAGACTACCTCCTCTCTTTCTTTTCCCATCTGCATCTGTTTCTTTTCCTGTGACCTACAGATTGCATGTTTTGCATGGTTACTGTATCTATGATGGCCATTTTTAAACTCTTTGCTTTACAGTGTGGCTGTTAAGAACAGCTAAAACCTTTGACTAATGTGGCTGGATGAACATTGGACAGACCAGCTTGTCTGGCCATCAGTCTTGTTTTTTTCAAATGTTACGAATGACATCTTAATTTTATTTTATTTGTTTTGTAGTCACCATTTTACTCCTTGTCATAGGTCTCTTCAGTTTACTTCTTCCCCCACAGTAAAATGTTTATTAATGGGGAGGCTTCCCTCTCCAAAGAGACCTGAAGCCCATTGAGCTATTACACTGCATATTATGCTATACAGATGAGTGTAATTGGACTTGCAGGTGTTGATAGGTAATTTTAATAAGCTGTGTTCACGATGAAACCATTGTTCCATCCATTAATGTGAGTCACCTTTCTGCTAGTGTCTTTAATGAGGTAGCGTGGGGAGACAATAGCCTGAAGGGAAGATCTCATTACGACAGCTTATACAACAATGCTGCTGTTGACTTTAATTTGGAGACCTATGGTTCCTCATAGAGGCCTTTGTCACAAAACAATCACTTAACTATGACATGGGTTCCTGTTCAGATTATAAAAAAAAAAAGAGGAGCTTAAGTATGGAGTCAGTTGAGCCTTAATTGTGCCATCACCGAAGGCCACAGCGGCAACTTTCACACTTACGGATGTATACTGTGGAAAATATAGAAATCTTATTATTTGCAAACATTTCTGCATCCCACACAAAGCCTGAGCTGGATGCACACAACACTAACACACACACACAAACACCCTACAGCCTCAAAAGCACATAGTATCAACCCAGAATCTGCAGAATGATTGATGGCTCTCAGATCTGCTGCGCTAAGCTTCAAATATTTATCACAGACTCTTGTGTTCTCTCATCTACTGCCACGCGTTCATCGACCCAGTGCCCCTGCTGTCACTCGTGTGTGTGGGTGTGTGTGTGTGTGTGTGTGTGTGTGTTGTGTGCGTGCGAATGTGTTTGTGTTGACTTTTGTCACGACGATCATGTTTTTAAGATAGTCTCAAGTTGCTGATTTGCCGTCGGTCACTTTATCTTTTCTTTTTCCTTGTTTATTTGTAAGTTGTTTTTTTGTTGGTTTTTAAGTAGTGTTTTTCCAAATTTTATTCAAATGTTAACCATCAATTACTTGTTTATTTGGGGGTGTAGGATTAACAGAAGGAATCAGAAGCACATTGTTCTCACAGGATTGGACAGGATTATTTTTGACGTTTAGTTTGTAGACTGCATTCAGTTGCCCGAGCACTCTTTGCAGATTTTCATTATACCTAAAGTTTTATTATATTCCAAAAATTCAAAGTCTATATATAGTTCTATCTATATATATCTTCCACACACCTGTACCTTCAGCTTATGGCTGCTCCCAATCATGCCCCATTACTCTGATATCGTACCCTATCGTTTCACTTATAAATCCATATAGAATGACAAGTGGCGTCATTCTTTACCTTAACCCATATATAACTATACTGTGTAACAAGTACTGTGCGATGGAACCCAAAACTAAACTGTGTGGAGATTAATGATAGTATACAAGGGAAATAACATATCTAATCATTTCTAATTTGATTGAGCACAGACTTATATTGTCATCATCAAAGGAGATTTTGTTTTGGAGGAGATAATATCTTAAAATCTGCATTTGGTTCAACTGTCAATCCTGCCACACATGATTTTAGGCTAAGTTCTAGGAAGGACAATGTTTTTTCCCCATGGGTCAATTTCTCTTACGGTTATACATATACAACTGTTGATGGTATTTTTTAAGGAAACTTGAAGCTGGAGCAAAAGGACCAAGCCTGTTGTTCCTAAACATAGGCAGACTGAGGCCTGACGGGCGCAACTGAAATTCACTAAATAGGGAATGGAAAAGACCGATTGAGCCTCTTTAAAGGTCCTACTTTGCAATAAGGGGGATGAATTTGTAAATTCGCCTGCAGTTTTGTTGCACATTTTGACCACACTCTGCAAGTGGTTTTTGCTTTAGAGGGTGAGAAACCAATACCAACTGATAGATAAATTCTACTTTATTAATTCCAAAGGATATTTTTCTTTAATTAATGATCTTTTCTTTCATCATCTTATTATCATCTGCGGCTATTATGAACGACCTCCAGTACCTTTCTGTTCCCTTGCGGCAGAGCTGAAGAAGCCTCTGATTGAATGCGCTCCATTATCTCATTACTGTTATGTAGTGTCACGCCCACGGGACTCTGCCCATGTTTTTAGTTTTATGTTTTAGGTTACGTTTTGGTTTTCAGTTCTTGTTTTTAGTCTTGTCATTGTTTTTCCCCTCACTCTGGTCATTAGTTAATTCACTGCACCTGTTAGTCATTGTCACCAGCTGCACTCACTCTCCAATCACTCCCAGCCCTCTATTTAGTTTCCAGTCTCCCCTGTCAGTTTGTCAGATCCTTACGTTCCTACCCATGTTATCCGTCTTCACCACTCATGCCTCACTATGTCATCTTTTGACGTTAAGTATTTTGAATCCGGCTCAGCCGCGCTTTTGTTTGAACTTTTTTCTTTTTTTTTGTGAAATAAATCAAGTTTGCTTTTTTGAAAGTCCGCATCCGTGTCCTACCTCACCACCCCACCCTGACATGTAGAGGGTGGGCAGTGTTGTCCATTATGTTAATCAACTTGCAAAGCCTTCTTCTTTGGGCTCCAGAGCAGTCCTTAGTACAGCCAGCCTTAACAGTTTATTCAGTTTCTTTGAGTCAATCCTTCTGATGCTGCTGCCCCATTAGATGGATGCAGATTGCACTCTCCACAACGGACTTATGGAAGATATGCAGCAACAATATTGAATATGAACAAAACATTAATAACACATTTTCATAAAAGAATTATCCACGTTGAAACTGCATAGTTTTCAAAAGAAATACATTCGCTGATGAGCATTTTTACATACAGCCAAAATTTGTGCTGCTGCATCACCGTAACAGCCTGATTGTCAATCTTTACGGGGAGACGACTGTAGGACTCTTCCTAAAATCAATCGGAATCTCTTTTTTTTTTTTTTTTTTTTGGATGCATTTACATTTGGAGGTGCTTCGAACACCAGTCAGTGAATCCTGATGATACCAGGCCGTCATCAGAGTCGTCATCACTGAGGAGAGACAAAATCACATGATTATCAGCAAACTTAAGAACACTGGGATTGGCAGTCATTAGCACTTGGAACATAAAAAAGAGTTGAAACCTTAAGGCAATCAAGTTTTTTTTGTTTGTTTGTTTTTTTTAAAAAGACCACTGAATTAAATGTGTTTTCATTTTCTTTTTCAATCAACACAATCTAGTCTTACTGTCACTTCAATGCTGTTGGAAAAACAAGCTCTACAGAAGTATTCGGGTGTTTTGAATAGCTATACATTACTACACGGCGATGTAAGTACCTGTTTAAGTGTAAAATTGGTAAAAGTATTTTGGAGCTGCTCTGAGAGCGTTCTGGTTCTCCCCACATGATACTTTTGTTTTGTTTTTGTTTTGACAAGTTGTGCCACACTGGAAACATGAAATGCATTACATCTTTGACTTCCTTTTTTATTTTTGGATGTCTCACATTTTGTGGAATAGGATGTAAGCAAATATCAGTTATGTGTATACATTTGTCTGGAGTGCATTATGATTGAATTCATGTTTGGAGTCCGATTTAAACTCCATGGAGAAAAAGTCTTGTGTGTCCTGTTACCAGCCTTTGCTTTCAGTCTGGCTTAAGCGGGGGGAAGTAAACACACCGCTGTTGCCTGTCTAATAATTTTTCTGTTGTTTACAAGTCAGTAACGGCTCAGTAAGATCAAACTTATGTATCAAGTCTGCTTGAGCCAGAGAGCTCAGACCACCCAGTGTGATCAGTATTTGCATGTCTTTGGAGTCAGTTTATATTGAATTTATGTCATATTAGATGTTATATAGATGATGGGGTTTGCTTAATCATGTGTTGTGATCACAGACTAATCGATGCCAAAAATATGACATCAAGCAAAAATTATAAATTTGCCTTGAAGTATGAGTTATTTGTATTTTGTTGCTCTGTTCAGTCCAATGCAGAAATGCCTGAAAGTGCAACAGTCTCCAAACAGACCAAGACCAAAACCACATAATCCCAAACTTGACTTCAAAAGTAAAGTTCAGAAACTACTGGGTGATTTGAGCTTTTCCATTTTTGAGCAGATGCCATTCTTAAGTCTTTGGTTTCAAGACGGAGGCCGGCGGGTTGGATGGTACAGCTAAGCACTGTGCCTTTAACCACAGGCCCTTGTGAGACACGAGATCCAAGACAACATACGTTCCACCAATAACACCACCACACTTAAAACACTTTTGTCAGTTCACGGTTAGGTGTAGGCAATAATATTTTGTGGTTTGGGTTACAATCACTGTAAGGGCTAAAAAAGACTCTTTCTACAACCTGACTGTACCATAATGCACACCATTATTACCTCTAACATGTTTAAGCAGTCGCATATTCTTTGGCCACATTTACCTGCATGAACAAATACCACACGTCCCGCATGTTTTGGGGAGGAGGAGAGTTTTTGTTATGGTGGCTTTTACAACCAATCAGGTGCACATTAACTGCACACAGATTGATGTGTGGTCCCTTCATGTTTCCTTCACCTGTGGTTATACTCCTACATGCACCAAATGAATAAATGCTTGTTAAATAAAAAAATCTAAATTTATTATGTCTTCACATCGCTCTTAATTCATAGTCAGCTGCATGATGTGTGCATTAAATAACTTAGTGTATTTACCACTGCTGCATTCACTGCACAGTGAGCTTCTCTGGCATACATCAGAACGCTTCTGTGTGTGTGTGTGTGTGTGTGTGTGTGTGTGTGTGTGTGTGTGTGTGTGTGTGTGTGAGTATAGCATGTGCCCAGCATGAGGTTTTTTTTCAGTGTTTTTGCTGCAGAGTTACGTTTTGGGTCCTGGTGGAGGCCTGCGGGTCCAACATCTGCTCGCTGCTGGTGGGAGATGAGCAGAAAACCCTTTAGTCTGCAGACCGTTTCCTATCTTTCACCCATCACACCGCTGCACTTCACATCTTTTTATCCTATCTCCCTTTCCTGCTTCCCTCCTGTAATCCTCCTCACTCCGTTATCCAGCGCTGTCCTTCAAGTTCTGTTCTTTCCTTTTATCTCCACCTTGCTCACGCACCTTGCTTCTGCACAAAAACAGCTCAGATACACTATTTTTTTCCAACCAAGTCAAGGAGATATGAAAATTAGGAAGTAGAATTATAAAGACAACCTGCTTCATGGCTCTAAATTCTCCACGAATGTTCCAGGGATTTCTTCAAACTTTATTGTAAATGCTAGCAAAGAAGTTCTACATTTTTATTGGGAATAAATCCAGTACTGTAACCACAGGAAGCTCAAGGATTCCTTTGAAATAAGATTTCTAACATATTTAACACAGTATGTAAACTTGTAAAAATGTTATGAACAAACAACACTGCTTAGACCATCGTGAGTTTGCACCTTTTCCATTTCCCTTGGAAATGGAAGAGACACGTGAAGACGTGCCAGTTTTAGTGAGGAAAGCAAATGGAGCACATCATAAGAGCAAAAACATCATTTTGGATGCAATGAAAAATGAACAAGCTGGTGAAAGACAAAAGCAGAGGTACTGATGACATATGTTCTCGATGGCAGGGCCACCAACACAAATGCAGCTGCAAATAGAAGATTCTTAATTTCCTGTAATGTGAACACAGCATGTTTGGTAATTACTGTAAAAACAGATTCTTTGGAAGTCACATGTCATGAGTTTGGAACTTGCTTTGAACCCCTTTGAGCTTGATATTCTGTGCCCATCTGACCACTGTTGTTTTTTTTGTTCACTGTTTCTTGACCAATCCAACAAGATCTGACACATTAAGTGTCAATGAGCATTTTTACATGAAACTAGAAAAAAAAACTAAGGTTTGTTAGTCAGACCAAAATCTGACACCTGTTAAAAACTGTCATAATTCCGCATGAATTACATAAAGAGCTGTTGCATATGGGATTATTCATTTATCTTAATTCAACGGATATTTGATTTGTAATGACAGAATGCTATAGAACACTGGACAAAACTACTGGCAGAGCAGCAGTAGCCCATTTCTTTCACAAGTGAACTGCTATAACTGGTGCAAACCAGTCCCGCCTGGACAAACTGGTGAAAAAGGCTGGTTCTGTTGTAGGCAGAAGGCTGGACCCTCTCAGTGCTGTGGTGGAGCAACGGATGAGGAGGAAATTGTATTCTGTTTTGGAGAACAATAAAGATCCTCTCCACAGCATCCTGGCAGGACAGAGGAGCAGCTGCACTGAGAGGCTGCAGGACTGAGAGGTTCAGAAGGTCCTTTGTTCCCACAACCATAAGGCTTTTTAACAGTGACTGCTGAGTTCTTCTCAAATTGATTGATTTAAAAAATAATAATAATTTAGTCATTTATTATTATTATTATTATTATTAGTTAGTAATAGTATTTTTATTAGAATTGGTATTATTAATGTTATTGTTAATATACAATCATTGTAAATATTAATACTTTTTTTAGCTACTTGACTAATTTGAATTTCCCCCATTGGGGGATGAATAAAGTATTTTTCTACTTCTATTTCTATTTTCTATTTCTATAACTACTGATGAGAATTTTTTTTTATGAGCAAAGGAAACAAGTTTCAACTTCCCATTTCCCAGGAACAGCAAATGCAGCATGATTTAAAGTTGGGTTGAGATGAAGACAGGGATTGCTGTATAATTCTACTCAAAGTGGGTACTCTGACATAACAGATCCCTTCAAATCTGAAAGCGTCACTAGAGACAGTCCTGAAGAAAATGACAATGTTTGTCTTTGTGTGACTACAAAAAACCTAAATCTATGCTCTCAAGCACAGAAAAATGGGATTTTATTCATCATATGTCCCCATAATAAACCATAACCCACATGCTTGTGTGAGCATCTCAAAGAAAGTATGAACAGGCCAACAGTGCAGGTGGCCATTATAAAGAAAACTCCATGTAAATTAGACTTTTGCCAACTTCAGTGTTATCCACCCACAGATTCAGTCTATGTCACACCTTAAGTTAGAAAGCCCACCAACACATACAAAGCAACACCTCAGCCTTGAAAAAGTCACTCCTACAGACACCATGGATCTCAGCAGGTACATGTGCAATAAAGAAAGTGAAATCTTAAACATTAATTCCATCCACCCATTTTCTACCTGCTTAATCCAACTGTAGGGTCACGGGGGGGCTGGAGGTTATCCCAGCCGTCATTGGGCGAGAGGCAGGGTACACCATCACAGAGACAACAGCCGCACACACGCTCACACTCACTCCTAGGGGCAGTTTAAATACAACAATTAACCTAACATGCATGTTTTTCGATGGTGGGAGGAAGCCAGTCAGAGAACCCACACATTCACGGGAAGAACATGCAACATCACACAGCCGGGAATTTAACCCTTATGCTGTGAGCCGATGGTGCTAACCACCACACCACCTTGCAGCCCCCCTCAGGAAAGTATTTTCAAAAAATGCAAAGAAAGGTTTTATATTGCTTTTGTCTAAGTGACAGCATTAAAGGGTGAAAAGGGAACACAAATACACGCACATTTGGGAAGCAACACGACACAATATAAGAAAATATTTTTGTTACGAGGAATATTTTCCTGCCTTTCCCCCCCCCCCCCTCCACCTACCTCTATCTCTCTCTTTTGTTCCTGTTTTTGAAGTATGACAGAGTCATCGTTCCATTTGGTAATCTGCAAATCATTCACTTGTTGTTGCACTTTCAGCAATGTAAAGATTTCTTTGCCAACTTGAAAAGCATCACATTCACACTTTCACATACACGAATGGCGAAACAGGAAAGAGATTTGGAACCTAAGTGATGCAGAAGTGAATCCCACACTGGGCGGAAATGGAATAAGTTGCTCTTAAATGGCAGTAATGGTGCATATAGCTGCTTGTTGACCCATCCAGAGACACAGCAGGGGGAATCCTTTTACAGCAACACCACTAAGGACTGAATTATGCATTTCTCTTACAGTATGAGGTAGACTTTCTATAGCTTTCCACAAAATGCTTGTGCTCCTGACCTAACATGCATGAGGTATTTTGCAATCCAGCGTGCAGATTGTCAGTATAGACTGTCGTGTAGTGGAGCCACAAGTTCTGAATGTTTCGTCTTTTATTTCCATTACAATGTACAATACAGTATAGTTCAACTGGGCACAGTTTTCCCCTGTGTCTCTGAAAAGAGTGTCCCCTCAATGTGAGCCGTTTATCATTGTGTGAAGCTGCAAGAGACAACTTCTTCTTCGTTTTATTATGTTACATTGATTTAGCAGACACTTTTATCCAAAGCAACACACAAGTGAGGAGCACAGAAAAGCACAGAGTGCTCACCGAACTGAGTGAGTTTGCAGTAGTGAGTTTGTCTGTGACACTTTCAAACAGTTTCACAGAACAAGAGAGTGTCTCTTTGCTGAAGAGATGACGTTAACGTCCACAGTATCAGTGTGGCTCACCTGAAAATGCAGGAAGAAAATCCTGCCACTCACCTTACAGGGAGAGATCCCAACAAAAACAATCTGAAAGAGCAACTGCCAGGTGGAAGACACAGCTGACTGATCAGTCAGTTATTTTTCACACATGCACCGCTTCCATTAATCTGGTGCCAACCAAACATGTCACCATAGCCCCCTTTAACTCTTTTTAAAACTGTTTTGAATACGCTGAATAATGGTACATACACTGGTCTGCATTACATTTAAAAGAGCACACCCAATTTCCAGAAATAGACCAAATGATAAAGTAGAATTATCACTTTAAAAAAAATCAAAATCAAAATCAAAAAGCTGCATGATGAAAAAGTCATTTTATGGCACAACTGTTGTGTTAAATTCACACTGAGTGAACTTATCTAAGAAAGTCTTCTGGTCAATATTGTGCCAATACCTGTCTATGACATAAAACCAGTCACTTGAATATTACAGCCAGCGACACAGATTCAAAAGAAGCGGTTATAGAAAATGAATGGATGGATGAAAGGAAAGATGAATGGGTAAGCACAACTCAATCATTTTGATGCATCTGCAATAAGTGGTGCAGTTACCCAAAGACGTTTTTATTAGGAACTTAATTTAAGTAAAACTGTCCATCTCCGTCAAATGTGCAGCACTGTTCAACTGTCCACAGCCACTCCTCATTATTTCACTTATAGCCAGAAAGGCAGGAATTTATATAGACATGTGAAAACATAAATGGAAATACAATACAGAAGCCAATACAAGAGTTTGTATAATTCTAACGAGCTTAAAAGTCAATGTTTAGCATAACCACCTTTATTATTCAGCACAGCCTGAACCCTCTTAGAAAAGCTTTCTTGGAATTTCTTTCATTAGTCTTCAGGAATAGTTCTTCAGGCTTCATGAAGGACCTTTCAAAGCTCTTCTTTGGATGCCGGCCGCCTTTTGATCCGTTCTCTGTAAAGATGATCCCACACTGCTTCAATAATGTTGATGTTCGGGCTCTGGGGAGGATTCATCCGTCCATTAGAGCTGATGCCACTGATTTTCAGTCCACTTGACTTGTGTCATTTGGCATTCCTCAACCTATTATACCTGTTTCCCTTCCCTAAGAATGGCCTCTTGACAGCCAGCCTTCCATGGAGACAATTTCTGATGAGGCTTAAGGTTCAGATGCATCTCTCAGGTCCTGTGTCAGAAAAAACCCCACTAAATCCAGGAAAGATCAGAGGACCGTCACTTTTGGACACTTTTCAAATGCTGTAGATTTGTTTTGTTTTGTGTATTTCAGCTCTGCCACTTCTTCGTTCTTCCTCCACTTGTCCAGTTTCTGAGAACACACTGCTCACCATGCTGAAGTATGGCAAAATTTTTAGCTGACAGTAAAATATTAAATAATCCCAAGTTGGTGCAAAAATATTTTTCTTTGTCTGTCAAACTGTGTTATTTTTGGCTTTTCATAACTGTAACTAAAAAAAAGTTGAAACAAATTATGTCTTTGCAAGAGGTTGCTGGTGTCAAAGTGCCCAAAGATGCAATTTGAATCTGCTTGAATGATTCGTAGGTTAGTGTTAAAGGGGAAGTTTTGGTTTTTTTAAACCTGGACCTTATTTCTGGCATAAAATACGTTCATCTTATCTGTCTATCTGGCGCGCGTCGATGAAGTCATGCCACTAGACCCGTGTGTAGAAAGCCCCCATAAGCCCCCCGATAGCCCCGGACAACAACAACACGGCAGCTATGAGCTAACAGTGCAATAGTACACGTTCATTCATTCATTCGGCTTAAAGTATTGGAGAAATAAAGACAGATTCCTTATTTAGAGGCTGTATTGTCAATGCCCTGTTCTCTCCCGTTATATGGATACACGCGGATCTCGAGTGATCTAAATATCTTCCGAAGGACGCCCACTTTCACCAAACTGTTATCGGTGAGTAGATGAACATATTTTATGCCAGAAATAAGGTCCAGGTTTAAAAACAAATAATGACTTCCCCTTTAAGTGGCTTTACAAAATGATAATAAAAAAAACATTCATCACTTTCTATCTATCTATCCCACTATCCCTCAAGACCCTTTTAAAAGATTAAAAGAAAGTCCCTGAAAACAAAATATGAAGAACTTAAGATTTTTATAGACTTTTATCTAACTATGTAAGCATTGAAAATCTTTTTTCATGCAAAACCAAACACCTGTAGATATATTAGAAGTAATAGTACCCATATTAACACAACTCAGACTGAAATTGAATACAGTTGATGAATTGTAGATAATTATTAATCATTCATTTGTCTGTGAAACGTTCAGTGAAAGCTGTGCAGCTGCAAATGATCCGTCGTGTTTTTGTTGACTTTCGGCCCAAATTTCAACCAATCCAGTGAAAAATAAGCGACCGGCGTCAGTGCAGAGCAGCCAAACTTTAATTCCACATTCATAACTTAAAAAAAGCATTTGGAGTACAGCTTTGGGATCATGTTAAATCTAATAAATCTATGACATATGCTTCGAGGTTCAGCTGGCATGCAGTGACCCACGTATAAAAAGCAGGTTGCACGTTCCAAGATTATGTGCGGTTCATTTAAAAACGGCTTATATCATTTTAGATCCAAAGAGCATTCCGTGTATATCAGTGACTTTTCTTTAATTTTGGCTGACACCATGCTGGCTTCCCACACATTTTTGATGGCATGACATTAATTAATGATCCTGCTCTTGTAGATCTTCCAAATTTATTGAACTTGATGCATCATATTTCGATGATTAGGTGGTTATCTGGAATGCCAAACTCACTTCTTTCTAATAACGGTGTACAAGAACACCATTTTGGTCATGATAACCACGTATTTTTGAGGACACTGAATGTAAAAGGAATACGAATTTCCTCTCAAATTTCCACTGGAATGTCAAAACTGGGGCTATGGACATCAAGCCACAATTCAGCCCATTGTTTTAAGATTCTCTGTATGCTAATAATAACTCCATTTATGACTAATGAAGCATGCAATGTGTACCATTATATAGACACACGCACAAACACATTTGGTATAACCTACACAGATGGCTACATGCAAACCTGTCTCCCTTTTCATTTTATCAATCCCTCCTGCCTCTGTTTGTCATACGATCTATACGTCTCCTTTTCTCTCGCTATATCCCTTCCATGCATCCCTCTTAGACACCTAGATAGTAACACTCACTTACTCCCACGGTGAGTTATCTGTACTACGCCACATGAATTTACTGCATAGTCAAAGCTAGGAGGAGGGAGGACAGTCAAAGAGGATGCAGGTAAGAAGGATTCAACGCCTACAGTACAAGCAAACAGAAAGACACCAGCACAGGCTGAGATATTGACACCCACATTCCATCTGCCACATAAGAACCTTCCACACTTTATTATTTTTTTATAATCTGGAGGTTAACTTTTGCTGACCAAACAAGCACACACCAATACATGTTTTTTTGTTTTTTTTCTTGAAAGAAAAAAGTTTAATTATTAAAGTATTGCTATTGTTTCTCTCACAGCATTCAGTATGCACTGATAAGACAAGATTATGCAAAACTCATGGTCTGATTTATACCACAGCCTTGGGGTCACGCAGTGGAAACAGAGAAAAGCTAAATATATAATTCCGCCAATATCTAGTTTACATAAATCTGCCTGCATACAAGCTGGTAATTTACGTGGTGACCCGAAAGAAGAACGTGCTGAGAATGCTGGAACGGTTTCTGCAGCAGCAGCCAGTGTTCATCACAGCTCACTTCGAGTGTGGAGGAATGAAAGTACAGTATCCCTGCACTTCAGAGTGCCCAGAATGTCCACAAAAGACGTGGTGAAAACTTTTAAGCCAATGAAAGCCATCACACTGATAATGTGAGAGGTGAAGTCCCCAAATATACAACATCATTGCATCTCTCCGTGCACAGCAGATGGAGAAGATGAGAGATCAGCTGTCCTCCATAACTTCACAGTGCTATATGCAGCTTGACTTAAAGGTACGCTTATAGTACTTAACCTGTGTGTGGTAGCCTTTAGTTATGATAAATACACTCAAATAAATTGAGTTTTCTTTGTAAAAACAGAAAATACATTGCTAGGGTTTCCCAGCAATGGCTAACTTGAAACTCCAATGCTTGGATATTTTTTCTAGTTTTTAGAATATTTGCATATACATAGACAGAGTGGGTCTACCACTCTGAGTCCGTACTTCCATTTTCATCCATCTTCTTAACCTGCTTTAGCCTGTTCAGCATCACTGGAAGCTGGAGCCCATCTTACACTGGATAAGATTATTGGGAAAGTGTGCTCCATTCCATCAAAGGAATAATACAAAGAGACAGACAATTAAAAAACACACAACTGTTAGAATGACTAATTAACTCAAAATGGATGTTTCTGGACTGTAGTAGGAAGCCGGAGCACCCAGAGAAAACCCACACACATTACATAAAATCACAACGGAAACAATTAAAGGGATTCTCTGGCTCCTGTAATAAAAATTGATTTTAAATCAATTTAACATTCAGCATTGGGGCACAGATTAATTTATTGGGTTTAATGGGCTTGTTTCACTAATTTGGCTTAAACCCAAAATGTTCTGAGAGCATTTGTATGGAATGATGCAGGTACTGGGGAAAACACCAGTTAAAACCTTAATAACAGCTAGCAGTGACATGTTATCCTCACATCACTCACTGTTGCTATGGGTGTATGTGTCTGTGTGAATACTCATCTGGGGAAACTGCCTATGCCCCACCCATGGTGAAAGTTACACAGAAAGTAATGTCTCAGTCAATGAGTTCCAAGGTGGGATATTCAAAGCAATCAGCAGAAATGTGATTAAAATTTTCATGAAGCAGCATGAAAATAATGGTTGCTGCAGGAGTCCGGAATTGACACACACAAGGTCTACAAAGGGCTTGTTGGTTTTTCATGTTTTCAGGATGAAATCAAAGCTCCTCCTACATGCTTGCAAGGACTTTCAGAACTTTGCACTCAAGTTCATCAAGTCCTCCACACCGCTCCTGTAAGCGCTGCACCCGATTCTTAAAATGGCTGTAAAAAAAAACCCTGGTGAACATGCACGTTAAAATGTTGGTGATAATCTTATGAGAAAAAAAAAACATAAACACAACAGTAAGTTAGTCAAATTATTATTGCAATTCTGAATGAATTTTATGAGAAGATTTAGGCCCAGTCCAATTTCTTAGTGTTACTCTTCCCATTAAAGTCATGTGTCCTTCAAATGGGACACCCATTTGCAAAGATTAAAATAAAAAACCTAAATATATTGTTTGGCAGAAGTTGACTTGAGAATTTGGCAGGTTTTTGCTCCTTGGCTGCCCCTGAAGTTGTGGGATGTAACACCGCTGTCATAAGAACAAATCTTCATCTGAGCCCTTCTTATGGACAGCTATACACGTGAATTGTTACCATGCTGAAAAGCCCAACAAAGACAACATCAGACGCTAGCAAAAATGTCAAGTTATGATGATGGATAATGTTAAAGGACGTAACAAGAACAAGACTGCATACCTTTTATTTACTATGATATATTATACTATATACTGTGATGAACAGTTATTTCTGACTTACATTTGTAATGGAAGATGAATACATGAATTGTCTTAACTTAATACATAGGAAAGTTTTATAAGTTTCTTGTTGCATTTGTGAAATCAATGTGTGGGCAACATAATATGTATTGTACATATTACTATGCTATGTAATGCAATATTTTTTGGCCTGAAATTTGCAAAAACTGACAAAACATTTTTACCCAAGAAGAATTTATTTGCAAAATGAGGTGACTTCATCTGTGAGAAAGTGACGATCATGATAAGGTTCTTTTTTTTTAAATTCTATTCACAGCAGCAAAAGTGTGTTGTTATTTAGTTGTTGGCATGTGATGTGGTACCATAAAGTAAAATGATGTTTGTGAAAGGTGGTACGTCAGCCCACTGTCTCTCCAGGGCAGTTCCAGGTCGGGGAATAACACAGGATGTACTTCAAAATGAGTCAGAAGCATGTAGTTTCAAGCTTCACATACCTCTCTAGTGTTGCTTTAACATGGGGGGAGGGGGGGTCTGAGCAGAGGGGCTGTGTTGTTGTGCATTACACGGCACGTACAGCCTATGAATATATTTAAGGCTGCAAAGTTACAGTTTATTATGAGCATTTATTTTCCAGTCTTACAGTTCTGACACTGGTTCAGAATGAAAACTGTGGTCTAAAAGATTTAGTTTGTGCGTCTTTAGTCAGCAGAGACTACGTGTTTTATTGGATACAAAATGGTTAACTCACAAAGTTTTCCCTCAAGATGAAGGTGGGGATGCAATTTAATGTCTGGTAAGTATATGCTTGATTACAGCTGTCCACATGCAATCTGATCACTCAGCATGCATGACAATACCAGTTATAAATGTAATTTGCTCTAAAGGAATGGTAATACAACATGTGTGTGTGAATGAGAAGCCCGAGTAGAAAGTGGAAGCAGTTTAACAAGTCTGGGGTGTGTTTGATGAAGAAGAGGAACAGTGGGAATGAGGTCAGGCAGGAAGAACAATGATGAATGAAAGAAAAGCAGCACACACACCATTAATTATTAAAGTCCTGAAATGGGGGAATAAAGCAAAAAACTAAATTTATCAGAGTTTTTCACAAAGTGTATATTTATAATAGCATTCATATGCCTGGCTGTTGGAAATGAAGTAATTTAGGCAAAAATGACTTTTTTGCCTCGCCAGTAGATTACATTCTCGCCTGCTGTTCTGACTCAAGTCTCCTCCAGACAAAAGCACTGAATGATGCTGTTGACTCACTCATGTACAAGATTTTTCTTTTTTTCTTGTTAAAACAGACTCTGCTTAGCACAATGAATAAACATGGGTAGTGGAGAGAACAATGAGCTGAAGTTGAAAAAATTAAAACTGAAACTGTTAAAGGTTTTCTGTTCGTCAAGAGTCACTTCTTCACCTCAAACCAAGCAACAATATGAGGCATAATTCCATCTCTGAGTTCCCTGTAGAATTTACAAATAATCAACATAATCCAATGTTGTTTGTGCTGGTGTGTGTGCCCCCATGTTTTAAGTGGACGCGAGTGACTGTGAGCGCACTTTTCTCATTACTTGTGATCCACTCTGTGAGAGACCCCACAGGTTGACTGCTTTTTATTGCACTCCTCTTTTTAACTGTCTTACAAACACTCATACACGAATGTGCTCAATCACACATATGACGGCCATAGCTGACTCTAATACACCTGCTTACTTTACCACTTCCCACACACATGCACGCACACGCAAAGGCACACAAACTGGTAAACACTCCCTCCACTTCCAAACAGCTCAAGCAACTGAAAACTAAGTTCCCACGAGAGCAGCAGTGGGGGGGGAGACAAAGAAAGAGAGATTAGATGAAAGTGAGATAAAATAAGACCACAAAAATTTCACTGTGCCGGCGTCTTCTCTTATTTTTTCTCCTCTCCCTTGTTTAGTCTCCTACTTCAGAGGTCTTCAACAGGGGGTCCGCGACCCCCAGGGGGTCCGCGGAGGTACTGCAGGGGGGTCGCGAAATCTTTGGTTATACGATTTTTTTTAAATTAAAAAAAAAAAGAAATTTTTTTTTTTTTTTCAAACAGTTTTTTCTCACAAATTGTGTGCAAACGTGTGCCATCTGAGGATTCATTGTCCCATCTACATGCATGTTTAAAGATAAAATCTGTGGATTATTTGAATAGCTCAGTGTTGTATGCAAGATGTTTGTTTATAAATGGCAGTGGCACGGCCACCCTGTACCTTGCACATGTTTAAAATAAAAACATGAATATACTAACCTGTGTATTATTTGAATAGCTTAGTATTGAATGTACAATAACAGAGTAGCTATGTTGATACACGGCACTAGGCCCCGTTAAATATAAAACACAATTGTATGCCAAATAAATAGTAGGGGGGTCCCTGCTCCAACTCTCCATCAGTTTGGGGGTCCCTGGCCTGAAAAACGTTGAAGACCCCTGTCCTACTTCATACTTTCGTCTAACGACTACTTTATTCGAGAACATGCTATTTTCATCATTCCTTGTTGCCCTTTCAACTTTACCTTTTCCATCTCATCCTTCATGCATCAGGTTACAAAAATAGAAAATGGAACCAACATGGCCACACAGAGAAAGCTTTTCTATAGCTAGGTGTCATCCACTTTGTCTGCCACTATGGCCGGCTACTCTGTAATGCTTATACGTGTGTGTGTGTGTGTGTGTGTGTGTGTGTGTGTGTGTGCGTGTGTGTGTGCGTGTGTGTAGCCACTACAGCGCACATGCTAGCCTGCCTGTTCGCTTCGTTGGCTGCCAAACAGTAAGATTTGCTCTCTGAGCATGGACGTTTTCCCTTGCCAGAACACTTTGTCCTAGTTTCCCACTGAGAAACTCTTGACTGTTACTCCAAACAACTTTATTGTCTAACTTTGAGGAAATTCATTTTTTATCTCGCAGAACAACAAGAGATATCTTTACAAGACTAAACAACCAAACAATAATTGGAAACATCTAAGTGCTCTGTGTTATAAAAGCGAGGTGAGAAATATATGAAACCATCTAAGACCTATCTTAATGTCATATAAAAGAAAGTATGACTGTGTCCAGGAGTTAGATTTAATTGATTAATAGTATGTGGGAAACCATTTCCCTTTTCTTTGCTCAAGGTACTCAAGACATAAAAGCAATGATTGACTCTATTGAATCTTTGATCGTATGATTTTCACGAGTCGCTTGAGCAGCTGCTTTGTCATTGTGACTTCATGATGGGAGTTGTTTACTGCCTGAGGTGTCTGTGTTTAAATGATGCCAGATCTCGTGTCTACAGGGGACAAATAAGGCACGAGGCGTTACTTCCCTATAGATAGAGAAGCTCTCAGAAGCACTCAACATAAACGCTGCTGTGGTTATGGGGCTGTCTGCAAGGCCTGTAATTATGATAGGCTTCAGTCCATACAAATCCCATCCTCTGACATGCTTTATCTCGCTCTCACACACTTCTCTACCTCACACTGGTGTTATAGTCTCAACACCTCTCAGTTTTGGTGTTGACGTCATTTGGATAAGAATATATTTTCAACAGCTTGACCCAGTAGGGGGTGTAACAATATGTTTATTTGTCCCAAATTCTTAACTATTTTTCCACAGACAGATAAGGATATTTGATAAAATCATCATTAAAATTGTTGGTCATCGAAACCAAATGATGAATCAGTAATTAATTACCAAGCAGAATTGTCACTCTTGAGTGTCTGTGTTTGTGTCTACAGAGCAGATAGTGAAGGGCTGAATTCCAGCACTGGCAATCACAAGCAGTTATCATCACCATAGACAATTACAAATGGCTTATTCTTGAACTATAATATTATTTATGAAACTTAGACAATAGTTTATTAAAGGATTGTTTATTAGGGATGGCTGCTACCATCCGAACGCTATATACAACACAAAGGTATGAGGGAAAATAGAACTATTTTTTTGTTGTGAAGCATTGAGAGTGAATTCAGCCGTCCCATGGAATGAGAAAGGAAACTTCTTTGCAATCTCACGGTATAGCAACAAATACCTCTGTAACACTGCTAAATAGAAGCACTGAAGATTCTGTGTGTGGGGTAAGGATTACTTCTGGGTATCTTGCTTCTCCTTCTCTAAAACCAATAATCAGTTTTTATCACATTTACAGTCCAGGTGAAGCTACTATGTTGAGCTGTATTTACTAGCAGCCGACGGGCATTTTCCTTTACCAAAGGGAAACGTTTTAATAGAACAGGTTAGCTGTAGTATGTTAGTAAAGCTGATATCACTTACTGTATCATCTCCTTCTAAAATGTTTCTCCAACTGAATTCTAAATCACAGACGTTCGAATACTGTACCGTTTGAGCCGTAGTATTTTGATATAACCGCTTTTAATAGCAGAAAAAAAAACTTGAAACGAAGCAGAGATTGAATGTTTGCAATAGAATACTTGAAACATGATTGACAAAAAAGCAAACTAACATCCTTTGCAAACATCTTGGACTGGTCATGGCCCTCAGACTTGGAGGTGGTTATTTTCATCCTGGCTGCTTCACACTCGGCTGCAAATCGCCCCAGTGCCTGCTGGAGGTCTCCAGTTGATGAACCCAACAGGACACCATGTGCAAAGATCAGGGAGCTAAGGTGTTAGGAAGCTAATTAGCCATTACCTTCATGATAAAAACAGTTCAGCTGTTTTGCATGCACCATGTACAATAAGTTCACTTTCCTTTCTTCGTAATGGTTGTTCATAATGGACCAAGCAAACTGGCTCTAGAAGGAACCCTCACGATTTTAAAGGTAGAAAAAAAAGTTTGATGTGTCAATAGAGTATGAGAAAGCAATACCTACGACGTGCTATATAGAACAAGCCTGCATACTAAGCAACTGATATATTTAACTGAGAGACTTTCAAGGCAGTTTGGGTTTTCCTATAATACCATATCAGAATATGTTGATGTCTGTATGCTGCTATGAGCACACCTACTGTTTAGTGTAAATGTCGGCAAATGTATCCTTCCAGTTAACTGGCCACATCTCCTCTATTTGCTTCGTTGATAAAAGACATTGGAAGTAAAATAATTATGGATTACAAATACTTTGCTTTTGAAGAACCAAGTATCACACAGTAAGAAAAAAAAATGGAAGAAATCCTGTATAGAGAAAAGGATTCATCAAACTGCCATCAGTTAATCGTTTTATAATTGATGGCAGTCCTCTGAATTGAATAGCGAGGTGCCTGGAGATCCCCACCGCTTTCTAACCAGCACAGTCGGACATTATATTGTGTCACTAAAGACCATGCTTCCAACAGGGCAGTATTTTGCCTTTGTGAGCAGATCAAATCAGATTTAGTTTGGAGCATACTGTGAGTTTAATAACATTAGCAATTTGTGCATATTGCTCAGGATTAGAATTATCGGACACTCGGGCAACTCGATAAATTCTTTGTTGCATCAGCTGCCTTTTTTCTTTTCGAAAGAAATTAAACACAGCATAAAGTACGGTTATTGGAGAACTGTTGGAGTTCCATATGATTTCATGAAAAAAGTCCTTGACTGTAATCCCTGAAAATTGACTAGTGAGATGATCAGATGACATGATCACTGTCAAGCTGTTCCCGCTCAGGAAAGTATCTATTTATTGACAATAAAGATGTCATAAAATGACACACAATAAACAGTGTACAAGCAGTCATAATAGAAGCTACTATATATCAGCCAGGTGCAGCGGGACACTTTGGTTTTCAATATATGACCTTATTTACAGCAGCTGCACCTTCTTTCAGGTGTGCGATTGTGACAATAAGGATGAACTTGACTGACCCTATAAAAAATTAGCCCGAACCTGAGTCAGCAATAACGGCATCAGCTGTCCCAACACTCATCCAAAGCCGTGTGCCCCACACAAACACACATGCCCTCAGAAACACACTCTGATAAACTGCATATGCAGCAAAGAAAGAGACAATTCTATATGCGACTATTCGTCCTCCATACTCCCGCCATCCCTGCACCTGACCTTCGGCGTTATTATTGAGCCTTCTCCATTCCTGACACTCGCAGCTCTTCCCTGAAGAAAGCAATTCATCCATTTTCCAATAACTTACCACCCTAGGCAATTATGTCTGTTTCTCTGCCACCTCTCTGCTTCTCAATAAAGTGCTCATAAATGGGGAGGGCAAAGATGTGAATCAAGGAAGTGATTTTGAAAAGATTGCTGGGTGTGTGAGGAAATGAGACAGTGAGAGCGTGTGTCTGCCAGAGAGTGAGAGTGATGGTTCCGTTAAGAGATGCGTGAAGATAGCAAAAGTGATATTAAAAAGTAGGAGTTAAAGGAGAGAACGTGCGGCGGATTGGTTGGCAGAAGCTGTGAATTTGACATGTCTGAAGCATCAAAGCCGTGTGCAGCTCAGCAGGGTTCAGACACTGGACTGAAACAATGCACAGAGCAGAAAATGGCTTGATTAAATGAACCATAACTGCATTAGAGCACCTGATTTACCAATAAACATGCAATGTAACTGTTTATTTAAGTTGTTCTGAATAATAATAGCTTAGGTATTTTTAAACTATCAAATATCTCATCACAGGCCGATAACACGGGCAAAACTACAAACATATATCAATTCATCTGAGGCTAATCCAGTTTTACTGGGAATTAAAGAAAGACAAATTGTTGTGAATTCTATATTATGATCGAGGATGACTCAGAGTGACATAATAAACTAAACTGCCCGCTGCTGACATTATTCACAAACTGTAAAATGTTCATGTTACAGCTATCATTTAGCAGGTAGTTTTAATCAGAGCAACTTGCCAAAAATCTTTAAATATATTTACATTGCAATTATGAATGACAACATATGACACTTATTAGTTTGAGGCGTGTTGTGTAAATAAGATTGTTATCTGAAGGACTTCCAGCCACAATGATGTGCCTGATATTACCTTATGTAGCATTTACCGGTTAGGACTTGTTTAGTTTTTTTAAGCTTCGTCTTTACACATTAATATATCGGATTAACAAAAAGTCAAGTAAAAGGCTCCTTTGGCCTGCATTCAGATAGATAAACTTTGGACAGTTCTGTGCATAAACAAGCACTGATACACTCATTATTAAATCTCTCGATGACAAAAACAGTAACTCCTCAGATATCATTGATCAGTTTCAGATGACAGCTGACACGTTTTATAATAAATTCAATAGGAGACCTGTCATCTGCCGGTATTAAAGCTGACAACAGTGTGTCAGATGACCAAGGTTGATTCTATTCAGGACCGGTTTGTTTAGCTTCAATGTCCCTTTGGAGCAATTTTCTTTAACGAAGGCCAGTGAAAAAATGATAGAATTGATCAGTGCTTTGTTATAACCTAGAAATTTGCTGATAAAATGAACCAAGTTTTGAAGTGATCAAGTTAATTGTCTCTCCAAAATGACCTCTTTCCTGTTTCAGGGCAAGAACCAACAACACCAAAAACACAACAAAGACCAGCCTACATTCAAGTTGTTACACATGTTTTTTTTAAGGGATGCAGCAGTTGTTAATCTATCTATCTGCATCCCTGATATTTGCCTGCTTTAAACTCAGATACCCAAACCCTATTATACAATCATTGGAGGTTTTTCCTTCTTATTCACACTCAGCACCTAATTTTGTTCAACAAACTGTGAGTGTGCAGGACACGAGGAGGATGCCGACTGGTGCACCTTTCACCAGTTAGTGGGCATCAGAAGAGTGCTGGAGCTGAGTCTCACAGGGTTTTTTTTTTTTCCCCCTCCTACTCTGACAGCGGCACGACTTGCCTTGCACCCCAGAAAGACTAATAATACTTCCCACAATTGAGACATCACACCTGCCTACACCGCACACAGCCAAGAGAGTGACAAGGAGAAAGCAAGACAGAGGGAGAAAGGGAGGGAATGGAATCTGTGGTACTAATTTTGGAACAGGAGATAAGTCAGTTTTTACCGTCATCATTTGCTCTAATGAACACCTTGTCTGTGACAGAGGGTTAAACATTTGTGAGCTAAACACTTTTCATCAGGGTGTTAACGTTCTCTACCTGCTGATAGATTTCAATCAGCTGAAAAATATCACATTTACATTTCGACTCAACACTTGGGCGTAAATTAATAAACGCTTGGGAACTGAGATACACTTTAAAAGAAAGGCTCGAACAACTATTTTCATACAAGTTTCATGTAGCTTTATTTTTGTCCCCTGTCCTTCACGCACGCATAGACACACACACACACACACACACACGCACACCCTCTCATTACTTTCCTGCAGCCTCCATACACTCATCCATTGACGCCAAAGTGCCGGGTGATTGCGGGAATGGTGCCGAGTTGATATTTTAAACATTGCGTGTCTTTCTATCTGCATGTTGATCTGTTTTTCAGTGGAGCGTTTCATACACACTCTTTAAAAGCCTCTATATATACACACGCATGTCAAATCCTCAGGGGTGAATCAGCCGTTGCTGCCACGTCTTCTGAAGGATCTGCGGCTGCATGTGCTTGAAGTGCTGCAGCAGCTTCAATAAAGAGGGATGAAGGGGAGAGTGGGAGGCGGTAGGAACGCTGGACAAAGGCAATCATCTCCTCATAATGACTATTAAATCTCACCCAAAATGGAAGAGAGCCTGATCCTCCTTATTTTGCCTCTGAGGCTAGAACACCAACTTCACAATGATTGTGTTCATTATGCAACAGTATGCACCGATCCATTCCCAATTCTCCGGGTAATCTAAATACCGCGGGCTTTAGTCATCTCAGGCCTGTGTTGCAATTGATACTCTTACAGCATAAAAATGACTTGAAACTTCACTAAATCAATATTTGATGTCATGGTAGCAGAAGGGCTTCAGGGATAAGTAGACTTACTTTAGCTACTTTGGGTCCAAAAGAACAGACCAGTCCAGAGAGTGAAGGATGCCACTCAGAGCAACAAACTCTGATTGTTTCAGTTTTCAGCCCACAAACTCTTATCAGCCTAGCTTGTGGCTTCAGTGAGCACTGGCCGCTCTGTTATACTTGTGCAGCTCGAAATGGCAAAGTTAGCAACCAGATAACAGGGTACAAGCTGGGGAATATGTCCGGCCAAAGAGAGGTATAGTACTTTTTTTTCTTAGTAATTGGTGTAAACAGCTGTGAAGGAGTGTGAATATTGGACTTACATTTATCAGGTAGACAGAAAAAAAATGCTCCAAATGAGTGTTGATGGTGCCAGGATGCCCTAACGACTTAAAGGTAATGATGTCAAATTGTGTTTACACCTTGTTCTTCTACCCCTGTTTAGCTAAGAAAATCAATCAATGCAGTGTAAGAGGACACTAAATAATATATGACTTTTATGTTTATATATATATAAACTAAACAGAGCAGGTAAAACAACAATCAAGAGGCCAACAGAATACAAACAGTGTGAGAAGCAGCATGAGACGTCCAGAAACACAATAATGCAGATCACAAGTACATTATCATCCTTGACAATGCGATTTGTTTTCTGTTCTTCTGAGATACAAATCTGATGATGTCCCTCAAGAAGGAATACTCGGACATAGGGGATGAGGGATAATTCACTGCATTGTACATTTCTGTTCTACATTCTGCGCACTGTAATCAAAACCTCTTAATTATTTGACAATGCCTTTGATGATCTGCAACTGGCGAATGAAATGACAGTGCAGTAAACAAAACCAGAAGATTTCAGTGGCAATAAATAATGAAAATACTTTTTTCTGACTTAGATATAAGAACAAACAAACATGTTTTGCCTTTTCTGGTAAACGGGCAGGCCTCATGCTGAAATCCAGCCTTCCTCTTATGATTAGAATGTATGCTTAAATGGGAATGTTGTATATTTGCAGTGTATTACAATAATTTTCTACTTTAAGTGCAATTGTTGCCAAATGCATTGTCAAACATGCTGCTGCTTCACCGTAGTTCCCAAAGTGAATGGCCTTCGTTATCCATAACGCAGCCTGTTAAGCTACCATGTTTGCCTCATTAGTGAAGATGATGAGAGGGAAAACATATAAAGTATTTGTATCAGATTATAGTTCATCATCCAATTTGTTTTCCACTTTGGTCTGGGAGACACTCATAAAAAGGGAAGAGGATTATGAGAGAGGCTGGGAAATGAATGTGTACCAGCTGATATCTGGGGAATTCCTGAAAAAAATTAGCCACACATTTATACACGCAGACGAATATTTATGCACACACACACACACACACACACACACAAACACTCAGGCAAATGGCTGACCCTATGTGTTCCCACGACATGTGTTACTTCAGAGTCCAGTTGGTTGAGTGGAAAAGCCACAATGATGCAAACTGGAACATAAGAGGAGTACAAATAAACATGACTGGCCCAGAACAGAAATAGATGAGGACATATGAGTGGCTTTAGTGAAACTGTGGCAACTTTACAAGCAAGTAGTCGCCAGTACTTTTAATGCTGTCACACTGCAGATGACAAAATCATTCTTACTAAACAGCTAAATCTGTCATTCAAAAAAAGGGATGAAATTCTCAATATGTTTCCCCACAATAGCTGTCTTTCTGTTTGACACATGCCATGCAACAGCTTGAGTCTGTAAGACTCTGCATCATTCATTCATTCAATCATTTTCCACTTTGAGTCTTTCTCAGCTACCTTCCTGCTGAAAGGCAGCATGATCCCTGGACTGGTCATTGGTCCATCACAGAAAAAAGCATTATGAAAGGAAAAATACAACTTAACACTTAAACTGTTGAGCAACTTGGATCCTAAAGTAAATCAAAACTGGGAAAACAAATTGTTGTTCGAATTTGTTCAAAAGTACAACGGTCTGTCTTTTTTTCGTTCCCAAACACTAAGAGAGTGCTCTTGAATGGTAACAAACGGTAGTGACTTTTGAAAATGTTTCAAAATGCCGGCATCGAGTTTAAGATGAGCAGATATTTTTCAGAGTGAATATCTTGTCTCTTCTGCTTTCAATAAAATGCAGACTCTCACAAAAGCAAATTGTTGTAATTATAATAGAAATTTGATGAGTAAGCACCTGATTTTTGTTAATGTAACGGAATTCTAAAGAATTAAGATTGTCATTTACACTTAATCCCCCATGTGACATGTCAAAATGCATGGGCCTCACAGGAACGGGACACACCCAAGCTTTTATCTGCGCGCGTTGTATCAGTACATCAGTTTATTGTTGGCTTTGCTCTTTAATGAATTGACTTTGAAGACGAATTGTGAAACATGTGGGCTATTTCCTCTATGTGGATGATTCGCTTTAAACATTTCCATAGAAACCATTGCTGCATTGTGATATTGGTTTCTTTGATTATTGAAAAATATAAGAAACAAAGATCATTTATTCCCCTGGTAAACCATGAAAATGGTGGCGTCTTCAATGCTAATGTGGCAGTTGCCTTGTGGTGGGAGTTTTGTTGCTGTAATAATGTCGCCTTTTTTTTTCCAGTTTGAGAGAATTCAACCAACATCATTATAGCATCAGCCCATGAGTAAAGCAACCCCCTCATTTTGCCATTATCACGGAAACTGTTTTATAAACTGCTCTTTGGCTTTATTTTTGTGACCCCCCCACTATCAGTGCCACCAGTGCTCGCAGTCTCACACAGAGTATGAATCTAAAAGCTGAAAATATGCACGTTTTTTATCTGGATGTGGAAAAGACACACATTGTAATGTGCTGTTGCAAGTAATACCTTACAAACACACCTCAGGTGCCTCTCAGTTTGAGACGCAGAGCTACTGCACGACTTGAATCGTTCTATTATTCTGGCTGAAATTTAGTGAAAGCTATATTTCTGTGTGTTGGCTAAAGGGAAAATCAATTTTGTATTATACGTGTAATTCTGGACAGCTTAATGACTGTTTGTGACACAAACAATTCTCTCAGATAGAAACCAGGCAAAACAGCATGGGAGGAGACAAAAAGACAAAAAAAGCAGTGAAGGAATACATCAAACTCTTTTTTTTTCTTTATTCTTTCCCAGCTGTCAAAAGTATGTCACTTCAGTGTACAAAGGAAAATGTATCATAAAGCAATGTTTGACACAAAAGTTGTATGTTTGTCATTTGCAATGATGGTCAACAGTTTTCAAGCAAGCGCTGTCGCACTGCTAATTGTTTACTTTCTACTGTTTATTCCCTTTTTCAAGCCGTAAAGGAATAGATGAGGACCAACTGGTGACAGACTGTAGGCGGACAATGCGCGCCCGGATCCAGCACCGTGCAGCTCTCAGTTTTGTTTTCACCCACATTAGTCACAGAGGAAAAGGAATACATTTGAGTCAAGACATAAATGGGGATTCATGGAGCCAGGTCTGTAGAGTGCAGATGAATTTGACAATGTTTTATACAACTGTGAACTAATTATTTCATTGCAGGGTCACTTCCGTTTCACAAAGAAATAAAAAATAAAATCTAGTAAATGAATAGTGGCAGGATCAGAAAAACTAGGCCACCATTCCCCTAATAAACTAATACTCGTCCACTAATGTGTAGCTAGTCTTTTGAGTTTCCTCTAACTTCAGGAGCGGTTCATGAACGTAAATCACGATTTCGATATATCGGTTTATCAAAATCTATTTGGAAAATTTCGTGGTAAGCCAATGTTGCTTTGAAGAGTCTGCAGACTGCTGTGAACGGCGGGTATTAAAGATGCAGTAAGAGACTGCAGAATGGGAAGGAGAAGAGAGAGTTACACACCAGCAGGCAGCACGCTTTGTTGTCCGCACACACGTGCAAACATCAGAGGAAATGACACGTTTGAAAGGCTTAATAGTGCAGATTATCATGGCACACACGTCAACAAGCACACGCGTGTGGGCACACATTATGGGCCCACGCCTCAGGAGTTGGCCCTTCTGTGACATTTGGAAAGGGCAGGAGCGGCATCACTCATACACTAATACACACTTTTTGACCTCCACACCATCAGGTGTCGGCACAGCCCCCCCATTCGGGAGTTCAATACTCAGATTAACATCAGGAATCCGGATTAGCTTGCCCCTGCAGGGTTTGGACAGCACACACTCGTTTCACCTGGCTGTCCCACAGCCCATGGGAGCCACCCACAGAGCCACACACACTAACACATCCCTATATGTGGTATTGGCAAACAAGGAGTGTGTGCCAGTGTATCAACCGTATAATAGTTGTATGACACATGAGGATAAGGGTTAATAAAACACCTGACCCAGCAACAGAAGAGTAATTATAGTCACTTAAAGTACTTACATGTAGAACAATGTAAGTATGTTTTGAAGAGGACATACTGAAACGGCTTTAACTACTGATATCCATTAATTAGGAGGCGGAATGATACAATAATGCTGTTTATCGTCTCGTATTTCTAAGTCTATAGGGCTCAATCTGTCACATTATTTTTTGCTATAAAGTTAAGAATAGTTGGGAAACTGCATCAGTAACAAAACTCTCCCCCATCCCTGACTGCCTGTGCAGTCTTACATAACGATGCCTCATGAGCCACCTCACAGCAAGAGAGTTTGCTCAGTATCGTTAAGAGGCATTTCTTCCATCTTTCAAAGTGCCAGATTTAGCAGCGGATTCCAGGCTTGACCAACGCACTTCTCACCAGTCAGTCAAAATCAGATAATTGATTTCTTTGATGCAAGGTTTGAAGAAAGGCCAAGCTAAAAAAGCATCTGAACAAAGCTGCAGACTATTCGACTGATTTAGCGCATGACAGCGTGTCAGACCTCTATGTCTCCTCTCTTAGAGATGCTTTGTCCCATGATCTCTCCTATTTATATTTAACAAGGAAATCTGGATGCCTCTGCAGCCATGGTGTGCTTTTCATTCCGAAAGGTTAGAAGATGAGCTGTAGCTCTGAGACTCAGATCAACACAGCAGGCTTGGCTGTTTTCATCTCCTCTGTCTGTCTGAGCAACTGCAGCTCCTCTGCTTCGATGAGTCACTCACTGGAATGCAACAGGAAATCGTGCGTTTCTACTGCCACCTTGTGTTTGCTGTAATTTTTAATGTTAGATTCCAAAAATGAAGGCAGATGAACAGCATTGGTAATTAGTCTTTACATGTTTTCTAAAAAGGTGCCACTAAGAAACAAACTTTAAAAAATAATCTCTGCTAAAATGGAATTTTTCATATGTTTACAAAAGAAAACATGTAATGGAAGTTAAGTTCACAACAGTTGGTCCCCTCCTAGCAGCAGCAAATGTGAGCTCGCTGGCAAGGGTCTCGACCAAAAAAAAGAGAGAAAACAAAAAAACAAAAAAAACCTGGTCTGGTATGGAATTCAGAAAATAAAACCTTAAGTGGTCTTTGATACAAAAAAGCAACAGCTTCCCACTGAAGTCAACTGTATGAAATATACAGTATGTTTCAAAACTAAAAGTTTTGAAACTTCCTCCACCACCAGCCTCCCCAACCTCCTTGTTTCGACTTTGTTGGTCATACATAAAACAGGGATTTCTCAGGCTGGTTTGTGGCTCAGAAACACTACAGCCTTTGATAAAACATCAGTATTTGATGTCCTGGGAAGTGAGAGGAGGTAGAGACAGCTGCATAAACTTTATAAATGAAAAAATAATTATTAATAATAATTAATAATAAAAAATAATAATGAAATTTTAAAAAATTAATTATAAAATTTAAAAAAATCCCCCATTGGGGGATGAATAAAGTATTTTTCTATTCTATTCTATTCTAAACTGCATGTATATTGAATTTCTAACCTATTCTTTTCCTCTTTTCAAAGTAAAATGTATTTTGTTTAACCTCTACTAAATAAATGAAAAGTAATAATCATATGTAAAACAAAATCATATTTAGGTATGTCTTCATATAATACCCTTGGGGACAAATAATTTGATATATACGGAAACATAACTTACAATACTAGTGCTGACTTGTCGTGGACAGTATCTGACGCTCGTCCCTTAGGATTTTCAAGAGTCCAAAGGGTTCAACTCAGAAGCACATCAACCTGAGAAAGACACAGAGAGAAAGCAATGGATCATTTTTGTTCGTGAGCTTTTTTTTGTGGGTGTGTGCACATGAGATACTTTCAATTCTGAAACATTGAACTGTCAGTGAAGCCCAGACATGCTGACAGGTGGTGCACACAGGCTTTCTCATACCTTTGTAATTGAAAGCTGTCACTCTGGGACTTTTTCCTCCACAGGGATTTGCACTTGGCTACGGCTCCAGGACTTCTCAGCTCATTGATATTACCCCCCACCTCTGACTCTCTGTTACTGAAGTACATCCTACACCCCTCCGGATGCCTCCCTTGTAAATTCCCACAGTGCACACCTGCAAATAAATTCCTCAACTGTAAAAAAAAAACAAAAAAAAAAAACTAAACACTGCACCTCTGCAGATTAATAATGAGAGCATGGGTGACTCCTGAAATTAATATTTCAGTCTCCAGTTCACTCGAGACTGACAGCATCAATCTAATTGGCAGTTGTTATACTTTGCCTTGCTCCGGTTGTTGTGGCTTGAAAGTAATGGTTAAGTGGAGACAGCTGAAACTGAACCGCTTTTATTTCGTGACAAGTCTCACAATTTTTTTTATATCAAAAGCTTCTCCCTCCCTACTTGATGTTCTGCCTTGGCAATGACAAAATAATAAGGAATAACCTTATTTACAACCTAGGAGGAGGGGGGGGGGTTAATGCAATCTGCAAATTGTTCGTTGTCTATGTTAATTGAATAATTACATTAAAGAACACAACAAACAGACAAAGAAAAACAAACAGACTGTTAAAGGGGAAAAAGGCTGAGAGGATTTCATTGTCTGAAAGAGTGGCTTGGACTGATCTACATGCTTTTCCAGCAAGTGAGCCTCAGTGGAATTATAGGATCATGTAACCAGTTCTCAGCCCAAAGTTGCCACAGACTGTCACGAGTCCACTGCATCACTGTTGAACTCAGAGGGTACCTTTACTTTGTGCAGGGCTTTCTGAGCTGGTAACGTAACAGACTCGGGAAAACAACACCATGGAAATATGAAACATCTCGGCAAAGATTTTCACAATAAAGTGTGTTTTATTGTGCATTTTAATGCCAAAATAAGTATAGACACTCATGATTTTCATGACAGGAAACTTCCTGTCAGATATCTTTCCCCGTTCAAACCTCCCTGTGTGGTCATTGTTATTTGTTGATGACCCAGCACTGTAGAATTATGTTTTCCTGTTGAGATTTACTATTGGCGCACCAGTGTGTCATTTGTCACCGCAGAAGGATAACTGGCAATATGCAGCTGAAGCCCAGTTCCCTGTGCGTGATGACAAACAGGTATCCCGAGCACTGAAACCTGACTCGAGAGGCTCTTGACAAAGCGAAGGTATTTGACAAGTTGGGAATGAGAATGTGTTGGCTCATTCAGACAGCAGGACCAGGGTATGAGGTAGGGAGTGGCAGAGGAAATCTTGTACTTACTGAGCTCCACAACATAGCACCTTATCAAGAGGGAGAAAGAACAATAATTGACAGACAGGAAGGTGACTTTAGGTATATGGTTTCACATAACTAAGATGTACTATTTTTGAGTTATTGTGGTAGCAGAAGGGTTGTGCATATGGCAGTCTGAAGCAGGATTGCTGACTCTGGGAAAATGTCTTGATTGTGGAATCCCATTTGTGTTTCCATTCCTGATTCAAAAGGTCCAGCAGCACTGTCAAAGCAAAAGTCCGGCTGCATGTTCTGCCAAAAGAATTATGAGTGGGCAGACGGCAGTGAGGATGCTGGCATCATGGATGAGACAGATAGCACGACAGAGCAAGAACCATTCCTTGTATGGATCAGCTAAGACAAGATGGTGGGTGGGAAAGTGAGTTATTGGACTGTTTCTGTGCTGATAAATAAAACATGTAGCTAAAAGACAAAATCTGTTCTTTTTGTGTATTTGTTCTTTTGCCCATTTTTCTTCTTTTCAAATATCTTACGACCCAGTGTTCTTTGTGATATATTCCATAAGTGCAGCTGACACCCAGAAGATTGGTCCGAACGTTTTGGGATCGGTGACTATTTAACATCCAAATCACAAATGCATGCTCCATACATCCACTTGGCTTAAACTTCTATGTATTCAACAGTTTTTTTTTACTCTACTCAAGGTCCTCATGAGTTCACGTGAAATCATTACTTTAGAAGAGCTGGAACGGTGCTTCTAATTTTAGAAATGTATTTCAAAAGCTCATTTTTTATGTTCTGTACTTGCATTAAAGCCTCCCCGGACCCTGACTCCGACACAAGTGCTTTCTCAAAAGAATGGGCTGTCCAGGAAATTCTTGGGCCATCTTTTTTCTTCCCCCATTTATGGGTGGACAGGGTTAGTGGCCTATATGAATGGGTTAATGTGCAGTTGTTCAGTATGTTATCAATGCATTGTACGCTCAGTGACACTTTTAATTTATTTTTCATATAGATATCACTGAAAACTATCTCAAGTTCAAATGTAGGGCAACTGGTTTGATCAAGCATGACAAAAATCTTCAACCAGGAAAGGTTCTTTTACTAAAAATTCCTCTACCCTGAAATGTATTTAACCTTGTAGCACCCACAGTTGCAGATGTGCAACAAGCTTTTTATTTATTTACATTATTTATTTAAATTATATTTTTATTTATATTTTTATTTACATTACATTATTTGATTTTTTTTAAATTTACATACATTATTTACATTAATGTGTAATATTTTTTTACATTACATTTTATGTGCCGACAGTTGTCACAGCAATCATTTTCTTGGGTCAGTGAATTACACTCTGCTTTGCGGTGGTCTGTTCTAGTTCGTTCTGGTCTCGTTTGGTGTGGTCTGCTTTGTCCACCTTTCACAGCGGTAATGGGAGATCAGGTCTCCAAATTGTATTATTATGATTATTTTTTTGCATTTTTTTATTAGCTTCATGTGCACATTTTTTTATTTACATTACATTTTTATTTACATTACATTTTTTGCATTTTATATGTGCTTCACTTTTACACAACATAGATCTGTGAAATCTGTTTGATTTGTTGTCGAATGGAAAGTTTATGATGGTCACGTTCCGCACTTTGTATTAAGAATCTTCAATAAAGGTCTATTATATACATTTTATTGTGGTAGCAGCAGTTACTGGTGAACTTTCACTATACTTTTTTTGCCAAACGATCTGCAGAGAATGACTTGGTTTTGTGAACAAAATTAATCAGGAAAGCCCACAGTTGCAAATATGCAACATTGCCTAAAATGATCAAAAATAGCCCAATTCCAAAAATTTCAAAAATATTGGTTTATTCCCACCCAAAAAGATGCAAAAAAAGCCAAAATGATTTTTTTCAACGATTATTCATATGCTTGGGTGCTACAAGGTTAATATAAAAGGTAATAAAAAGTATTATTAGTATTAGTATTATTTGTATTATCTTATTTTTGTTGTGTTAACCTGGAACAAACAACAAAACAATATATATTCTACTTAAAGTATTAAACCACATGAAGAAACTTACAATGCCAAAAAGAGAAAAAAAGGAAGAAAAATAAAACATAATTATTTCCATCCATCCATCCATCCATTTTCTATACCTTCTTAATTCAATTTAGGGTCGCAGGGGGGCTGGAGCCTATCCCAGCTGATATTATGTGAGAGGTGGGGTACGCCCTGGACAGGTCTAAAACATAATTATTTGGCATCTTCGATCAATGATGGAAACAGTGCAGAATAGTATAGAAAAGATTGTTTCTTCTCCAAAATGTATTGAAATAATATCAGCAATAGAATGTAATTATTTCAGAAGGAAGCAAAAATTCGGAGCAGATAGAGGACGGTGAGCCACAAAGGAGGCAAAAAAAGAGACACACGTTGAGCATCCAGATGAGTCAGGGGAAGACAACATTTGACCTTCCAAGTAGAAAGAAAGCAACACATTCTAACAGGTTCCGAACAGTGAACTTCAGAAAGCCTCGTCATAGAAGCAGATGAGTCAGTGGAAGATGGTGTGGAACCTTCTTTCCAAAAATAACAGAGATAATGAACTTCCAAAACCAAATACACATGTGTATGTGTGTGTGTGTGTGTGTGTGTGTGTGTGTGTGTGTGTGTGTGTGTGTGTATATATATTTAACAATTGTTTCAAAGATGGAATTCCGAATTAATGGATGTGATACATTTATGTACATCTTTACACCTGAAAGCCTGCAACGTCGTCCATAACAAGGTCTGTGTTTATGTTACAATGTGTTTGATTCACTTGGGTTTGGTTTCACACTGAATAGCTTGGGACACATACTTGTGCACTGTTGTTAAGTGTTTGATCTCTAACATTATAGATAAGATAACATTGATTTGATTAGGTACCATGTATTTCTGTGTCAGGGAGAGAAAACATTTTATTGAATGGAGAAAAATAATTGAACGGGATCCTTTTAAATTAGGAGGAGTAGCCCGCAGCACCAATTCCAAATATGCAATATTTAAGGTTAGTTTGAATTTGCCAAATAAACGTCCACATCGTACGAAATGGGGACCAATGCTGACAAGCAAGGAGAGTATTATAAAGAGGGGGGGGGATTATAAAGGCTTGTGCCAGAAATATGAAATAAACCTGGTCTCCTTTCAGTAGATGCTCTTTCCGGTTATGGCAGAAAATGCGCTGTAACTTCCTGTGAATGGTAAGAAAGTCTGAACAATCCTTAAATTGTTTTCATTGTAAATTGTTTGCTGTTTGGATGATGGTCCAGGGTATTTTTCAGATATTATTTTGGTCCGAATCAAACTGGAAAGTCCGACACAAAAAGGGAGATGTGAAAACACCCTTAATATGAAACATGAAAAACACGTTTTTGCTTTTAATTCAAAGATTTTGAAAGCAAAGAGAAGTTTCTTTTCCCCGTACAGTCTATAGTCCTAATTTTAACTGTGTTGATGAACACTGAGTTGATAAAAGAGTTGATCACAGGGCCGGGTAGAGCCGATCAGCTTGGGTTTCTTTTAAGCTTCGTCTCTTGCTGTACTTCCACTTCCTCCACCACATCCACGAGCATCAGACGATGCCAAGGACCAGAGGCCTTTCTCAAAGCTGACTTGTGTTAGAAAAAAATTCCTCTTGTAAGTTATGAAGATCATCGCATGAATCAATTAACATAGGGGAGAAAAAGAACAACCAGCATTAACTATTCATGTATTTGGATAACTGGGAATATATCACAAAAAGTGGATGTTTGAATCCAACGGAACATTTTCTTTCCATATGATTTTATTTAGTATATATTATAAATGCTTTTGATTTGTTTTTACTTATCTAGATGGGCGAGAAAACAGCACAGAACAGAGAAGGCATGAATCACTGTCATGTCCAATTTTCATCTTTTTTCTTTCTTTCTGGAGTAGGAAAAGCTTTCAGACTCCCATCTGGGTAAAAGACGACTGTGCTCCATACAAATGTCAACTCATAGTAAATTACCGAGTGCTCATAATAAGATAAGAGCCCATTAGCAGGAGGTCCTAGACATAAGTCCATGTATGTTGAAAACTCCTTTTGCATTTCTATGAATTGAATTTACTGTATCTTTTTAATTCAAATTTGTTTGGAACAAATAATCACCAAAGAGGAGATGAAAACAACATCTGAAGATTCCTGTCAGTGTGATGGTCCATGCATTCTGACGTGGGATTCTTCTGGTTTTAAATCATGTTTCAATTTTGTTACCATTCCTTTTGTGAAATTTTTATTTCCATGTCCTGTGCTCTTTTTTCTCTTTTTTTTTATATACAATTGGGAAAGATGAAAAAATAGTGATGTGGCAACAATTTTTTTTCCTGGTAGTCAGGAGGGGCTTTTTCTTGTGTGCATTCTGTTTAGTTTTTGCTTCCTGTTCTTGTTTCTCACCAGGTTTCAGTTGCTGACTGCCACACATCTGTGTTATGTCAATCATTACCTCTTTAAGTATTTATACATCAGGGTTTTATTTATTCATCTATCTATTTGTTGCAAGTTTGTTCTTGCTTGTCTTTGTGATTTCTGCTTCATACCAAGTCAAATGTGGTGTCTTTCTGTTTCTGTTCCACAGTTTTTACTTTTAGATTCCCTGCCTGTGCAGTGCTACATTCATATATTGGACACATTAAGTCATATCATAGCAGAAGTGCTCTGTTTATAATTAGTTCACGGTACACTAGTCACTTACAAGGGGCCAATACTCACATTGTGCTCCCTCTCTGCACAGATTTGTTTTTACTTACATGTCTTGTCATGTAACTTTAAGTCAATTTACTTTTAATTAAGTCTGGGCCATTATGCAGAATTCATTTGTGTGTAAAGGTGATGCTTGGTCTTACGGGTCACAAATCAAAAAATGGCTGCTTCTCATGGAGGAACAAAAATATGCTTTCTTGTCAAAGAAAACGATTGTCTTCTTTCTTTTGCAAACTTGAGACATGAGCTTCCGAGCATTGGAAACAGAGCTTGCCAGCTATTTCTTCAACTCCGCAGGAGAGGAGGAAACAAAGCTCTGCGAATGAATTTTTTGAGGCCTGAGAGTCCTGTGGCGAAAAAAATCAGTATCACAGTCACGGATCTTTTCTCTCGTTCTCACCCCACATGTAAGAAAAATCACTTAGTGGTAGTTGTACAGTTAGGGTTTTGTTTTGAGAAATTCTCACGTGTTCCAACTAAAATCAAGTTGTATGTATGAAACCTGCTTATTTTAGTTGCAACACCAAAAACTAAGTATTAAAAAAAAACCTGGATGTATTTCAGTGGCACACTTCATCACATACTAAGTCTGAATTGAAATTTTAGTGGAGACTGACGGGATTAATGTTGCTTACATTAGCGAAACCAAATTAAATTAACAACTAAATATGACAACTATATTGCATATTGTGGGAAAAACTGCATTTATTTTCTTGTGTAGGATGTGAACGATGACACAAATGTTATACGCACTGCTTTAATGAAAAGAAAAATCACATAAAGGTGAAAGTAACAAGTAAGCTAACAGCCTACTTTATTTAACTCATATGCAGAGGTCTGTTTGTGCCCAATTGAGAAGTGGTATCTTGCCTCTGGCGGTTGAAACTGGACGTTTCCATGCAATCCCAGAGGAGAACAGAAAGTGTCACCTGTGTGACTTAAATGAGGTGGAAAATGAGATGCATTTTGTGTTTTACTGTCCTTTTTACCATGAAGTTAGACTTAAGCTCTTCCTTAAATTGACCTTGGAATGTCATGATTTATTTTCTATGTCCGATGAGTGCAGACTTACATATTTGTTTAGCGAGAAGGTGTTTTATTTAGCCCAATATGTGTTGGAAGCTTACCAACAGCGCAGGAGCGCGCTTTATGTTTGAGTGGGGTTGTTGTTTACTGAGGACTGTATACGCTGGATTATCAATTATGAAGATGTTCTTTTGACTATTGCTTTTTGTTGTTTGTGGTGTGTCTTGTAAGCCCATGCGGGCTGGGCACCTTTTTGGTGTATGACACCGTTTAATAAAATAAACAAAACAAACAAACAAACAAACAAACATATGAGCTTCCACTAACAGTGGGCAGCAATAAAAGGCTGGAAAACATGATACACCATCATATATGACAGCCTTGGTTTTGATTCAACATCTCCTTCTGTTAATCATTTTCCAACTGACACCTAAGAGCTTTTAGTATTTTGATGTGAACAAAGTTACCTAGAAGGATGAGTTCTGCATTACCTCCCGAAGAGATGACGATGGTGACTACAGCGGTGCTCTGATAGGAAAGAAGTTGGGGGTCTTCATGCTTCAAGCACAAGTCAAGCTCACTATCCTTCTTTTTTCACTATCAGCTTTTCAAATATTAATAACAACAAATAATTCATCATAAGACGTTTCAGTGAATCCAAGTGAAACAAACTGAGGGAATAAATTCATCCATCCATTTCCTACAGCAGCTTAATCCAATTTAGGGTGGCAGAGGTGCTGGAGCCTATCCCAGCTGTCATCGGGCGAGAGGCAGGGTACACCATGGACAGGTCGCCGGTCCATCACAGGGCAAAATGAGACAAACAACCATTCACACTCACTGCTACAATTTTGAGACACCAATTAACCTAACATGAATGTTTTTGGATGATGGGAGGAAGCCGGAGTACCCGGGGAGAACCCACTCATACACGGGAAGAACATGCATGTGTTAGCTTGATGTTGATAAAACACATCGACTACAAATCATTTTATCAAAGCCTTTTTTGCATATATAAAGAGGAGCTTAGGTCTGTTCTGTTAAAGTCAGAATTGAAATGCGTTGTTGTTAAAACTACTCAACACTACAATTATGTTATTAAAGCATGGAGAGTTAAGAAGAAAAAAAGATGAATTCAAACACATATCGGAGCCCTTTTTCATATGTAGGATCATTTAGGATATTACATATGTTTTTTTCTGCCATACATGTGTTTGCACCCCTTATACACTATAAAAACGCAAATGTAAAATAACAGTAAAAAGCAGCAACACCAATATTTAACTGTTAGAGTGGATTTACTACATCATTACGTTCTGTCACTGCGTTTCGGCTCACAATATATAAACACAGGATAACAGTAGGTTTTCTGTCATTTTAGTGTAAACATCACAGCATCTACCAACATTGTTTAGATTAGATAATAAGATAAGCTTTTATATATATTTTAGATTTCAAACTATCAAAGAATTGAGTAAAAAAAAAAATCAAAATAAAGGCAAAAGGTCACTATAATGTTGCTACAAGGAACACATTTACAATTAAATATCAATTCAATAACTCCTGAGCTTCATACTGTAACCGTGCCCTTTATCACTTTGTGGTTTGAAACCAGCTCGTTTGTAGATACGTCTATAAAGGATCAACTTTTTTCTTTTTTCTGCTTCTCAATTTTGGGTTTACTCGTCCACAGACTGACAAATCAAACGTATCTCTTTGTGTAACAATGGGCCTCTCAACAATCCAAGGACTCATTATGCTCACAGTATCTGTTAGTGAGAGTGGGCAGAGCCTGCTTTTCAGAAAATGCTTCAAATGCCTATAAATTTCAGTTATCTGTAGCATTCACATTTGAGCGATGTGAATTTAACAGTACCCCACAATTAACATGAAATACAAAAAGACAGTGGTGTAGATTTACCATAAATTTACAGCCACTTGGTACGCTGTACCTCAAACCAAAAATTTTAAAACCTCAAGTCTGCCTGAAGTTGATACTTGTGACCTAAATATATATAAATGTAATCTATCCATGTTGCTTGACTAAAAACTTAATCATTGATTTAGAATGGACGTAAAATTACTCAAAGCACACAACGCAATGATGTGAATTATTGAAGATTATTTCCCCTCAATACAGGGAGTGGTATAAATGCATCATATTGGATGTTATTACACTTTATGAATTCCTGTATTACAGAAGTGTCACATCTTACTTTCATCATTAAATACCTAAAAAAAAAAAAAAATCATGACAATGTCCATTTTAATTCTTCGAAGCATCATCAGCACATTCAAAGCATCACTGCAGAAACAAGCAATCTTTTGCTCTTTGGCTCCCCCTACAGTTGTGGGCTGTAACGCCCCTGACGTAAAAGCAAACCTCCGTGTGAGCCCTGCACATCCACACCTATACTCGTGAATTTGTTGTTATGCTTTAGAGGCTGACAAAAGACACAATCAGAAGCCGCCAAACACGTCAAGAGATAAGGAACAAAACAAAACAAGTTCAATATTCCAGTTTATATGTAATATAGTTTGGGTTTTCTGATTTATGTTTTGAAGGACCTGAATGTGGTGTATGTGTGTAATCTATGCATGTCATATGTAACACACATTCTATCTGTTAGTATGTGGCACTGAAATGTATACAGAGAACATTTTGAAAGGCTTTAAAATTCTATGATTTTGGTCTGAAATTTGCAAAAACTGAAAGGTTCTGCATGAGAAGAACTTATTCCCATGTTAGTCTGAAACAGAACTGATGTGCTAACTGAGGCCTCATCTGTAAGGCAACATGTGATAACAACAAAGAAATAACTTAAATTTTATAACATAACATGGACAAACCCACTGGAGGAGGATCGGGCACACCCCACCTGAGGAGCAGCATGCGCCCACAGGGAAGACGGCATACTAACAAACAATAAAGTAGGGTGGGGGGTGCAGGGAAAACAGACAACAAATTCCACAACTCCTAACAGAAAGAGCCAAGGAAATCAAACATGACAGAACAAGAGAGCTAATAACTTTTCACTTACAATAGCAACAATAAAGCTAACTCTGCATTTTGTTTTTTTCTCTGAGATCTCTCCGGCAGTGAAAATCCATCCGGAAGTTTATTCTTGTCCCATGTCTTGCTCTTCTTCCTCATTTCCTTTCATTCTTGGATATACTTGCTGTTCTTATTTTTTTTTCCTTTGGAACTTTACTTGTAATGACAACAGTATCTTTTTCTTTTTAAACTTTATTGATTATAATGAAAGTGTATTTTTGCCTACAAGTAGCTGCTGACGCATGACTTGGTACCACGAAATCGAAGCTCTGAAATGTAGTATGTGTTTATGGTATCTATCTCAGTGCTCCAAGGCAGTGTCGGGCCTGAGAATGTGAATTACAAAGGCTGGTGTACTTCAAAACAACTCAAGTCAGAAGCACATAGTTTTGAGGTCCAAAGCCTCTCTTGAGTTGGTTGAAAGAAACACTGATTAAACTCATGCACAGCTGATGTTAGATTTGCATGATTTGCTGACTCCTTTGCTTGTCCTTCCTTTGTTCACCAGCTCATCATTACATTATCAGTAACTTTAAGCTGCTTTAAAGTATATTTGTCAAATCACTTTCTCCAAACCAGGAATGTGTATGTTTACCACTCTCTGATTTACACTGGACATTTGATAAAAATGCAGATTTTTATTTTGGGCACATAGAACAAAGAACCTACACATACCGAGTTTGTCCCGAGTATTGTTGGTCAAGGATGGAGAAAATTTGCGTAATGATACATGAGTACAAACAGTCTCTCACACACACGCCAGAGATCACACTGATATGTTCTAAAGCTCTTGATAGGGAGGTACAGAAACAGATGGAGGATAGTCTTTGAAGACAATATGGGGTGTAAATGGAAATATTCTGCAAATGTTATAAACTTGCACACACACACACACTCCTACTCAAATGTTTATATGTGTGTAGAGTTGCTAATAATATACTTTATGTTCCAATGCGTTGTGGGGTGTGCATTTAAGGAACTGAGGGTGCAATTTTTTTTCTTTTTTCTTTTTTTTTCATGGTAAGAAAATACTTGAAGAAAGTGTCCTCCAATTCAATATTCATAGCAATGGCTCGACATGAAAATGTTTTGTATAAGTTCCCTTTTCAAAGCATGTTTTCTGTCAAATCTGATTCAACCGGCCTCCAGTCTTGATGCTGCAGATGCATTTTTTTTTTTTTTTTTTAATAAAATCAAATGTTGTGCAAAAGTACTTCAGATCTGAACCAAAGCATTCAGTGTCTTTAATCTGACAGAAAACTGAAAGAGACACGCACAGCGAACACAGAAATCCAGTGGTATAAAGGGCTGATGAACTTTGCTCCACAAAGCGACTGAATTCACAAAGAAAAGCCTCTGACGGCATCTTCAAGCCAATCAAACTAAAAGCGAAAGCAATGAAACACTTAATGTTAACATCTGAGGAGTTCTGAGGTTGAAACGACTTCCTCTTCAATTTCTTGGATAAAACAAAGAAACTTTCTGGATTTTGCTTTCTGTCTGCACGTGAGAGCTCGTGCATGCAAAGCAGTTGAGCATATACTTGGAAGAAATGTTTTCTATTCCCTTTCTTCAACTTGAGCTGAATGCCAGCCCTGTTCTACGACACACACCTTGCTGCTGCTGGGTGCTTATCTGTCTTTTTTATCTTTGGCGACTGGGTAAAACCGTGGTCCTATCTCACTTCTTCTCTCACGCTATTACCCAGTGGTGTAGGCTGCCTTCCCTCCTCAGTCAGCAAAGTCCAACCTCAGTAAGATGAAGAGATGCAGCTGCCCAAATGATTTGAGCTGCGATTCACCAGCGTCAGTCTCCCATACAGCACGTGCAGACAAGTGAGATTAAAACATGTTTATTGATCAATGGACAATAGAGTTTTTAGGGCAGTCATGGCTGAAGGTGCAACGTTTGAATAGAATTGCAGTCAGCTCCTTGAGAGAGCGGATTTCCTCCTTGAAAGATGCCTGAGGATAGCAATGGGCTTAAAGATACTACAAGCCCAAAGAACTTGTCCAGACACTCTAGAGGGGCAGAGTTTTCACCAGTGCAATCACAGTGATAGCTGACACCGTTCAGCCATAACATTATGACCTCTGACAGGTGAAGTTATAACATTGACTATCTTGCTCCATTGCCAGCTGGTAGTGGGTGGGATATATAAAGCAACAAGTGAACATTCTGTCTGTGAAGGTAATGTGTTGTAAACAGAAAAATGGACAAGTGTAAGGATTTAAGTGCCTTTGACAAGAGGCACATTGGGATGGTTAGATTGCTGGGTCATAGCATCTCCACAACAGCAGCTCCTCTGGGATGTTCCGGGTCTGCGGACAGGTGAAAACTGGCGAAACGTAACAGGGTCATGGGTGGCCAAGGCTCATTAATGCATATGATGAATAAATCAAATCAAATCAAATTTATTTATATAGCACATTTCATGTACAAACAATTCAAAGTGCTTCACATAAAATAAAAGCATTGCAGCAGGGAGTGTAAGAAGCATTAAAAATACATAAAAGAATATAAAGAGAAACAAGTAAAATAATTTAAATGAATTTAAAAACAAGCAACAGTCTAGATAAGTTAAAAGATATTTCATGCATAGACACATGAGAACAGAAATGTCTTTAACCTGGATTTAAAAATGTCTACATTTGGTGAAAGTTTAATCTCCACTGGCAGTTTGTTCCACTTGTTTGCAGCGTAACAGCTGAATAAAGCCTGGCCCGTGTCATCTGATTTGATAGAAAAGCTTCCGTAGCTCCGATTGCTGAAAAAAGGTTGTTTTGTATGCAGCTGCGCAGACACAGACCAGTCAAGAGTGCCCACGCCGGCCCATATTAATTTGACACTCACCACCTACTTAAACATTGTTGCTAACAAGGTACACCCCCTCATGAGAATGGTATTCCCTAATGGCAGCAGCCTCTTTCAGCAAGATAATGTGCCCTGTGACTGCAAAAATTGTTCAAGAATGGCTTGACAAGCTCCAGTTTGAGATGCTGACTTGGAATCCAATTGAGCATCTGTGGGCTGTGCTGCTGAGGTGGGAGGCCCCCTCTCAACTTACAGGACTCAAAGGATCCGCTACTGAGGGCTTGGTACCAAATACATTTTTGAGAAGTCTTAAAACTCCAAAACCTTTATGGTTTTATGTTTTACATAGTATTTAGCTGCATTGTATTTGCAGTTGTAACAACAAATAGACTCAAAAAGTCCTGTAATTGTTTGGTGTGGCATTGATTGAAAATCACTGATCAAGTTGCCACAATGACAAAACCATTCGTACTGAGCTAGGGGATATATGAGGGTATTTACATATTTGTTTAGTTTTTAATTATAATGCCTTATGCTTTAAACATGAAACCACAATAAGCTGTTCAAATGTTCAAATAAACATCTGAATACTCTTCAAAATCGGATCATAACTACATTGTAAGCACACTCAGTGTTTGTTCCAATGGTAGAGCCTCCCCATGCTTATCTTTAAAGTACTTCATTCACCAATTTGAGAACGATGATTTCAAGTAGTCTTTTACCAAAAATATTCCCCATGCTTATCTTTAAAGTACTTTAAAGTACTTCATTCACCAATTTGAGAATGATGATTTCAAGTAGTCTTTTACCAAAAATATTCTGTCGGCTTCAATTTTTCCGACCGTAAACATTCTGAAACAGTTAAAAAGTAGTTAATTCTGTTCTTTTCAGGACAACTCTGAGGCAACGTCTCCCATTTGTCTAGTTGAAGTAGTAGCCTCAACGAGCCACTAGGTGGTAATGTTGAGCGATTTTCTCTCTGAGGATAACTCGGTCACCTGTGACGTCAAAAGGTTACACTGACTTACACAGACTTACACAAAGATACAAAATGTGGTTGAGTTTGGAATAAAAAAAAAACCTCATCAAACATAAAGTTTATTTTCATATTGTGTTTTGTAAATCTGATATTTAACTCTTTTTTTCCCCCCTACTGCCTACTTTAGGGGAAGAAAAGTTGGGATCAGGCTGTGCGCAATTTACCATGTGAGACACTGTATCCGCAACATTGTGATCATAGCTAACCCACTCTTCCCTGTAGAATGCATGTTTAACTTCTACCCACAGATTTTTGATGATGGTGTTAAAATTGGCTTTGTTCTTAGACATTATGAAGGAAATAAGTCTCAGTACTTTTCCATTATGACCTAAAGTGAGCCAGGAGTAGAAAGACAAAACAATTAGGAAAGCCTGGGAAAGCAAGGGCAGATTCACACACACACATTATTTGGGTTAGTGTGCATATCCAATCACATATGATCAACAAGGGATCCACCGTGGGAAACTATCAGACATATATACGAATTGTAACCGGAAATCAGGGCCAGTCTGACAGACTTCCTGCGGGAGCTCTGTTCCACTGAGCCCAGCGCTGATATGCTTTGATGTGTGACTACCAATAAACACTTCATTTTCACTTGAATTACTTCGGTCCGTTCTTGAGCCTCCTACTAAAAGAACCGAATCTAACAATGGTCAAAGGACCGTGGTGACTTTTCTAAAAGCTTAAGCTTGTCTATGATGAAGCACTTTATGGTGGAGTTTGAGGTCTGCTTCAGATCTCTGTGTTGTTATGGAGGCCTACCTCTTCTCCCTTGTTTCATGATGAACTGCATTTCCATCCATTGTCACCAAACGTTTGCTGATATTTAGTGGTATTACACCCATGTGTCCACCTGTGTTATCTTAGCCCTCACGCAGCTCCTGTACAGCGATGAGGTGGATTTGGCTCCCTTTTTTCCCCAGCAGATATAATGTTTTATTGTAAAACATTCTTGGTCTTTTTTGACCTTTGTTGAAGACATGGACGCTGACAGCATTGCAAAATAATTATTGTCTGTAACTTTATTTCTCTTGTTGTTTTTTTAAAAAAAAAAATTTTTTTATGGTGGTCTGGCTGTATAATGTGTAATATGTTTGTTCTTTGTCTGGCGCGGGTGGGGATGGGAGGGGTGAATGGGGGAAGTTTTTGTTTTGCTCACTCAGTGTTGTTTGTTTGTTTGCATGTTATGTTTATCTTGTCTACTATTTGAAAATTCAATAAAAAGACCTTGATCAAAAAAAAACAAAAAAACATTCTTGCTCTTTCATATCATCGCCTGCCATTTTTTTTTTCTGGTTGAAATTGTAATCTGGGAGTAGACTCGATCTGTTTGTGGAATTATACTTATACCTTATCGTTAAAAAAAAAAAAAATGAGGCCCCTATGTCTCTTTCAAGCTATCAAATCCAGATATATCCAACAAGTAGGGTGCCCAAACTTTGGTCCAGCCACAGTTACATGTATAGTTTTTCTTTTTGTCTTTTTTTGTTGTTGTTGTTAGTTAGTCAAGAAAACCAAAAAATAAACGGTCGAAATATTAAGATTAATACACAAAACACGACTTAAACGTTTTCCTTCGTTGAATTGTTGCATGCAACGACGTCATGTAAGGCTGACCTGTCGATAGCCAACAAATCGAACAAGGAACGGAAGTGCTATGTGGGAGAAAAAAAACAACAAACATTTGTTTGAAGTTAGCCAGCGTTAACTTATGTTGCCATAGAAATAACTGGGAAAACGCTGCTTTGCTGGAGCTATTGTTCTGTTTTACGTCCTACACAAGTGGGTAGTCCTCTTGGACTAACTTGTCACCTTCCCTGTGTGAGAACAGGAACAGCGTGTGAGGTAACGTTCACCGAGATAATATTGAGCAACTGAACATGCTAACGCTAGGTTAACAGCTAAGACCGTGCAAGCTCACGTTGTTACGTTTTGTCATGTATTTAGCTGTCTACACATCCAGCTTAATAGATTCGGTGAATAACGGTAAATGTTTACTTGTTTGTTTTTTTACAGTATCGGCTAACGTTCGCTACTCGTAGCTTGGGTAGAAATCATACAAGCAAATGCTACCCTAAGCTAACAATACCGACTGTCACAGTTGTGTTGGTTAATTTCATTGTTTTAAATGGAGCCATGGTGCTGACTCGAGCTACATGACCTAGTAGGTGCTTTTCTAATATGGCTGGGTTAGTATCAACTCTTGCTGTGAAATGGGAGAACTCGGCAATTTAAAATCCAACGACGTTTTCAAATCTTTTAGTAATTTTCGAGCTGTGGGTGATATCAACAAAGCAGTCAGCAGCACATTTCAACTCTTCAACCCATACTAATCTAGTGGCCAATCCAAATATGTCATCTCAGTCCAAAGGGAGCTTTTTGTTGAGCCTTTTTGTGTTTTCTCTGATATATTTTAGCACTTGTCATCCAGAATGGATCCAGCTCTACTTCGGGAGAGGGAGCTGTTCAAGAAGAGAGCTCTTTCCAATCCAGCTGTCGAGAAGAGGCAAGCTGCATCAGACTCTCACAAGAAGAAGAAGCCCAAACTAGACAAGGAGAGCTCCTCTGGGTCTAAACACAGCACAGGTAAGTGAAACATATTATCCTGCAATGGAACCTGACTTTTATAGGGAACAGCTTTTCTTGTAGGTAAAAGTTAGTTAAGTAAGAGAGTAATGTGTGGTTACAAGCCAGGCTGCTGTTGACTTGGGCCCGAAACACCATTGCTTTTAATTACACATTTACATCTTTGAAATTAGGATTGAACTTTAGCCCATTAAGTCTGTGTCAACTAGCCGTCATTTGTTTGAGCAGAGCTGAAATTCAGATTTTTATAACCTCAGTGTCATCTGACGAAAGTACCATTTAAAGGTAGGGTAGGAGATCCTGGATTTTGAGTCCAGCGAAGCTGCATTTTGAAAATACACGGGTCAAAAGTCCCAACCCTTTTCTTCACTTTCCCCCCGAAGCCACGCCTCTAGAGTACATGAGTACACGCAATGCTTGTTCATGAGCACGAAGGTGCACGAGCGCTGTTCTGACAGCAAGCATCGATCGTTGTCGTATTTAGTATATACTAACTATACGTTTGATAATGCTAGGTGCTAGCCAAGCTGGCTCTAGTTTAGCTTCCTGCCAAGCTTCTGGACGCGTAATTCTTTCACGAAGAAGGGTACGCACACAGGGGGAAGGAGGGGCAGATTGCAGTTTGATAGACGCATCAAAATCCAATCATCCATCAGTATGATTGGATAGTGTTTTTCCTAGATTGTACGTTCTAGAGGCCACTAAAACTTTTCATTTTTGTGTCAAAACTTTTAATTAATTGGTTGCAATGGGGGTGTAAAGAGTATTTCAAGCAATATGTAAAAAAAATGCTCCAGAAAAAGAACCCCTGCCCCACCTTTAAGTAACTTAAAGAAGTCTGAATCCGGCTATACTTTGGGTTCGATGGTGCACTGATCCTTGGACTTTTCAGTATCAAAGGAAAAGCTTCTGTGGACACCTGATGGCAATATGGTATTTTAGCGCATGCATGACAAAATGTAAGTGCTATCCGGAGAGCCCAAGGACTTAGATCTGTTGTCGAGCAGAATCGGATAAAAGTGTGTAATACTGAGCGTTGGCACACTCTTACGTATTTAAAGTGCTCTCTAATTTCTCAAGCCTTCTTGGCAGCTGTTGCGCACTTAAAAGTTTTCGTTTGCCAGATTTTTTTTTTAACCAGAGTACTGCATCAGGACATGCCCGCATCCTGATATCGGTGTCCTTCATCTCGTGTTTTGTCCCTCTCAGAACCAGGCTCAGTTCTAGTCGGGCCCCCTACATGCTCCATGACGTCTTAATAAGGACGATGGTAACAAGAAGTTCTAATTGTCACCTACAAACAGTGATTAATACCTCTCTGTGCACCCATCTGACAAATGTAGGTCAGCATTGGCAATAATTGATATTATTCGGAAATGTCCCCAGGCCTTCATTCTTAATTTCCATTTTTGTTATTTATTCTTATGACCGCAGTTACGATTGGAAACTTTAAGAATAACCTTTTAAAAATGTTGTAGATGATGTTTTAAAGAAAATTGAGGTGCTTGTAAGCTATTCCTGTCGTTATGCCACACGAAAAGACGGCATACACGGACTATAATTTCAGTATGGTTAAACATCTGGAGATCCTTTCCTTCTCCTGGCAAAATATGACTTAATTATTTGAAATGTTAATTGACGACATCAGATCTTTTCCAGGAAAATCCTTCCTTTGGATATGAATCATGGCCAATAACTAAGAGTTCCATCTTTTATGGACAGAAAAACAGATGATGCCCTTGCGAGGAGTGTGGTTATTGAGCATCGGTTCAAACCGGGTTGGAGGGTTCTCTAACACAGTTCCCCATGAGGATAGTTGGTGTGGAACAGCGCTTTGTGCGGCATGCCACTCCACAGGAACAGAGTGGGAATGTGTAGGGGGGAGTGCTGGAGACTGCCAAAAGTGAGTGTGAATATCTGCCATCATAACAAGCTTGGAAGTCCTTACCCCCCCCCCCCCCCCACACACACACACACACACACACACTCAAAAGCAGTTACATAATTCATCTTGCATATTCAAAAAAATCTGCTCCACTCATGAAGCTCCTCTTACCGTGCACAAGTCTAATTGTGCTCCCACAGCACCGTGCCTTCACTTGAAATCTTTTCAGTCTGTGTGCTTTCATGCATGTCAGCCAGTTTTTTTTCAGGGCTGCCAAACATGACTTTTTTTAAATAAAGCAATTGTTAGTATTTTAGCAGAGATGATGCAACTCATCAGTTGTTCCTCAACATGTTTTAGCTGATAAATTATCCACAGTAATTCTGCTTCTTTATTCCAAAGTCTTCACACCACGGTGAACATATCGAACCGTTTCATTTCTTTAAGTTAATTGTATGGCATTTTTACATCTAAACAATTCTAGCATGAGAATGAGCTGTATCCTATTATTACCACATGTCACTTTGTAGTCTCCAGACAAAGCTGCTACTTTTTATATAAACTGGGGAAAATGAGGATTTTCAGTGAAAGTTTATTAGGCAGTTTGTGGTAAGGCCTATGAAATGGTACAATGTGCTCAGTTTGACGCAACAAACTACATCACCGTGCAGCTACTAAACTTGTCATGAGATAATGTGGCATTGCAAACATGTTGACACCACTGGTGTGAAACACGGGCTTTATCCAGAGCGAACATGTCCCACTGAGCTTCATCAGTTGAAACAAAGATGGTGAAGTCCTTGGGGCTGGACTGCGTTTTTCTGTACAGCACAAGTCATAAAAGGTCATCTGCATCCAGCAGGTCACAACTACATATACATGTATATACAGTAAGCTCAGGACTGTTGTCTTTGAAAATAAATGCTTGTTTGTTTTACTCAGTGTTACCTGGTCTGATTATAATTTATTTTTTTAAGTTATCATATTTTGAGCATTGCAGCTTCATACTCACTTTAAGGGGGGAAAAAAACCTAAAAGAAGAAAGAGAAACAGAGGAAAATGCCCACCTTATGTAACACGTTCTGCCACAGCTCTCGTTCTTAAGAACTGCAAATACACATTTCTTTCAGGCCACACATTTTGCTTTGCGTTTTCTTCTCGTGGTATTTGTAAAAAGCTGTATATTACACCTCAAACACAGTCTGTTTAGACATGTATAAACGGGCGAGGAAGACTTCCTCTTGACTGAAATGAGAAGTCTGGGTTTTGTCTTAATTGAGAGCAATCAAAACACTTTTAGGCAGTTTAGGACAACCCCCCCCCCCCCGCCCTCAAAGAATTAGTCATTGCTGTGGTATTAGCCTATTCAGCAATTAAACCTAAATTCCCTTTCCTCCTCCTTTATGCCCCTATACCACCTCAGTGTGGGATTCTGGCTCCTTGCAAATGCTGGTCATGAGCTTGCTGCAGCTTGCCGGCCCTTCCGCCTGTAGCTGGTGGTGTGTTTTCCCTTTCGCACAGCACCCACAGTCCAGTAGCTCGTAGAGAACGGCCAAGGCTGCCAGCGACAGGACGGTGAGGATGAAAAGCAGAAGGATAATAAAACAGGCCACGTTCCAGCCATCATGGAAGGGGTAGACTTCTTGGACTTGCAGGGAGACGCGGGACAGAGGGACTGCTTCTGGGCGCCATGGGAGGCTACTCGGGTGTATGGTGGTTGTGATGTTAGCCATGATCTCTGGTTGGAAAGGACAACAACAAGAAGGAGATTAGGGGGGAAAAAATGGGAAGAAAGACAGATTTTCAGTGCCTATGACAGTGTTTAAGAAAGATTATTGGTGAGAAACTGCTTCTCAGGGGTAACTGTCTGTAATGTGATTATGGTGGTACCATATCACCATCAGTTCAACTGCACAAGAACACCTTACTGAGGCTAATGCTCTAGCAAAAATGACGTGAAAGCTGGTATTTGTGCTTGGTTTGTGACTCCGGCTGTAAATTCTGATGCAAACATTGTATTTAAGGAAGCGCGGCGTAATAATTGAGTCAAAAGATGTTCTTCAGTGGGCACGTTGTCAGACCATTTGTCTCCCTTCAGCTGTCCTTTCACATTTTCAGCTAACGCCTACCATTTTAAATCCTCGGCACATCTCTGCCTACACACTCGCGCGCACACACTCGCACCTACATAATCGCAACACACACATACATACACAAGTATGCACTGAGAGACCGAGGCAGCTGACCCAGATTGCTTGAGCGCACCAAAGAAAGTTGAGGAAGAGTGCTTCTCCAGACATGAAAAATGTAGCCAAAAAGCTGCGACTATTTAAAATGATGTTATTACGTGGAAAACGCATCCTTTGTGTTTGCAGAATCATAGACGTAGAACCTGTATGTGTGAGCGCGTTTTTAGTAAACTTACTGAGCATTTTATTTATTGATTTATTTTATTTTTTGTCGTAACAAATACATGGTTTGATACACAGAACATCTATTTACCAGACATGGATTCAGTTTGGAATTTGAAAAACAAGCGGACGTATGAAATTTATTTGTGGCACGGATGAGTGTGTTGGTGGCATCGGTTTGTTTTTCAGCTCAAGTTGCGAACAGCTCTGCGTGCTGACGGCATAATTACGGTGCAGTGCAACTTTTCTGGTTAGCTTGTAATTGATTCATAGCAGCAGCCGTAAAGCTTCAGCTTAAGTGTTCCGTGGCATTCTTCCTCTCCATCAACGCAGTTTAACCTCATGTGATCCATGTTCAGCATCATCTAATCGCGGACCTGGCCCTATCGGTTTCACTTCAACTCATTGCTATGACAACAGCCTCTTTAATTGAATAGTGTTGCTCGGGCTCCCCCCGCTCCACGATCTATCTGCTGCTCCTTTCTTTTGTATGAGTATCAACACACATAATGGGGACAGTCTGGCTCCCTGCAGCATCTGTTACCCCCTCCTGAACGAGCCCCACCCCAGCCACGCTCCCTAGGCCTCGCAGGGACTACATATTGCATTCATCACGCGTACATCAGACCCACACTCTTAATGCCCCCGGCTTGCTGCTCGCAGCCTTCATTGATTTGTCATGAAAGCTGCACAGAGTTGTGCATTTGCACAATTGCAGACACAAGGCTTAAGAGCGCACACACAGACACAGGAGGAGATTTTCTAGTGCTTGTTATTCGAGAGGAGAAGAGCCGCGCAGACACATCCATGTTTATTTAATCCAGTGAGTGGGTGTGCAGTCTCCGCCTCAACGTTAGACTGCCATATCAAGATTTTAGACATATTTAAAGAAACATTGCAAGATGAAATGATTTGTAGTTGTAGATATTTTTAATGCACAGGGTAAACGGCTTTGTAGATGGATCTGCTGCATTTAAACATGTACGATTCGCCCCGTTAATATCCCCACACTGAGCCCAGGAGCAGCTTCTGTCTTAAGATTCTTGCTGTGGATTGCTCAGATCAGTTCATGTCTAACGTCATTCAAATCATCATGAAAAATATGCAGACTCACCTGTGTGTCTGGCTCAGTCTGTCGAAGATGAAAGTCAACAGATGCACTCTCGCTTTCCTTTTAAGTGCTCCACCTTTCTCTTGGTCTTCCACTCTACCTCGTTCACGCCTCAACCTGCTCTCCTGCTTGGCGCACTCGCGCACTTTCAGCCGTCCCTCGCGTACTTGCTCTCCTCCTCCGCCACTCCTTGCAGCTCTTCATGCCTCAGCCCAACGGAGCAGGCTTCTCCCCATCATTGGCTCTCCCCTTTTACCCCAGCCTCTGCGCCATTCGTTCGCCGACCCGTCACAAATCCAGCATCCTGCCCACTGTGCGGCTCGCAGCCTCGGAGGCTCCCACCCACACCATGAATCATTCATGAGTCAGTGTCCATTTTCAGTTTTGATTGGTGAGCTCTGAGTCCAGACCTGGAGATGGGTGGGGGGGCACCAAGGTTGGACTGTAACAGGAAAAAATAGGGACAGATTACTCTCACACATGACATCTGAGTTATTATTACCATTTAAAACGGGTCAGTGTGTGGCTTGTGTAAAATTCCTAAGCTTTCTTTTTAAATGTAAGTACGCAATTCTGTCAGATTAAAGAATAACAACATCAGATGGGACAAATAAGCTTTTCAGGGAAAATGGTGACCAACAAGCCCATTAGTTTTGATCACTACACTTTGTCTAAAAAGTATGCTAGATGTGGTACAATTTCATGACTGAATACAATCTATAGATTTTGACTGACTTGGCAGGGCCTAAAACTTGAACCAGACTTGAATCGGGAACAACAACACTGGTTCTAATCTTCCTCCGTTAACCCGGGCTGTTCTCTTCAGGCTTTACGTGCACCTGCAATAAAAGTAGTATTTGAAGCTTCTTCCACGTTGGAAAACAGCGACCGGCTGACACTTCACTCAGAAGAAGAGACGGTTGTACGAATGGACAGGCGTAAAGAATGGGGGGGGGGACGGTATTGCTACGATTAACAAGAGAGGAATTTGCCAAAGAAGCCCTTGGTTCAGTTACATATAAAGTCGTAAGACTTTTAACTTTTTTTTTACATGTAAACCGGCTTTCTGATGAGTGATAAAGCAGTACAGAACTGGCATGTTGGCAAATGTCTACTGCCTCACCAACTTAGTGCTTGGTTGCCATGGCGACGTGACGCATGCCTTTCAGTTTATTTCACATTAACTGCAAAGCCCTTTTGGTGGTATAACATGGGCTACAGTTGAAGAAGTTTTATACATTAATGTGTTCCTCTCCTTTGTCACTGTGAGCCATTACTCTCGCATCATAAACATGTTGGGTTTTATTTAAGAAATTAATAAAACCTCCTTTTTTTTTTTTTTTTTTTTTTTTTTTCTCCCGCAGAATCCTCTAATGGTAGCTTCAACATCAAGGCGAGCTCTGGATACAAGTTCGGCTGCTTGGCCAAGATCGTCAATTACATGAAGGTAACCACGGGAGACATTTCAGTTGGAAGATAGATTTAGATGGAAGGAAAGAAAATGAAAAACTCAAACGGAGTTAGACTGAGGTGTTTTTGTTTAATTCATATTTAATTCATATTTAATTCGAGTTGATTTGAGCTCACAGCAGCGTTCTCTCGTTTTTTTTATTATTTATTTATTTTTTTCTTGAAGCATGCCGTCATCTCCATCAGAGCTTTGGAAAAATGTGACCCGTTGTGTTTTGTATCAGCAGAATGAGTCAGTCGTGTGTGCCGTGTAACATTTGGTCCCCTCTCTGTCTTTGGGTACATAAACAGCTTGTTTATCATGCTTTGGTCCTGCAGAGGCAGCTAGGCCCTGTCAAACTAGCTTGTCTGACTCATCCCTCTCTGCTGAACTCACACCCCACTTGACAGATTTTTGTGTGAGCGTGTGCACGTCTTGTGCCATCTGTTGAATGCACTGAGCTCTAATCTCAGTAAAATACCCCGACGGTTGCATCTAAAGCACCACATTGTTGTATGCATTTAACTGAAGCCCTGCCAGTGGTTCAGAACTAAGATGTTCGTACATTTTAGAATAAGTTCTTGGGGACAATTTATGACGTTGACTGCTTTTGTCTGTCTTCTTTGTGTGCTTTTCTGTCTCTCAACGCGCAGACACGGCATCAGAATGGTGACACTCACTTCCTGACCCTCGACGAGATTCTGGATGAGACCAAACTCCTCGACATCAGTATGAAACAGAAACAATGGCTCATGACTGAGGTGAGCTCGTATGATTTACAGTGCCGTTCCAAACTCTTTTCCTCATTTTTCTCCTCGCCATGCCGATATTGGAAGCTTTCACCAATAATGCAAAGTCACATACACATCTTTATTGAAAAAGATTACATCCACTGACTGATTGTGCTGATCAAACCACACAAAACATTAAATACCACGTTAAAGATATTCATTTATGTTCAGAACTCTTATACCTGAAGAGAAAATTGGAGCTTATAAATGCACACACTTATTATTTCTTCATCTTAGCATTTGAAGATATGGGTTTTTATGTTTAATGGGGTAAATGTGTGACATAAAATGAATACGTCTGCACACCTGCTACCTCTTTACCCCTCACCTCAGGCCTTGGTCAGCAACCCAAAAATCGACGTCCGCGATGGAACTTACGGCTTCAAGCCCAAGTACAACCTGAAAGACAAGAAAGCTCTGTTGAGGCTGCTGGACAAACACGATCAGCTCGGCCTGGGAGGAGTGCTGCTGGACGACGTAGAGGAGGGGCTCCCTAATTCAGCCAAAGCGATCAAGGTAACGCAAACAGAATTTATGCTAAAGCGCGTGCCCGTCCATGTGATTAGTTAACTCTGTGGAGACTAAACTCAAGAGACTACGGAAATGACCCTGTGGTGCGATTGTTTGCAGGTGCTGGGGGATCAGATCATCTTTGTAACAAGACCGGACAAAAAAAAGATCCTGTTCTACAACGACAAGCATTGCCAGTTTGTAGTAGATGAAGGTGAGGGGGTCGGCTAAGATTTTTCTGTCAGTTTTCAGTCACAGGGTCTTCACTCACTGAGAAATGGGGAATCACACAGGTTTGTTTTTTTTTTTTTTTTTTTATTGACCGGTTGGACGCGAATAAACAAGGCCGCGTAGTTCCGCCAGAGATTGGCAGCGTAGGTGTTGTTGTGAATACAATGCAGTCGAAGAAGTAGTTCTTTCTCCTTGGGGAGGAAAAAATGATGCGGATGGAGAGAGGCCTAAAGGAATTATTCGACTTTCTGACAATATCTGGGATGATGCCAGTCGGTCACAGGAGTCTGTTTGCCAGCTCAAACCAGAAACAGCTGAGTCACGTCATCTTAATCTTTGCAAGATCAGATGTGATTTGTTAAGTTGTACACCCCCCCAATGTGCATCAAGTCTTCTTTGCAACAGACAAGAGAAGACCAAATTGATAGAAAATCTCGTTTTTGTTTCAATCTATTCTTGTTTGGCTTCAGTTAATCTTTTCTTATTCACAGAATGGCACTGAAAACCTGGTTTGTGATACAGCTCACTCTTTCATTTGGCTTCTGTAGGTTTAAAGTGAATTGATTATTAAGTTACAACTTTAACAAAGGTTTGAATTTAGATCTATACCTCATAGATCTATATTTCACGATGACGCATCTGTTTTAACTGCAGATCTGACTACATGAGCCTTTTTATTTGAATGCTGTGAGACTGTCTCACACCACAAGTAGCGGATGAATTGGGGAGCCACTTTTTGCTGCGAAAACTAAAGGAAGGGTCAGGCTCATTTTTACCATTGATTCTTAGCTGCAAGTTTCCATTTATGTCAATGTCCAAGTTGCATTTTTTTCTGTGATTTCATTGGCGTTCATCTCCTTCAGTTATTGCACCTTACTTCGTTGATGATGGGATATCAGTTCATTGGAGCTCTATCGACATGATTTACTCTGCACGTGACGTCCGTTTCATCCAAAACTGTGCTGTTTCTGCATTTTAATGCCAGCTGTGTGTTCACTTCTTTCACCAGTTGCACCTCTGAGTCAGACAATTCTCTTTCAACTGTAGAATTCCAGAAGCTGTGGAGAAGTGTTCCGGTGGATTCCATGGATGAAGAGAAGATTGACGAGTACCTGAAAAAGCAAGGCATCTCCTCCATGCAAGAAACGGGACCAAAGAAAGTGGTCAGTGGCCTTTTCTCCCCCCCACGCTTCTTGTTTTCTCTTTTGTTTCACTGGCAATGATGACGGTAATGTTTGAGATTTGTACTAAAATATCTACATCGCGCTGCCTGTGTTTGTGTGCTGTCTGCAGTTACCAGTTCAAAGGAAAAAGAAGGGAGGTGGGCAGAGGAAGAGTAAATTCAAGACCCACAATAACCATTTGGCAGGAGTACTGGAAGACTATACAGACGGTGTGCCTGTAAAGAAGTGAAATAACTCCAACATGGAAACTTGGAGGTGGCTGGGGACGCGAGTCTCCGGCCACACTACAATAGAGACTTTGTCATGGCTGATGTCAAAGAAACTAGCTAGTTTCCTTTATTTGCATTCCCTCCAGCCATCAGTGTGTTTTTGATGACATGAAGCCGATCACGGCTGCGCTGTGGAATCCTTTCCGATTGTTTTATCGATCAAAACGGAGAGATCCTGGAGGAAAAAGGTCATAACGGACACTGCATACCTTTAACAAAACCACATCCATTCAGTCGGGCAAAAACGGTACCATTCAAACGTAAATGAGACCGAAATGTGTATAGATAAATATCCTTGATAATTTTATTTACTATAAAGCAAACAAGTGTTTTGAAGGTTTAATTTGGATGAGCAGTGAGCTGTTCTCCGATGGAAACTTTTTCATCCTGGACGGTCCATCATGCCGACGTCCCACCCAGCGCGAGACATCTTCACCTTTAGTTGTGGAACACCAGACTATTTAAAAGCTTTTACTTTTCAGCTCCATGGTACAGTTGTTTAAAATACTAGGAAGTTGTTGTTTTTTGTTTGGAACTTATTTTAATAAATGACACTGTTACACAATACTGCCTGAACTCTTATTAGACTGATTAATCAGACACACCTCCAGGTTTTTACTCTAAATCGTTTAATAAATCATAGAAAACAACGCATCATCACAGCAGCGTACGAGATGAAATTCTTCACTCGGTTGCAGCGGTTTCGAGTAGAAAATCTGAGGAGAGGAGTGGTTGCTGACAGGCTTCGTATTTATAATTATATACATTCATACTTCCTTCCGACAGAGTTTTGCTGTTCATGATTTCGCTTCAGATGTGAAAAATGTTCAACTCGAGCTAGTGGCGGGGCCCAGTTTAACGGTTTTCTTCAAATGGTGGTAGTTTGGCAAAATCTTCATTAGAAAGTCCAGCTGAAGAGTCTGGGGCTGGAATGACAAAACGGACGTATCATTAATGACTTTAAACGCACATGTGACGCAAGCAAGTATGAACACGTTGCCCCAACTTCAAACTATCAACACTGTTTTCTTAAGCAGAGTGAGTGAACTGGTAAAACAAAATGGCATTTTTTAGTTTCAGGTATTTTTGTGCTGTTTTCCCATCCAAGTTGGTTAAAAACACTGTTTCTTTTGATATCTGTATACTTGTGACTATAAGGATGTCTTTCAGGCACCATGATCACTGTACCAATTAACCTGACTGCTTTAAATGTACAGAAAGCAGGATTTGTGGCATCTGAGGTAAGTCAACACTTCACTAAGGGCCACAATAGGAACTTTTTTTTTCTTCTGTTCTGAGTAAACTAAAAAAAAAAATTAAACGCTAATCCCAAAACCCAGGGTAATGGTCTAAATCCCAGTGTGCATATGCATACCTGTGGTCTCTCTGTCTGAACCCTCCTCATACACCCAGAGCCATAGATGACCGTGTTCTCAGGTATCACCTCGCAGGTGTTGACCTGGCAGAAGGCTCCGATGATGCAGCCACTGGTCAGGATCACATTCCTGCCAACATCAGCTAAACAACAAAGTAGAGGATATGTGATACAGTGAGTGACTCCCTTTAAAAGACTGTGGATAGGTGCCAGTATCTGTCACACCCCACCTTTTGATTCGATCACGTTATTGTCGCCAATTTTCAGGGCTTGCGATACTAGTTGTTGTCGGTTGAGGGAAACAGTTTGAAATCGATTACAGACAAGGACTGGACAGGCTAGTCCAGTGTTTCCCAACCCTGGTCCTCAAGGCACACTGCCCTGCATGTTTTCCATGTTTCCCTGCTCCAGCAGACCTGATTCAAATAATTGGGTCAGGTCTTAAAGCTCTCCAGAATGCTGAGGACGACCCATTCATTTGAATCAGGTGTGCTGGAGCAGGGAAACATGGAAAACATGCAGGGCAGTGTGCCTTGAGGACCAGGGTTGGAAAACACTGGGTTAGTCAAAAGGATACCGCAGCCAACTTCAAATACATTATTGACACCAATGGTCATCGTCTTTGGTTCCATCTCAGAGTCCGGTGTGATGTTTTCCGGGTAACTGTGAAAAAAACGAGAGCTAAACAAACTTGCTGCTATTATTACGCCACATGCAAAGGCGTATTAAGCAGTGCGCCGAGACACTAGGAACTTTCAAAAACCTGTTTCTGATCAGAGCTTGCTCTTCGATCAAGTTGCCCTCTCCTATCACGATGGGTCCTGCCTCTGCAATGATGCGAGCTTTGGGGTGGACCACTGTCCTGGGGCCTGAGGGAACAGACAGTTACAACCAATAGAAGTATAATATATGGAAATAAATAAATCTGTGAGATATCTTACCAATAGTAACATCTCCTCTGATTTCGCTTTCGACACAAACTACGGCTCCAGCTGCTATCTTGACGCTACAAAATCAGAGTAAACAAATGTCTGACAATGCTAGCTTAAGTTGCTAACTAGATATTTCTGTATATCGTGTTAATGAACACCATGGAAAGTTCGTTATGACAAGTAACAATAAACCAAGCAGTTAAATGCCACTTTTTATATTTGTATTACCTTTTCTGGGCATTCAATTTGTCTGTCATTGTGAGAGATTAAGTCCGAAGGGAGGCGGCGTTGACACACTCTGGTATCGATTGGAAAGCCTACATTTGCGTGTGCGCATGCGTCATTCGACTCACAATGCTGGCATTGTAGTGGTTTTAGCCTGAATATAGAGTAAATAATCTATAGCTCTGGCCTGAACCACGCACAATGAAGGTTTTTTGGGTTAATGAGTGAAAGGCACGACAAGAAAAAAGAAAAATAAATAACACGAAAAGATTTTTGGAGATAATGTTAAATGTAGTCCAGCGCATGAGTTTATTCATAGGTGAAAGAATGAACGCCCCTTAGGGAAAGGGAAAGCATTATGTTTTAGGTTCTCTCGTGGAGTGTTTTCAAAGCAAGTTGAAATTTTAAGACTAAAGAAATTTTTAGAATGAAAAGTGTCAGAAAAGCAGCTTCAGGATAATGACTTTGGATCTGTCAACAGGGCCGCGAGAAAAAATAAAACACCCAACAGAAACTACCAGCAGACAGATGAAAGAAGCTTCTAAATGGCAACAGTCATTTAGAGTGTGGCATTGGGGTAAATATTACCTTATTATTATGTTCTAATGCTATGATTTGTTGCTGGTTTCTGAAATTGCGTTATTGTTCAGTGTTGTGATTTGCACCTCAGACACACACTGTGTGTCCCAGCAAAATGTTCACCTTCTACTTACAACACGAAATGTCAAAAGGTTTAACTCCCACAGCACGCGTTAGGAACAATTTTTTTTTTTTTTTGGAACTTCTTTTTATTTTCATTTATAAATTGCAGTCATACATTTTATTAAATCCACAGCACAGGACAAAACAGAGCAGGTATATCCACAGGTATAAGTGTCTTTCAGGTATTCTCAGTCTCTTGGTTGCTGGTCTTGCTTATGATTGACTTCCAGTCAATAAAATACAATAAAAATAACAGTACAGAATATAAAAGTAAAAATAGATAGGAATATTAGTGATTGTTACTATATTATATGAAAATGTAGGGCAATTCTTGTCCATTTCCATATAAAAGCCTCTGTTTTTAAGTGTAAAAATGCTGTCAAATTCTCTATATTATAAACCTCTTGGATTCTGTCTTTCCATTGTGCAATTGTTGGGGGTTGTGGCTGCAACCATGAGGCTGTAAAGGACCAATTTAAAAAAATATATTTTTACGTGGCTTATCAAAGTGACGCAACAATGCAGAATAACAAAAGTGCAGTAAAATGGCCCTGTTCTGCAATTTCACAAATCAGAAAAAGGTTTCATGAATCACAAACAAGGTTTTAATGAATCAACAGCCTCTTTATAATAATTCCATCCAGATTTGAGCTGTCTAAGTAATGTAGTTTCCCTATAGGACCCTGTTTAGGGTGAGCAGAATAACAAAAATGCAGTAAAATGGCCCTATTCTGCATTTTCACAAATCAGAAAAAGGTTTCACGAATCACAAACAAGGTTTTAATGAATCTATAGCCTCTTTAGAATAATTCCATCCAGATTTGAGCAGTCTAAGTAATGTAGTTTCCATACAGGACCCAGTTCAGGGTGATCAGAATTCCAAAAAAGCAGTGAAATGGCCTTGTTCTGCAATTTCACAAATCAGAAAAAGGTTTCACAAATCACAAACAAGGTTTTAATGAATCTAAAACCTATTTGGAATAATTCCATCCAGATTTGAGCAGTCTAAGTAATGTAGTTTCCATACAGGACCCTGTTTAGTGTGAGCAGAATAACAAAACTGCAGTAAAATGGCCCTGTTCTGCAATTTCAAAAATCAGAGAAAGGTTTCAAAAATCACAAACAAGGTTTTAATTAATCTAAAACCTCTTTAGAATAATTCCATCCAGATTTGAGCAGTCTAAGTAATGTAGTTTCCATACAGGACCCAGTTCAGGGTGATCAGAATTCCAAAAAAGCAGTGAAATGGCCTTGTTCTGCAATTTCACAAATCAGAAAAAGGTTTCATGAATCACAAACAAGGTTTTAATGAATTAACAGCCTCTTTATAATAATTCCATCCAGATTTGAGCTGTCTAAGTAATGTAGTTTCCCTATAGGACCCTGTTTAGGGTGAGCAGAATAACAAAAATGCAGTAAAATGGCCCTGTTCTGCATTTTCACAAATCAGAAAAAGGTTTCACGAATCACAAACAAGGTTTTAATGAATCTATAGCCTCTTTAGAATAATTCCATCCAGATTTGAGCTGTCTAAGTAATGTAGTTTCCATACAGGACCCTTTTTTGGGCGATCAAAATGCAAAAAATGAAGTGAAATGGCCCTTTATGCTGAATTGGATGCCAACTTCAGCGTCGTACTTTGGCCCTTCTCGCTCCCACTACAATGTCAAAACAAGGAGGAATAGGAAGTGGCCTATATTATGGAAAAAAGGAAATTAAAGGACAACGCGAAAACGTCTTTAGTCGCTGGGTTGAAGCCGAAAAAGGAAAAAGAAATGCCCAAACCAGAGGGAAATAACCATTTTTACCTCGCTACTATCGCTTTGGTTGTAGCTGTCTGCGTGGTTCCGCTGACAGCTGAAATGTCTCAAAGTGAGTACAGAAACAAGAAAAGTAAAAGCAGGGCACTTATTTGCGGGGCGGGTTAGCAGCACAGCTATTTCCATAATGTCCAGCAAAAAAAAAAAAAAAAAATAGAGAAGAAAATAAATAATCCACTGTAATTGTTTTTAAATGACACCAAAACGACTGAAAATCCAAAACTAGGGGTGCATGGTGTTTTACTAACGATTCAGACTGTTAGCTCGGGGCTAACTATCTGTTAGCAGGAACAGAAGGCAGCAGTTAAAGCTCCAGTCATTTGAACTTCCCTCTTGTGGGGGTATTTCACGGATTACTTCAGCATGTGACCACCGGACTCTGCAGCCATATCTGCCCCGCAGCCCTCTCACATGCCTTCCCTTGCTCTCTCGGACTGGATCGTTAGCTGCTTGGCTGTAGCGTGTAGCTGCCAATCTCCGGTGTGGGAGACGTTTTTCCGTCCATAAGGTTTGATAGCTGTTGGCTTTAAGAACTGCTTCGGTATGATCCCTTTTTCAGTTTCTATGTCAAAACGTAGTTTCGGAAGGTGGGGTTGTTTTTGCGCATGTGCAGTTGCGGTTCCAGAAATAACCAGTTTAATAGCAAATTATGTTATAGGTTTCTGATGATTTGAATTATTTGATCACGGAAGAGCAAAGCGAACAGTGTTTTGGATTGGGTCAGTTGCAGAGAACTGGAGGTTTCGGGCTTCATTTGCATATTATGCAGATAATAGTTTGGTAATGGATTTCAGCTGATCTGTTCAGTGTTATACAGCAATTTTGTATTCTCCCCCCCCCCCCCCTTTTTACCCCAGCTGACTCCCCTCATCATAAACATTGGGCTCTGAAGATGGATGAGGCACTTCTGACTGTCAACAATGAGCTGGACACAGAGGTGCTGGTGTCCTGGAGGTCAGAACGCTGCTACCAGGTAGGCTCACGGCTATCAAAACATCTTCCTCTCAACTCATTCTTTGGCAAGGTGATGGTAAAGTTCTGATCTGGACATGTCTTTTCTTTTGTGTTAGTGTTTGTACCAGCAGCTTGGCGTGGTGCCTTTGCGGCCCAGTCCTGGCCAGCCCGGTTCAGTCAACTTTCCTGTAAACACACAGCATGAAATAACACTACAGCTCAACAGCACTTTTTTTATGCTGGAGCTCTGCAAGTGAGTTTCTGCAAGCAGTAGATGACACAAATAAGAAACAAATGTTCGGTTATACAATCCTGGCATTCCGTGTCGGATTGTCTTGGCGTACGTCGCCTCCGACTGTCTGACAAATATCCTTTAAAGATGATTGTCAGTGCTCACTGTGTGTCAAACGGCACAGAAACACAGTCGAATGACAATCTGCATGTAACAGTTAAAATTAGTGGGACAGCTGTGGCGGTTTGGCTTACGTTTTGGATGATTTATTTCTTTATTTTTCTTAATATCACAGGGTGCAGTTCCACTTTGGGGAGCATGGGAACTACTCTCTGTGGGTGAAAAATCTAAACGAGCCCTCAGTCGTCAACTGCTCCGTAGTGACGGATGCGGAGCCCGTGAACAGCTACATACGTGAGCGTCACACACATTAATGCACTGATGAAGTTGTATCACGTGGCTATACGTAAGTGTTTAGATTCCTGTGATGCCTCTATAATCGACATGCAGCATTGATACGATGTTCCACTCTCTCCCCACAGCGATCCTGGTTGCTTTTTTTATTTTTGTTGGAGTGGCCTTGGTGTTTGCCATTGGAAGAAGAATATTACGGTAAGCTAGTCTTTTCTGCTTTGTTGTCTGTTTATTGAGACGATTTTCCAAGAAGAGTTGTGTTTGATTTTTAATCTCGTCTGCCTACACTTCACGCCAACGTTTTTTTTTAGCCATGAATGTAAAAGTGGCACATTTTTGAATGCCTCCTTATCCACCTTTTGCTGAAGCCATTAAAGTTTCATATCTTTGAAAATTGTTTGTGAGCTTTGTGAAATAGGCTGAACATTAATCCAGATATCCACCTAATCAAGTTAAGGCCACATCTTAGTACAGCAGCTGATCTAAATGCCAGCCCACGTAAGCTGATCGATCACCTGTTTCCCCTTATTTGTTTTTCTTACTTGTGAATCTCACGCAGAGATTTCAATTTTACTCCTCTTGGCAGGCTACATTTTCTGTCTCCTCTTCAAACCAGCGCTTGGAAATGTTGGGCTGCATTGCTAAAAGCGTTTGCAAACACCAACGCTGTTCTTAAAAACTAACTGGGGATATAAGTCGAATAAGAACCAACTTAGAGCTATCGCAAGCATCAGCCACGAACCAGCACTGGAACCACTTTGGTTTAAAAGAGATGCGTTGGATGCTGCCCTCCCTCCCTCCCTCCCTCCCTCAGACATTCAATGTTTCCATACAGAAATGCAGGGTCCCAGAAGAAAAACTTACCTCTAATTATGGCAGACTTTTAATAGCTACTGTAATTGCCAGTGGTCATAATTGCCTAGTTTAGTAAAGTGGTCCTGAGTGAAATTAGTTCATTTTGATTTTTGAGTGCTCATGCCAACCACATAACCTCCATTGTAGATGTAACAATGGCAGGCTGATTACATGAGATTTTAAATGGAAAAAAAAAACCCAAAAAACCTTTGCTTTCATTTGTGTGACTCAAGCACAAAGAGGCACCAGCGTCTCCAATGAATTGTAAACTGCTGCATGTCACAGAATGACTCTTGAAATGGTTGATTATTATTTTCTTGTCCAGACTCGATGTCGTGAGGGGTCTCGTCCTCCGAATTGGCGGGTCCATGGAGACGGAGAGACTCATCAACTCCGTGAGTCATCCCGAGCAGGAGATTCTCAGAAGCGTGTTGTAACTGAAAGACGCTGTCAAGCCGTCATGGTAGTTAAGTGACAGGGAACGGAGAAACCAAGTGGCATCTCTGTCAATTTGGGTTTGACGAGTGTGTCACTCAGTCACTGACTTCCTGTGTGTTTTTATTTTTCTTATCAATGTGTGGAAGTGAAACATGCTTGGAATAGAATGAAGCCATCATCTGACTTTCCTTTGACCATCCAGGAGCTGGGCTCCCCTCGGATAGAGGTACCAGTTACCGACAACATCCTCCCTCCACCACCCAGGCCCAGCAAGAGGCTTCGGTCTCTGGACACATTCAGAGGGTAGGAGCCCCCCCCCCCCTTCCTTTTTCTTTTCATTGAGCTCATACAGACGGTGTTGACATGAATCCAGTCCCTTGGCATTGTCATATTTCCTCCTCAGAGTGCAGCTACTGGCTTTATTGCAGTTATATTTAGATGAATCCCTTTAAATAAATGCATCGGCGTTAGTCACTTGTCTCTCGCAGTGATCGGTGGTTTTGGCGAACTGTTGCTTTATCTCTGCTGAATCTCTTTCAGGATCTCCTTGGTCGTTATGGTGTTTGTGAATTATGGAGGGGGACGGTACTGGTTCTTCAAACACGAAAGCTGGAATGGTGAGCCCCACTGAGTGGCACCGTTAATCAAGTTGTTTTAATCATTTCACATACTCAATTGTCTTCGTAACCAGACTTGAGTTGTAGTTGTAGTTGTCCCAAATGTGTCATGTTGGTGGAGCCAAAACTAAATCCTGAGGCCGGTGCAGCAGCAGTGGTGGTGACTGTCCCAAAACAGGGGCTGTGAGAGCGTTGAATCACTCATTCATTCCTTTTTGTCCTTTACAGGTCTTACAGTTGCAGATCTAGTCTTCCCTTGGTAAGATCAGTTTAGATATTCTTCTAAAGTTTTTTTTTTTTTTTTTTTTTAAATAGTAACACTATTTTCATCTAATACTTATGGCACTGAAAGTGCATACTGAGAGAGTATCGGGACCATTCACTCATTCATCCCTGCTCCAGTTATACTTTGAAATTTACACATGAAAGTCCAGGTTTTTCAAGCCTAAACCTCCTGAACTTCCAACTTTCTGATTGGTTTGATTTGAAGATGGACTTCTCTCCTCTCCGAATCACTTCTCCCTTTGCTTTTTCTTTCTCACACGTTACGTTTCCCTCCTCCGCCAGGTTTGTGTTCATCATGGGCACATCCATCGCGCTGTCTATCAACTCCTTGCTGCGTGCAGGCCTGAGCCGTTGCTCGCTGCTCAGGAAGGTTGTGTGGAGGAGCATGCAGCTGTTCGTCATCGGCGTTGTCATCATTAACCCAAACTACTGCCAGGGAGCTTGTAAGAGCAAACTTGCACGAATGAGATTCTCTGTAATCAAAAATCAAATCAAATCAAATTTATTTGTATAGCACATTTCATGTACAAAACAATTCAAAGTGCTTTACATAAAATAAAAGCATTGCAGCAGGGAGTGGAAGAAGCATTAAAAATACATAAAAGAATATAAAGAGAAACAAATAAAATAATTTTAATTAATTTAAAAACAGGCAACAGTCTAGATAAGTTAAAAGATAGCGTGCAGATTTCATGCATAGACACATGAGAACAGAAATGTCTTTAACCTGGATTTAAAAATGTCTCCATTTGGTGAAAGTTTAATCTCCACTGGCAGTTTGTTCCACTTATTTGCAGCGTAACAGCTAAATGCTGCTTCTCCATGTTTAGTCTGGACTCTGGACTGGACCAGCTGACCTGAGTCCTTGGATCTCAGAGCTCTGCTGGGTTTATATTCTCTGAACATATCACAGATGTATTTTGGGCCTAAACCGTTCTGGGATTTGTAAACCATCAGCAGGCTTTTAAAATCTATTCTGTGACTGACTGGAAGCCAGAGTAAAGATTTTAAAACTGGTGTGATGTGTTCAGATCTCTTAGTCCGGGTTAAAACTCCAGCAGCAGCGTTCTGGATGAGCTGCAGATGTTTAATGCTCTCTTTGGGAAGTCCAGTTAAAAGAGCGTTACAGTAATGGAGTCTACTGGAGATGAATGCATGGATGAGTTTCTCCTGGTCTTTTTGGGAGAGGAAACCTTTAATTCTGTTGATGTTTCTGAGGTGGTAAAAAGCTGCCTTGGTGACAGCTTTGATGTGGCTGCTGAAAGTCAGATCTGAGTCTATCAACACTCCGAGGTTACCAACTTGGTCAGTGATTGTAAGGTCCCGAGTCTCAAGATATTTAGTAATGTGTCAGTTTATTTAGCTCATTTAAGATAAGTAGGTTCTTTTCTTACATATGGTCACAAACTGTGTTTTCATGTCTGGCTTTATTAATCTGTTGCGTTTTCCTGGCTGAATATGTGCTCACAGTCAATGCTCCTGTACTCCACAGTGTCTTGGGACACCTTGCGAATCCCCGGTGTGTTGCAGCGCCTCGCCTGGTCGTACTTGGTTGTGGCCAGCCTGGACTTATTAGTGGCAAGAGGACACCTCGACGTACTCACAACAGTCAGCCAACAGCTCAATTTTACCCATTCTTTCACCCACTTCTTTAAAAGATCTGATCAAGTATAAATTCATTACTTTGTTCTTAAGGCTGCCTGTGTTTTCCAGGATGTTTGGTGGTCTTCTGGCCTCGACATCTTGCTGTACTGGCCAGCCTGGCTGTGTGTGCTCCTTTTGGAAATCACCTGGCTGTGCCTCACTTTTCTTCTTCCTGTACCAGGTTGCCCAACGTAAGTCCCGCGGTGCAGACTGCAAGTTCAATGTAATGACAGTCGAGTCTTTAAGTACAGGTGATGCTTACTCGTTGCACATCAGTGGCACCAATCGAGCGACCAATCACAAGATTTCAAAGTCTTTCAAAGCGTCTCTCAAACAGCTCAGTATATTACCGCCACCATGTGGTAGTAGTGATAAAATACTAACAAATGAAGGTTAAAACAAATGATAGTCCTATGTCAAGACATGAACTACTTGATTTCTGACGATTTAATGACTATTCAAAAATGTTACAATACAATAGTGCATTGATTTGTTTGGCAGAGGAACAGTGTTTTGTCTGGTGGTAAAACCCATTCCTTGGTTTGGTGTCCCTTTATCTGAATGAAAACTGACCTCTGCAAGTGAGAAATTTAGGAAGCTAAAGATTTACCAGTTAAATTAGAACCGACTTGCTGTGAAATTAGTTGAACAGCTCACGAATATTGTCGTCATTTCTCTACGCCTTTATAAATTAAAAACATATATTTGAAATATACTGATGTCAATATGATGCCAAGATTCTGGAGTTTGAAACGAAGGAACACGTGCGATATCGGGCTCTGATCAGGTTTCTTACAAGAGACTTCTGGAACACCACAATTTATTGAAGAGTGGGTTCAATACCTGCCCGAACTTTATCAAAATAGATTAAATTAGTTTCTTCTCTCCGACTCAAACTGTCATCAACAATAACCCCTTGCAGAGGACATTTGAGGCATCTCAACATCCTACAAAGACAAAAAAACGGGATAAATCTTTGGAGTATGTCTTTGTGTCTCGATTGCATATCTCTTTTGCTGAAATTGCCTTTGTTTAATTTATCTTTTGGATTTTATTGTTATTTATTTATGTAAAGCACTTTGGTCAACCTAGGTTGTTATAAGGTGCTCTATAAATAAACGTGACCTTGACCTTGACATATGTCTTTTTCTTTTTGCCACATAAACTGGTAAAGTTAGATGTTTTTATCTTTGAGGATCATTTATTCAGTCTAAAACAATCTATTTATTTCTAAGATATACATTTTTATTTGGGGCTTCTGATATTTGGTTGTTTTAAAGTTACTTTAGTAGAACTCTTAACAGTTCAATTAACGCTCAGTTAGCAAGTAAATAAATGCACAGCATGAAGTTTTGAGCTGAATGATTTTTACATTACATTACATTACACTTAGCTGACGCTTTTTATCCAAAGCGACTTACAGCTATTTAGATACAGGGGATTTCTTTCCGAATCCCCCCTTCTGCCTGCTGTGCGTGCGTATGTTAACTTCCCCTTGACTCAAAGTAACCTCCATGTGTAACACTGGCTTTGTTCCACTCTGTTGGTACAGAGGCTATCTGGGCCCGGGTGGGATCGGTGATATGGGCCTCTATGCGAACTGCACTGGTGGAGCTGCTGGTTTAATTGACCGTTGGCTACTGGGAGAAAACCACATCTACCAGAATCCATCGTCGCGGGTTAGTGACGAGCAAGACACAACCCAAACGCAGCAACAGTAGACACAATCCAGTCTTTTTAAAAATGTTTACTTTGTGTGGACGTTTCTCTCTGACTGGACCGTCCACTGTTTGGCTGACATCACTTGGGATGCCAGAGTAGACGGCATCGGAACTTGAGAACATTTACCAAAACTCATTTCTGTTGTCATTTCAAATCAGGTCATTTATGCAACTCACATACCATATGATCCAGAGGGTGTTCTGGGCAGCATCAACTCTGTCCTCATGGCGTTTCTTGGATTACAGGTTTGGAATGCTTCTTTGTTATCTTTTCTTTAATGTTGAAATTGATAATGAGATGGACCACTCTAACAATCAAAGGCAATTATTGAACATAACGGCTTTATTTAAACTGTTCTCAGGCAGGAAAGATAATCTTGCACTACCGGGATCTCCCTACAAGTATCATGTCAAGGTTCCTCATATGGGGTCTCTTTCTGGTAGGCAAATTTCTCTCTTATATCTTACAGCTCTACAGGATGTTGACAGTACATTCATCCGTTATCCATAATGAACTCTGACTCACCACGCAAAAGAAAAAAAAAAAAAAACACACAGTCAACATGCTTTTTAAGTCGCATAAACCTTATTTTCAGTGCTTTTATATTTATATTGAAATAATAAGGTCTAATGTTTGACACAAAGAACAGGTCAGAGCAAAGTCAGGTCATTACATTGATCAGTGGTTAATCCTTTTAAGCTCGAGCACTAGAGGACTTAAACTTAAAATTCTAGTATAGCGTATTTTCTATGAGAATGTTTAAACTTATTGGTAATTTTAATTAACTTAACCTAATCGATTCTGCAGGTCTGCCTCTCATTTGCTTGTGTGTGTTACCTGATTGGTGATGTGACATGGTTTGAGTTTGACAAAATTGTCAGGGTTCGATTTAATCAAAGGCAATGTAGAGCTGGATTTTAGTGAAGTACCATTGAGGGGTATATGACACCAAAACACTGTAGCCATTCAGTGCATAGTTGTTTTTTTTTATTACATGTCTATTCTGGTACATTTGTTGTTATTGTCATTTCTGACATGTCTCACTGTATGGAAGATTAAAACGATAAAATGTCTTTAATTCCACAGGGAATCATATCAGCAGTTCTGACCAAGTGTTCCACAGACCAGGGTTTCATTCCTGTCAACAAGAACCTGTGGTAAGGTTTGCTATTTCGCATCCTAAAGTCCCCCTCCAACAAGTCCACAAGATGTTTGTTTTTTACGTGTTACAAGAATTGTCATGAGCAAAATCAGCCATCGTTTCTGTTGCTGGGGATAGCTGGGAGCTACAAAAGGTGGGGTCAGAAGACAAGTCCGTTTGTTCAACAGAGAACATTGGAGGAACCGATCCTGACTGCTTGCGGGGTGTGGGGTCTTACTATGTAGCCTATGCATTGTGAAGAACCAGTGAAATGAGAAGCTGGGCAGGCTGTTAGAAGTTCGCAGGCTTTCTCAGGGCAGCTATGACCTAAAGCGGTGGAACTGTCAGGATGTTAATGTAATTACTTTCAAAAATATGATAAAAATGTAAATGCATCACTTGTCAGCCGGCTGAGCAGACGAGCAGCCTTTTGCAGCAATGGCTTTGGCTAGCCAGCAACAGCTAGCTTGAGCCAAACCTAGCTTGAGGCAGCAGCCACCTACCAGCCAGGCCAGCCAGCCTAGCAGCTAGGCTGCCAGGCATCCATGGTCAGGCCGGGTCATATAGCTGTTAGATGACTGCTTCCACAAGCAAGCCACGGGTGCTAGCAGCTGTCTAGCAGCCACCTCTGCTTGCTAGCACATTGATTTTTAGGGCAACCTAGCTTCTAAGGCTTCAGAGCTGTTAGCAGCTGTGGTATCTACTTGCTTTTAAGCTGGGCAGGCTTTCTGCTTGGAGTCGGGGGTCTGTCTGTGGCTAAGGAACGATGCACATTCAATATTGCTGAAAGCCACCCAAAATGAATACATTAGCCTTTCTTTCGCTTCCATGCGACATTGTAAAACTTAGTTGCTTCTTTTAGAAAAATATTATCCCAATATAAGAACTGGCCATTAGGTGTTAAAATAGGAAATCTTCTCTTGACTATTGTTTTTTTTTTTTTTTTAGTTGTATTTGTTGACTAAATGCTTTGAGATATCGCTGCTTTAAAAAAAATATTATATGGGTTATTTTCTCAGCTTTGCAAGCAGTACATTTTGTATTTGTTTTTTTGTCAGATTTTCAACGTCTAAACATTTAATACAGATTGTATAATACAAAATTCCCCCCAAACTTCATTGCATTCTGACATATTTTTGTAATCCCAGTCTTCTTCATTTATTAAAACTGTAAAAAGATTTCTTGGAAAATGACAACTCCCCAGATGCATGGACTGACAAATATTTGCACAAAAACATCATAATTGATGCCACTGTGCCTCTTTATTTCACCACTAGGTCGCTGTCCTATGTGACGACGCTGGCCTGTTTTGCCTTTGTGCTGCTGGTCCTGGTCTACTACGCCGTCGATGTGAAGAAGTGGTGGTCTGGGGCACCGTTCTATTACCCCGGTGAGCACAGTTTTCGTAGGAAAGGAATCTTGGGTTGTGGAGGACGGACTGTTGATTGATCTTCTCCTGAGAAATAGTTGGTTCATTGTGACCTTTGCTGCACTCTCTCCTCAGGTATGAACTCCATCCTCGTGTACGTTGGCCATGAGGTGTTTGAGGACTACTTTCCGTTCCGCTGGCGCATGGCCAACAGCCAATCTCATACAGATCACCTCATGCAGAATCTTGTTGCCACTTCCTGTTGGGTCTTCATCTCCTACATACTCTACAGAAAGAGGATTTTCTGGAAAATTTAGAGGAAGGAGCCTCAAAATGAAAAACAATGCACAACAAAAGCGGATCGTTTACATCAGAACTGCTGGAGATATAATCTGAAAACATTTGGAAAGTGTGAGACGGGAGCTGATTTACTTTGTCAGCGCGGTAGTGATTTTTTTTCAATATCTATGTTTTTTATTTTCCCCCTTCGTCTTGTTTTTATTTGTTAACAGAGTACAGGACTGTAAAGATCCGACACTTTTTCCAAAGGTCCTCTGTTCCGAAGAAGCAAGCTGAGCCCTGCCAGGCATCTTTACTGACTCAGGACGAACTTGTCCAAGTGTGGTTTGCAAATTTGACTAATTTAACTATGAAGGCCGACCTTATTTAATCAGCTATTTCAGTTTATGCAGCAGACCCTGGCAGCAGCTTGTGGACTTCTTTTTAGAATAATCTCTGCTGCCGTGGCGAGTGTTACTCTGAAGGCTGAAGTGGGGGGGGTTTCTGTGAGATTTGAGGGCCACCATTCCCTTGTTACAGTTTAGCATTTCCACAACACTGTAGAAGATGAAGGTGACGTTCAAACAATCTTAGAATGTGCACATTTTTTCCCCCCTTGATTGTGTTGATTAAATCATTTGTTGTAACTGCTCAGGTGCAGGTGTCACATGTTTATTTTTCAGGTTTAAAGAAAACTACTGCCTTTAACTGCTCTTAAAACTGTCAGATACACGCCTTTACATTGGTTCATGTAAACATTGGCAGAAATGAATTGCATTTGTCTCGCCAAATGTTTAACTATGTGTTGACATATGTGCTCTAAATTGACAGTCCTGCTATTCGTTTCCCATGTCTGTCAGTCTCATTTTGATGTTTTAGAGGACAGTATATATTTGATAGCGTCATGTCTCGCCGTTCAAGTGTACTGAAGTGTATTCATGTGCCACCTTTCATGATTAACAGTTAATATAAACGTAACTTTTTTTAGGAGAACCTTATGTTAAGTATGAATGTAGATAATCCTAATGCTGTCAGAGATTTTGGCATAATTGCTCATCTAGTACTGTCTGAAATTAGTTATTTAGTCAAATTTTTATACACCTTTTTTTTCTCTTTTTTTATATTCACTATTTGAAACAAGATTGTATAATAAAAGTTACTCAGAATTATTGTTTCTGTTTTGAGTTTGATGACAGTTTGTTCTTAAACATTTAGCTTGTCTCTTATCAGATTTTAGGCCCTATGACAACAAAGGACAGCTATTTATTGTTTTTACCTGAAAATGATAATTTATTTCGTTGTAAAAGGCATGTTGAGGATGAATCTATGATTGAAAATGTTCACAGCTGCTCTTCCACACATTTATACGATACCAGAGCTTCGAGCTCCTTTATCCAGTGTAAGGTGTAGTCTGCTTTGTGGCTCAATAAGGCGTGGGAATCGAGTTACAGTGTGCGTGCCCTGCGAGGAAAAAGAAGCACTGTGGTTAAGGTGTTTCGTCATCTCGCGATAAAATCGGGTCTTCTTCACTCATGTCTACTGTGAGAGTTTTCTACATCTCGCGTGACTTTACAACTTTCCCACGCCTGTTGTTTTGGCGTGTGCTCTCTGCCTGTCGCACCTCCCTCCCCAACTTCTCACCCCTTTACCCCGTCACACCGCCCCTCCTTTCCCTCTCCCATCTTTTCCTTCCAGTCTGGTTCTCCTGTTGTGCGGTTAGCTTTGGTGAGGAGTTGGGGGAGGGATCTCGCGATTATTGGGACTTTTTTTTTTCGGGGGGTAGAGGGGGGTCAGTTTTTTCGGAAGATGGCGCCCGTTGTTACGGGGTAAGTGCTGAAATGTAAAGCATAATGTTGTTAAAATTGTTCGGTTTCCATGCGGTGTAACGTTGCCATGTTGTATTGTCTTCGGGTGATGTTTCTGGTCTTAGACTTGCTGCCTTAGTCTCTCACCCCGCACAGTCATACTTTTGTGGTCCCATGCGGGGTCAGTTTGGCAAAACTATTCTTCCCAGTGTCGCCTAATTTTTCAGCAATTTGTAGAACTGTCTCACGACATGGAAGTTTCAAATGATTTCAGAAACTTTTAGTCAGTTAACACGTTTTTTCCCATTTGAGCCAAGCTACACATTTTGGCTCTGTTCAGCTTCTGCTTTAATGTGTTTGATGTGAGTGGAGTAACTATGGACTAGCGTTTGAAACCCACGCAGAAGGCAACTTTGACAGAGTAACTTCTGGGTTTACCTACTTAAAACAACCTAACCCCGAATCACTCGTTTCCTTCTTTCGCATACATTTAGCTTGTTGAACTTTTCACACATTAAAAACTTCCTCAACAAAAAAGAATGGCTTGTTCATGTTCCCCTTTTTTTTTTAAACTTGATATTCATACTGCAGATGCTGCCGTCCAAGGGAAAAGTCTGTCTGTAGCAACTATGCATTATACATTACATTTTTGTTCTGTTCCACAAAAAACTAGCAACACTGACATGCACAGATACATTTGTTCATAACAGACAGACCCATAGAGTCCTAGAAACAAATGCAACTGCTCCTATGCACTTCAACATACTTGTTTCACCCACTTGAAGGCGAACGTGTTATGATTTCTGCCCCAGTAATCCCATACTGACGCCAGGTTGCTTTTGTTTCTCAGGAAGTTTGGTGAGCGACCTCAACCTCAGCGTTTGACAAGGTAGGGGAAAAGAGCCTGACACAAGCCTGTGACGGCACAGATAATTTAAAACCTTTTTGTCAGTTTCATGAGATAAGGATTGAGGTGAGGAACAGGTCGTACGTCGCTTCTGAGGTGTTAATGCAATCTCTTCCTGATTTCAGGGAGGCGATGAGGAATTACCTGAAGGAGAAGGATGATCAAACCGTGCTCATACTACATGCAAAAGTTGCGCAGAAGTCATACGGAAATGAAAAAAGGTTTGTGTGAGATTCTTTTGTGTGTGTGTGTGTGGGGGGGGGAGGGGGTTGTTTTGTTTTGTTTTGTTTGTTTGTTTGTTTTTTCTCTAACTTATGCCTGTGTGTCATAGGTTTTTCTGTCCTCCGCCATGTGTGTATCTGATGGGCACTGGCTGGCAGAAGAAGTTAGAGAAGATGGAGAAGGAGGGTTGCACGGAGCAGGAAGCCCAGCCGTGTGCGTTCATCGGTATAGGCAACAGTGAGCAGGAGATGCAGCAACTCCATCTGGAGGGGAAGGTGAGAGGGAATTTGTAACATGAACACATGAACAGTGAGCCACCCCTCATTTCTTTACATATTCGCTCCCAAAGAGCTAGGTTTTCTTGTAATCTCTTAAAGTGGTCTTGAGGAATAGTTCTCCAGGCTTTCTGAAGGCTGCTTTTGCCACTCATTTTCAGTCCAGTCTGTATACCTTTTTTTGAGTTAGTTGAGCCACTTCACACTGAGCTGTGAATCATTCAATCATCAAAATGGCAACTCAGTTAAGCATTGTGTCTACACAGAACACACCTTAACGTTTCTTTTGGCACTGTCTTACAAGAAGACGATCGTAAAAACACGTACTTTGTTCCTCTTTTTTAGGTAGATTGTGTTTTTGCACCAACAAGGTAATACCCAAAGTGCCATTGGCAAGAAGTTAGTCATATCTTAGCATGGTCAGCAGGGTGTCATGAAGTGGATGACAAAAGAAGAAGTGTCAGGCCTAAAAGTACATATATGCAGCAGACGAACAGGATGTGAAAGTGATATTCTTAAGAAATAGGAAGAATTCCAACAAAGACCCGAAACAGGACCTGAAAGATGCATCTGACCCTTCAGTTTGTTGTTCACCAGCATGTCATCATAAATGGTCTCCATGGAGACACGAGAGCTGGACCGAAAATCAGTGGCAACAGGTCTTATTATTATAATAATAATAATAATAATATATAAGTTTTATATTGCGCTTTTCCAAATGCTCAAAGACGCTTATGGAGGGAATCCTCATCAGTCCAGAGAACGGAACAAAAGGCAGCCAACATCCAAAGAAGAGCTTCAGAATGTCGTCAAGAAGCCTTGAAAATTATTCCTGAAGACTGCTTAAAGAAATGACAAGAGCGCTTGTCTAAGAGTGTTCAGGCTGTGTTGAACAATAAAGGTGCTCGTACGAAATATGGACTTTCGAGCTCATTAGAATAGAACAAATGCAATGTTTATTTTATTATATATTACTTTACACATTCAATTTATGTCTGCGCACATTTCAGCACAAACTTTTCTCTTTTCTTGGCTCTACACAAAGAGAAAGAGGGTGGCTCAAGATATCGGCGCACATTGTACATTTGAATGCATTTCTAATATGCAGCAGCTCTGCGCTTCTGTTCCACAAAAAGACACGAAAGGGGGACAAGCCAAACGCGCGACTTTAAAGATAACTCTTTGGTCTTTATTTTTCCTCTCCGTGGTAGCACTTCTGCACAGCGAAGACACTGTACATCAGTGACTCAGACAAAAGGAAGCACTTCATGCTGACTGTGAAGATGTTATACGGCAACAGCTCCAACATCGGAGTTTTCCTCAGCAAGAGGATTAAAGTCATCTCCAAGCCCTCCAAGAAGAAACAGTCGTTGAAAAATGCAGAGCGTGAGTTGAAGGAAGCATCAGCAGGCGTTTTTTTTTTTTAAACCACATCCTGACCTTAAAGGGATAGTTCGCCTCTTTTGACATGAAGCTGTATGACATCCCATATTAGCAATATTATTTATGAACATTTTCTTACCCCTCGCAGCGTCCTGTGAGCCGAGTTCCAGCCGAGTTTTGGCGTTGACGAAGGTAGTCGGGCTAGTTGGCTGGAGACACAAAAATAAAGCGTCTTGCTTCTCAAAACAATATGCATTCAAAAGAGTAATACATTTGCATCACAAAATCGTTCATCCAGAAAAAGTCAGACCTCACAATCTCTTGGCGGTATTTTCTCTCTCCCTTCATATCAATGCGTGCAGCCACCTGATGATAGCCGCACCTGTTACGGTGTTTACTGCTCGGTCTGCACTTTGGTTTGCACGGTTTACACAGCACGCAGTGATACGAAGGGAGAGAGAAAATAGCGCCAAGCGATTGTGAGGTCTGACTTTTTCTGGATGAACGATTTTGTGATGCAAATGTATTACTCTTTTGAGCGCATATTGTTTTGAGAAGCAAAATGCTTTATTTTTGTGGCCCCAGCCAACTAGCCGGACTACCTTCGTCAACGCCAAAACGAGGCTGGAACTCGGCTCACAGGACGCAGCAGGGGGTAAGAAAATGTTCATAAATGATGTTGCTAATATGGGATGTCATACAGCTTCATGTCAAAAGAGACAAACTATCCCTTTAAAGGGGAACTCCGGGGCATTTGAAGCGCATTTCCATTGCTAGAGGTTGTCAAATACTGATAGTAGGACACAGACAGGTGCAAATCTGCGCTCCCTGTGTGGAGATCGCGCTGTTCGCTCAGCCTGTCATGCGAGGCTAATACGTGGTGGCTAGGGGCAAGCGCTAACCCTTCCACGTAAAACAACTACTTGCACACTGCAGAAACGTCACACCACTTTATAAACCATCCGACAATAAAGTCACAAGCCTTACCATCAAAACCAAATGCATGGTTCTCACATTACTGGCATGGGGACGTTACAAAACAACTTTATAAACAGCATGTAACTCACCGGTTAGTTGTACGCTCGTGCATGTGAAAGCCCAAAAGAGTCAATGGACGATACTCCCATATACAAAACAATTATCTTCTCTAGAAAAACTGCGTTCAAGTATTTAAAACATTACAACAATACATGCCCAGTAATATTGTTGTAATGTTTTAAATACTTGAACGCAGTTTTTCTAGAGAAGATAATTGTTTTGTATATGGGAGTATCGCCCATTGACTCTTTTGGGCTTTCACATGCGCGAGCGTACAACTAACCGGTGAGTTACATGCTGTTTATAAAGTTGTTTTGTAACGTCCCCATGCCAGTAATGTGAGAACCATGCATATGGTTTTGATGGTAAGGCTTGTGACTTTATTGTCGGATGGTTTATAAAGTGGTGTGATGTTTCTGCAGTGTGCAAGTTGTTGTTTTACGTGGAAGGGTTAGCTCTTGCCCCTAGCCACCACGTATTAGCCTCGCATGACAGGCTGAGCGAACAGCGCGATCTCCACACAGGGAGCGCAGATTTGCACCTGTCTGTGTCCTACTATCAGTATTTGACAACCTCTAGCAATGGGATTGCGCTTCAAATGCCCCGGAGTTCCCCTTTAAGTGTTGATATTTGGTTTTACTCTCCTCCTTGTCCCTCCTCAGTGTGTATAGCATCTGGGACTAAGGTGGCCCTGTTCAACCGCCTGCGTTCTCAGACGGTCAGCACCAGGTATCTTCATGTGGAGGGGGGGAACTTTCATGCCAGCTCCCAACAGTGGGGTGCCTTCTACATCCACCTTTGTGAGTCACACCTTGTTTTTTTTTGTTTTTTACCTGCTTTTCGTCCCATTTTTATTACAAGAGGACATTGAAAATCTGTTTTGGTGTTCTGTTTAGTGGATGACGAGGAGTCTGAGGGGGAGGAGTTTGCTGTGAGAGATGGCTACATCCACTATGGCCAAACGGTGAAATTGGTGTGTTCGGTTACTGGCATGGCCCTGCCCAGACTGGTATGTGAGCAGTCACGTCGCCGATGTGCTGAAATACCCGTGTAATCTTCGTTTCGTGTCAGCTCACGTGTGTTCACATGAACGGTGTTTGTCTCCGTGTCTTCGTGTTAGCTGTGTTTGCCTCGTTTCCTCAGGTCATTCGCAAGGTGGACAAGCAAGCGGCGTCAATGGATGCAGACGACCCCGTGTCCCAGCTTCACAAGTGTGCCTTCTACCTGAAGGATACAGAAAGGATGTACCTCTGTCTTTCGCAGGAGAGGATCATCCAGTTTCAGGTGCCCGGTTGCTTATGTTGACACATTCACACGGGTGTTGGGTGGTTTTTGGTCGGCTATAATGGCTTGTTGTACCTTCAAATTTCATGATTTCTAAACTTTTCCCTGTGCCGATATGTACTTGTGTCCTTTTTTAAAAAATTTTTTATGATGAGTGGATTAAATACAAGTGGAGAATAAACCTGGCCCCCCGGTGCATATCGAAGCTGTAGCAGATTCAAAATGATCTCCCGCAGAAGTCAGAATTAAACTCAGAATTCGGTTTTAAAATATTTGAGCTCCTCCAACTTTGCATCTCTGGAAAATTTTGCATTGACCGGTTATGCAGAATTCTAGCAGCTGCAGCTAATCTGCTTCTCACATGGGAGGCAACGACCGCTGGTATTCAGTTTGTTTTCAATGAGAAGCGGATGGTGCGTGGCGGTGTTCTGGGCAAGTCTCGTCCACTAGACTAATGGAGAATACACCGATACGTCCACCTCAATGTAAAAATGCAAAAGTCCAACTTTTGCTGTGGCAGAATGCGACTTCTTATGAAATTGAGAGTTGAACATATTTAATGTTGTTCGTTTAATGAGAAACAAAGAAAGAGATCGGCATCTTAAAATGTACATGTTAACGTTTAAAGGGACATCAACTGCACATTTGACGGAAACATGAACTGGAATAGTTTCCAAAAGATAGTCTTCCAGCTGTTCTCTCACAGAAAAGAAGAAGCAGAAGAAAACATGAAACCAAATTGTCCTGTGGTGTTCCCATGGTTACCCCCATGCAACATGTTGCTTCCACTGCTTTTTTTTCCCCCTCTCCACTTAGTTAGGCAGAGGTGACTTCTCGCGCCTTTGGATTACCCATGAAACCTGTGATGCCTTGTTTCATACACCCATCAGCCATAAGATTATGACCACCTGCTTAATATTGAGTAAGTCCTTCTCATGCCTCCAAAAGAGCTCTGACCAGTCAGGGCGTGGAAAAGAACATCAGAGGGTGTTCTCGAGGACCAGGCAATAAGCCGTAGATCCTTTAGGCCCTGTTGGGTGTGGAGTGGACTCTGTGGATTGGGCTTGCTTTCTTCTGCTCCCACCGCTTTTGGAGGAGTTTGGAGGCAGGGTTCTTTAAGCCCTTCCGAAGTACTTTTTGCAGTATCCACTGCTGTCGTGCTGGAGGAGGCAGCGACTTTAGGGGAGTGCCGTTGCAGTGTGGGAGGTGACTGGTCTGCGGAAACGTTGGGGTATGGGGCAAGTTTAACGAGGTGAGCAATGTTACTCACTGTGGCTGATCGGTGAAAGCTTTATTAATAATAAAATGCCAGAACAAAGCTAACTGAAAACCTCATATGGCAGGACTGTTACTGGGGAAATCTGCTTGTCCTGGAAACGCTGGGTATTCACAACAGGATTTTACAACGTAGATACTGGGGTGCAATCTGAAATCGCACGTACGGACGTGTTGATAGTAGGATCTTTGTTACGCTTCCGGAATAGTTGCTGCTACTGTTGCCAATACTCCATCTATCTATCCATCCATCCATCCATCCATCCATCCATCCATCCATCATCTTCCGCTTGTCCGGGGGACGGGTCGCGGGGGGAGTAGCTTGAGCAAAGAGACCCAGACGTCCCTGTCCCCGGCCACTTCCTCCAGCTCTTCTGGGGGGACCCCGAGGCGTTCCCAGGCCAGCCGAGAAACATAGTCTCTCCAACGTGTCCTGGGTCTTCCCCGGGGTCTCCTCCCAGTGGGACGGGCCCGGAACACCTCACCAGGGTAACCAGATGCCCGAGCCACCTCATCTGACTCCTCTGGATGCGGAGGAGCAGCGGTTCTACTCTGAGCCACTCCCGGATGACCGAGCTTCTCACCCTATCTCTAAGGGAGAGCCCAGACACCCTGCGGAGGAAACTCATTTCGGCTGCTTGTATTCGCGATCTCATTCTTTCTTTCACTACCCACAGCTCGTGACCATAGGTGAGGGTAGGAACATAGATTGACCGGTAAATCGAGAGCTTCGCCTTCTGGCTCAGCTCCTTTTTCACCACAACGGGCCGGTGCAGAGCCCGCATCACTGCAGACGCCGCACCAATCCGCCTGTCAATCTCCTGCTCCATTCTTCCCTCACTCGTGAACAAGACCCCGAGATACTTGAGCTCCTCCACTTGAGGAAGGATCTCAGTTAACAGTATTGTTGCCAATACTGTTAACTGTTATTCTTCAAGAAGTTTTTTTTTCTGGTTTCACAGAGGTCAGGTTTTAAACATCAGCTGCAAAACTCTGCGGGAAGGTTTCTCATGGCCAAATTCTGTGCAAATGTAGCCAAAATGCTAGCCTGGGTGCCAGCCGAACTTAGCCCCGCCCATAAAATTTTTGGTCGGGAAGTTCGGTCTGGCTCTGCTCAGTTGGGGAAATCTCTATGCTCGACATCGCGACAGTCGACCCAATCAGATTGCCAGGGCGGGCTTTATATACGATGATGGACAGATGATCAACAGGGACATTATCGACTACGTCACTAAAGAGCGCTTGGTTTGAATTCGTTTGAAACAAACATGGCTGCCGCTGGAGAGCTAGGGTGTGTAGATTCTGCCATCGAGTCTGTTCTACAGGATCTCCACATTGCATTCATTTTGAAAGACGAACAGTGTGCATGCAGCTGAGTTCCTTTGACAACAAGTGTGTGTCGCTTAATCTACGTCACATACTACGTTGCTCTGATTGGTTGTAGGTCTATCCAATTGAGCGAAGAGGCATTTTTTTCTCCTGGTTCGGTTGAAACGCGCCCCATACTCAAAACTCTATCCAGCGGTATCAGACTCACATTCTGACTAGAATCATGAGTATGACGTAGTCAGGCTACCAAAATGCACCTTCTTTTATGGCACTTCTCAAAATACACGCTCGATTCTAAATGTAGAGCTCCATTATGTGTTGTTTCGTGGACTTTTGTGTTTGACTTTACGTATTTGTATTTGCTTTGGTAGATAAACCTCTGACGTTTGCGTTGGTAACACCAAAATATTAAACCACCTCGTGAGCAAGTTGCTTACAACAGTTGTATGTTGTTACTTGTAATGAGTGTTCCAAGCCAACAGAAGAAGGATTTAACTGTGTCAACAACAAGCTTCTACAGCTCAAGTTTGTTTCATCTTCCTGCCATTAGATGTGAAGGTGAGCACTGGAAATCATTTCAAAGTTATTTGTTTCTCCAGGCAACGCAGTGCTCCAAAGAGTCTAACAGGGAGATAATCAACGATGGAGCTTCCTGGACCATCATCAGCACTGACAAGGCCGAGTACACGTTTTATGAGGGGATGGGCCCCGTCCCCACACCGGTCACACCTGTGCCTGTGGTGGAAAGTCTGCAGGTTCTGTCCAAAATAAGCTCATCAGTCTCTGAACTACTCACTGTTTAAGTTTCTATCTATCTTTTAAGACCTTTTCATTTGTCCGTGTGCAGTTAAATGGTGGAGGAGATGTGGCCATGTTGGAGCTGACGGGACACAACTTCACCCCTAACCTCCGGGTGTGGTTCGGAGATGTGGAGGCAGACACCATGTACAGGTAAGCGGTCCGAGTGTTTTTATTTTATTTTAATTTTTTTTAAGCTTCAAGCACTAAACTCCTCCTGTGGGCTCCTTTAGGTGTGGAGAGAGCGTGCTGTGTGTGGTGCCGGATATCTCGGCCTTCAGGGAGGGGTGGCGCTGGGTGCGACAGCCGGTTCAGGTGCCCGTCACGCTGGTCCGCAATGATGGAATCATCTACGCCACCGCCCTCACCTTCACCTACACCCCCGAGCCCGGGCCCCGACCGCACTGCAGTGCTGCCGGGGCCATCCTGCGGTCACGTAGCACCTCTTCATCCTCACCGGCATCTTCATCCTCGCCCTCATCTCTGTTGGGCGGCCTCGGCGACGGCCACAGGGCCTACGGCTGCAGTGACTCGGGCATGTCGGTGCTGTCATAGGGATCCCTGTTTTGTGTTGATTCTCTGAATGACTGAGGAAATGCGCCCAGTTACTCCAAAGAGGCTCACGGACCTGTGAACAAACTGCGCGGAAGCTCTTCATTCGAAAAACTGTGAAATCGCAGAGAGCGCTTCAAAGCTGGGAAAAGCCTGGTTCAAAGAGCATGCTTGTGATGACAGTCTCTGGACCTTATCGCCCTCTAGTGGAGTGTTGTGGACATGTTAAACTCAAAGGACTGAAACAGGGTGTGTGTGGCATCTAACTCTCACAATGGGATTTGTAAGATTTCCTTTTTATACACCCCTTGGGTTTGAAAGCTTACTTTGCTCTGCTTTTTTGCTACTAAGATCATGTTTTAACCGAAAAACTTCTTGATTTAGCTCTTGTGGGCAAGGGAATATCTGTAAGAGTAACATAGTTTTTATGGACCAAGGAATATTATTATATTATTTTATTCATATTATATTTGATATAATATTCATATTATATATTTTTAGCTTTTTATGAGGTACATTTTTTGAGGTTTTCTTTTTTGTATGATACTGCATAGCATTTTCTTTTTGTCATCAAATAGTTTGTCATCCTGTCACTCAGTCCTATCTCTTCTTTGTCTCAAGGTGGAATTGGCTTTGAGTATTTCTCTAATGGTCTGAATACAGCTTTTCAACTGTTCTCACCTCTTTTCTTTTTTTTTCAGTCCACGCTTCCTGTCATTAATGAACTTTTAACTTTTCTGTGTGCTGGGCAACAACGAACAGGGATCAGTCAGTCTTTTGGTTTTAAGGAGGCACTTTAGAAAATGAGGACACGCACATGTCCGCCTGCAGTTAAAGGCTTCACCTTTGGATCTTTTGAGCCACCGATTTGTTTTTGGTGTATGTGTGTGTTATATAGACAATGTAAGGAGCTCCTGATTTGTTTGTGTTTATGTGTTGAAGAAAGAGCTTTAATGCCGTTTTTTGTCTTGTAGTTTTAAGGGAGACCCCGACAGTCCACCGATTTCTCATTGATGTCATCTTTATTTGGGCTCTTGTTTCAGCTTGGGATTGCTGACGCCATAGACCCGGGTTTAACGCCAACAGTTACGACTGCGCTTTGGTACCTCCGGGCCTGAACTTCAAAATGGAACTTTGAACTGACTAAGCAAACTCGACAGAATATTTTGTCCATGCCCAGACAGCCTGCTATATTCTGCTATCTTTCTCTTAAGTGGTGCAAAAATTACCCCCCAATGAATCTCCCACTTGAGACTTTTGTGCCAGAACTGCAAACACAAAGTCGGGAAACACAAAGCGGACAACTGTCAGCGTAACTGCGAAGCTGACTTAGCAAAACTCTGATAAGGGAAAATAAAGCCGAGCGTACAGATAACAGAAAGGATATATTACAAAGCGCAATACATCTCTTCTCGTCCAAAACCACCTGCTTTTTATGGAGGGGGGGGGGGGGGGGGGCTTGGTTGCATTCACTGCTCTGCTCACATTTTGAATCCCTCTATCGGCTGTTACGTTCTAAACTGCTCGGCTTTGCTGGGTTTGTTTTTACCCAGTCATCTCATCCTGTACACAGCATCTCCCGTCCTGGTGGGACGGAAGTCGGAGCTGGCATGAGGTTAACTGTCAGCTAAAACAACCTCGTTATGTCATCGTACTGGCAGCTTCATTGCTCTCGTGTTTACAGAATAAGTCTCTTTCCTCTCACGTTCTGTACTTTGTTTGTGTGTGCTCTTTCCCTAAACAGCGTCAGAAAGGTGGGTCGTGTTTTCTGTGTGCTGCATTACTCCTCCAGAAGTAAATCCAGCCGCAGAGGGTTCCTCGGCAGAGCATCTTGCATTAAATTGAAGCTTTGGGCAAAGTGTTATTTGTTTCAGTGGCTGTTTCTTTCATGAAGTTGGATGTTAAAGACCCGGTGCCAGTTGTGCGGGGAAGGGCTCGAGAGGGGGAGCGGGCGTCTGCGTCTCACCACTGGGACGTGCTCCACAGGGTAGAGGTCAAATCTGTCTATGACTATATTTAAACTGGGAGCCAGATCGCTGGGATGAAAGCCGACACTGTTACGGTTAAAAGTCTGCATGTGTAGCAGTGCCGTTTGCTTGTGTCTCTGCTTTCTTGGTGTTTGGAACAATCATTTATTTTGAGCACAGTAGACCGTGTGCGTGTTTCTGCACCAGCGTGTCAAAGAAACTGCAAGTGCCGCCATATAGATGTCATCAGAAACCCAATGAGCAGCTGCATAAACATTTGCTAACCCTTTCCACATAGCTCCAAGAACTGCGAACAAGGATATTGGCCACAACTGTCAGATCCGGACAGTCTGATATGGCACAGGACAGGCTATTCTTGGCATGATAATGTTGATCTCAAGCAATTCCTCTCGATATTAGAGTTGAAATGCTCTGATTGAGTATCGGTAAGGTCCAAAATGTTAGTTTGGATAGGACCGGGTTAGGGTGGAGTGGTTTCAATCATGATAAATAGCAAAAATAAGTCTTGCTTGAAAAACATTAAGTCACATGATCAACCTAAAGGAGTTTTTAAGCTTTATGTAAGTGTGTTTTGGGAATTGGTAAACATAATGAAGGGAGGGGGGGGTAGAGACTGCCAGACACTGCCAGTTTTGCGTAAGAACGTCACGTCATGACGTCTCTGTTTGGGAAAAGGGTGTCAGAGGGGAGAACAGTCGCGCGGCTTAACTTGGCTCCGTAACTTATAAAACACTGACGCCAAACTCAGACTGGACACGAGGCGCAGACATCCCGGTTTTCTGTAGGCGCACGTTGCCATCCCGTTCTATGCGCGTTTTCTTGTTGGCGTGCGGTCACAAGCCTGGATTTTATTTATTTAACCTATGAGTGACGGATCAGTCTCAGGAATATTTACTCAGATTTTAGTATGGATTCATCATAGCAGAATCTGACAGAATCTAACCGGGATTATCCTCTTTTTTTGGGGGGGGGGGTTTGACACAATATTTTTTCCAGCAGACACCCCCCCCCCCCCCCCCGATTTCTCAAGTGAACATCAGTATCACGTCTCTCCTGCGGCTGTACCCGTTATAGCAACACAGATCGCTTTCGCAGACTGACACCTCTCAGACAGGGCTTGGTCCACTATATGCAATTTCTCCAACTGTTTTAAAGGGCAATATAACTCTGGACAACAGTTTGGGGCTTCAGACCGTCTAAAATGCTTCCTCTGTGCCCCCTATTCCTCGTTTTCCCCGCTGCGCTCTTTGTGGCCGCGCAAAGTGTCGGAGATCTTCAGGGCTTTATTTCTCACGGAGGCAGCGCCGGTTTCGACCCACCAGGTAAATACAAAAAAAAATTTTTTTTTACTTAACTCAAATCTGCTCTATCAAATATCGACAGGTGAGTCAGTCATATTAATCATCATGTACTCACTGACTATTTAATCCTGTGTGGAAAGTTCCACTCACCTGTTAAAGGCGCTAAACTGGGGTCACATGTGAGAGTCTGGCATCAACACCAATAACATGTCTACCCAAGCAAATTATTTCCTCATCATTTTGTGGGACAAACATCGACTTACATGCATTCTCTGTAGGCTGACTATCTGTAACCTCTTCTTAGTTTAGCTTAACCTTAAACTAAGTATTTGCTTGGTCTAAAATTGACTGATCCACGGTACCGTCTTTCTTGTATTCTTTAAAGTTGTCTGACAAACTTTTCCTGTAAATTGGCTGGTTTTTTTCACTTGTTTTCAGCCCAGTCCTTGTGCCTGTTCCTTTGTACCAAATACACGTGTTGTTGTTGTTTTTTTGTTTGTTTGTTTGTTAGTGAAGCCGCTTAACACTGACCTCTGAGAAGGCACCTAACTCAAGGGATGAACTATTGTCGTGTCAATACAAAACAGACAACTTAGCAAAGAAACTGTTTGAAATAGTTTCTTTAGGTGCTGTGGTGCTAGCGGCTTGTTGCAAAGACACATAATCTGTTCCCATTTCTTTGGTTGCATCTACAAAAAATGCCAAGGATACCAGTTTAACAGGCATGGATAGTACTTTCGTACCAATAGGCTGTTTCCCGAAAATAATACCTGAAAACTTGGCATAACTCAACATGGCATTCAATGTACCATTAAAAAGCAAATTGAGGAAACTGGACAAAAGAAGAAGCGGCCGACCTAAAAACAAGAACGAAAAAAATCTACAGCAGCATCTGATTGTGATGTCTGACGCAGGGCCCGATGGATGCTTCTGACCCTTCAGTTGATCTAACCTCGTCAGAAATGGTCCTCCAGAAATGAAATGGCTTTTTTGAAATGTCAAAAGCCGTTCTTAAGGAAGGGAAACGGGGAGAGTAGGCTGAGGTATGCCAAATGACGCAAGAAGTTGAGTGAAAATCGGTAGCAACAGTTCTAATGGAGTGATGAAGCCTCCCCAGAGAATAGAGAACAGAACAAAAGGCAGCCAACATCCAAAGAAGAGCTTTTGAATGTCCTTTGGGAAATCTGGAGAAATATTCCCAAAGACCACTTAAAGACATGACAAGGACGCTTGTTTAAGAGGGTTCAGACTGTGTTAAAAAGTAAAGGTGGCCATACCAAATAATGACTTTCTAGCTGGTTAGTACTGTACAAACTAGAGGTGTGACCAGAATGGCATGTGTGGGTGGGCAGTTAGCTCATCTGGGGGGGCAGAAAACAATACCTGAAAAAATTGGTCGAAAACCACTACTACAACTTCAAGCATAATAATAATAATAATAATAATAATAATAATAGTAATAGTTCAATTCGGTAATGAAAATATGGTCACACTAGCATAAATCATGACCGTCAATTTTGTTAACAGTGTGGAATTTTTTTATGAAGTTTTTTTTTTGTAAAGAAATCTAGAACAGCCAACTCCAGCTTTTTATTACCTTCATTAAGTCTACATTTCAGATCATTATATACAACAAAAACGTCCGAAAATGTGAAAACCGCCTTTTTTTTTCAGCAGCAAGGGGTTAAGGTTACTGAGGGGGGGAAATACGATAACAAAAAAATAAATAAAGCTATAAACTTTGCAGATATATGCTTTTTTTAAATCACCACTTGCATTTATTTTATCAATACAAGACACAAACAGAGATAATAAATCGTGGCCTTTTTTCTGGCCAGTTTTCTTTGGATGGACAGGGCATTTCTCAGGGGGGCAGGACTTGTTCCTGGGGGGGCAGTGCCCCCCCCCCCCATAGCCACGCCCCTAGTACAAACCCTGTTTTTGCCTTATATATTGTATTTCCATTTATGTTAGCACAGCTTTCACTAAATCACTGCACTTACTTTCAGTTTTCCAGGCAACATGTAAAGTAATGTGGGATGGCTGTGGGATTTTTTGCGCAGTTCAGTGTTTTTAGCCATCAACATGAGTGATACAAGACCACACACATATTGTTCTAAGAGCCTTTTCAGACACTACAGAAATGTAATTGCACATCCAGCAAAAAGGCATCGTCACTGTTGTGTCTTTGCTCTGTACATATTGTACAGACTCTTGTTGTTGGAACCAGAGAAAAAAAACCCACTTAGATCATCATATGAAACTCTTTTTTTTCATTCTGAAGATAATGGCAGGAACATGAGAAGTTACAGTCCGCTTGTTGCCCAGTTATTGCTGCAGTGGATAGTTGTTCAGTGCACTGGATGGGGAGCAGCTTGTGTTACTGGGGCTGGCTTATGGTGGGTTTAACTGGCAGACCTTTGACCCCAGTCCATTGCTCCTTCGAGCACCCAAACTCTCGAGTCACAGAGACAAAAATGGGCGCTGACTCAGAAGACTGACGGACAACGGGAAGCTGTGCGTCATCGACCATCGTATACTCAAGTTTGGAACGCTGTCCAATTTAAAGCCTAATTACAATAGTTAAGTTAAGTTAAGTTCTCCTGTCATATGGTTAAGTACATTCCGTACACACTTTTCTTTATGCTCTCTGTGTGTTTGTCACCGGCAGCTTGTGGGACCTTAAAAGTTAGCTCTTGTATTCTTGCTTTCAGTGCCCATGCTCTAAAGAAGCTAAAAGAAACAATAACTTGAAAAAAAAAATGTAGCTGGTTCAATTACATCAACCTCCTTTTAGAACTACAGCACCACTCTGCTGCTGTCTGACAATAATACATATTTATGTATTTATGGTGTTTTTGTAACACTGCTGCTGTCTTTTTTTAGTAAAATATGTAAAATAAAATTGAAAACAAAAAAGGTATATTCAAGAACTACAAACATTGTACACAGACATGAATTCACTCAGAAAGAGTGACTGAAACAAAATTTTCATCTGCAGTACAATTTGAAATAGCCAAACAATCAGTGAGATTACTGATTATCAAGAATTTGATTGTAGTTGTTCTGATTGTTGATACAATATCAGTTTAAATGATGTAGGCTGGGATATTGTAATTTCACTGGTATTTACCTGCCTTATAGACTTTTGGGACAGCATTTTCAGCTTTGATGACAGAGAAAAAATTGATTACATTAAGTCATTTAGACAATGTTGGGCAATTCTGGTTGGGTTTAAATAATAACTTTACTTGGTTAGAGTAAAAAATATCATGTTTAAGACTCAAATACATTCTTTTTACAATGTTTCTGTTACCATCATGGGCACTGTTCTCACGATTCACATGCAGTTTCTCTCAAGACCACTAAATGGCACAGATTCTTCACATGGAATTTTTGGTCGTATTGGCTTGCATGGACAAATGCCCCAATTTTCATAGCGACACTTGATTATTTTCATCCTGTTATATTAACAGTAACTTACAGTCACCCTGAAGGCAAGCACAAGTGATTTGATTTTGAATCAGGTAGCCATGGGTAAACAATGAAGTTCAATTAGAGGTGAGGTGATGCGCACTTTTTAGTTGATCAAATACCAAACACTCCCTCACGGTTTTGATTATTGGCAGGAATTTCATGCCAAAAGACCTGCCAGAAGGACTTTGAGCTGGATGGCATACGAAATCAGACATAGCCTGATTTTTCTTTTGTTGTAGAGTGCAAAGCGATATGACCGAGAGACTGATGCAGCAGGGTTAGAGAAGGACAGTTGGTCATCAATCATGAAGCCAAGATTTATTACAACCTTTATTGTGGAGATAGTTGAAGACTATATGGAATGGTCAATAGATCAGTCTTAGAGAAGTTTATCTGAAGGTGGTGTTTCTTCATACATATGAATGTATGAGAGAGAAGAGCTGAGATTCATTCTGAAATAGTGGGGTGATCTTTTTATAATGACAGGTACAGCTGAGTATCATCTGCGTAACAGCAATATGAGAACCCATGCAAGTGCTTGACACAAGGAGGCGGTGTGTATTTAAAAAAGAAAGGGTCCCAGTACTGTGCCTTGGGGCACCCCAGGTAGAGTAGTATTGGAATCTGAATAGTTGTCAATTGGTTTTACAATGACCAGATGATATTTTATTCACTAAATTACCACTTTTTTTTTTTTTTTGGGGGGGGGTTCTGCAGTTTTCCAGCATCTCACACTACTACTAATGGGGGCATATATTTATATATTTGCTGGGACTTTTTCCATTATGCATATTTTTAATATACATATATACATTTTTTATACAGAACTGAGGACGGTGCTGTGCCAGATTACTTTAGGGTACCTGTTATAGATAGTGCAGACATCTTAATGAAGACATTTTAAAAACCTAAAGATTGGAAGTGACAGTAATGCTAACTGCAATAATTTCAATGTCCTGGAAGCAGGATGTCCTGTGTAACATATTTCAAGAAACATTACACAAAAAATGTTTTTCTTTTAGTATATCTACATATGTTGCACTTATTCGTATGTCCTGTAGATTGTACACACCCTGCATGAACCAAAATAATCACAGTCTCAACTCTGAAAAGATCAATCCTCAGATTCGATCTAAAAGGAGCAGGGAACTCCTGAAAAAAATACTTAAGCTATAGATCAGTTGTTGATATAATTTAACCTCATTAATAGATGAAAGGAACTCTGTTTATAACTTTATTGAATAATTATTGATATGATGTCATTTCCTTCCCCACCCACCAAGACCCATGTATGGTTGTGTCTCCACCATGTATGAGCGAGGCTGATCGCTACAGTCTGGAGGCCCTGCGGAGCATCCATCAGATGATGGACGATGACCAGGATGGCGGGATTGAGGTGGAAGAGAGCATGGAGGTACAGAACTCGCTCCTCATAAGATTTTAACCCATTTTGTTTGTTGTTGCAAATCCCTGTATGCATATGTTCTTGTATTCAAGAGTCACACTGTGTAAAGCTGTGCAACAGCAGGTGTGCTGACTGGTGGAGTCAAATGATCCTTCGAGGATAGCAACAGTTTAAGTTTGCTTTTGGCTCAGTGACAAAATTGGATTGCACTAATAGAATACTGCAACTCTGATGACCTTCATGGTCATACTTAAAGGGTGTAACTGTGCTCTGACTCCAGTTTTCTTTATTCTTCAGCCAGTTTGTTTCAGAACTTGACAGATACACTCAGTGGTATTATATTGATATAATGCTAAATGAAGAAGACCTCACAAAGTTTTTCTTAGATACCGTACAATTATACTGCAAAAGGTTTTTTGAAAAGTTGTTTTGAAAAGATTAAAGAATTTGGAAAAGTAGCCAAAAGCAAAAGACAACTGGTGCTATGAACACTTTTATAAAGGTTTTAATGTCAAAACGTTATCAGCCTGAAACATTATGTTGCATAAAGTTACGTGTTCATTTGACATATTTACTCCATGGAAGCATATTGATGCAGATCTGTTTAATCTGTCACTTTGAGAGCAGTTTCTCTCCTGCTGGACATTTTTTTGTATTACCAGTAAGTTATGTACAAAGTGTTTTGTCCAGAGAGTTTTATTATGTGACACTGGGGGTAAACCCAGAATTCCAGAAAGCCTTTGGCTTCAAGAATGCTTTTCATGGATACAGTATACAGGGTCTCGGGTTTCGGTTGCCTCAGAGACATCAGTAGACAGAAGCGGACCCATTAAAGTCCTTAAATTCCACTAGCCATCATATGAAGCCTCCACTTACAGCCAGGAATGCATTGCAAGACAGCACTGGCACACTGCAATACACACTCATGCCACTGCATCCATTTAAAAAAGTGCACTTTCAAAGCACCCACTCATTACTACTCTGAAATTCAAGTACAATAACATCAAATTAGAGACATGAAGTACTGGCCCCTTTATTTCTTTGAACGGAGGTAATGTTCAGATAATACCCTACCATTGCTTTTAAACCTAATTCTAAAACAGTCTTTCATTTCAACTCTTTGTTCTGTTATTCTCTCCTGCTGTAGTTCATCATTGAAGACATGAAGCAGCAGCAGACCCACAAACACAGCAAGCTGCACAGAGAGGACCAGCACATCACAGTGGAGGAGCTGTGGAGAGGCTGGAAGTCGTCTGAAGGTGCGTTTGAGAGCGAACATATTTGTTTGTGCCCAAAAGGTGTGAAGATGGCATCTAACTTCTTTTGTCGATTTGTCAGTACATAACTGGACTCAAGATGAGGTGCTGCGCTGGTTGAAGGAGTTTGTTGAGTTGCCACAATATGAGAGGAATTTTAAAGACTTTAAGGTCAACGGAAACACCCTCCCCAGGTGAGAATGACAGGAGGATGTGTGAGAAATGCCCTTTAAGAAGAAGCCACTTTTTCCTGCACAACACACCAACACTGAATCTGTGCTCACATCTGTTTGTAGGATTGCTGCAAATGAGCCCTCGTTCCTGAGCGGCCATCTGAGAGTTCAGGACCAGAGAGACAAACAGAAGCTCAACATCAAAGCTCTGGATGTTGTACTGTTTGGACCACCAACACGTATGAACAAATTCTCTGCCTGTTCCCTCTCTTTCGATATGTCTCTTTAATATATTATTTCAGTAGGGCCAGTTTCCCTCCTGAGCATGCACACCTATCAAGTTCTCTGTGCCTAAAATGAGTGTCCTTTCTAATATGATTCACTTTCTGGTCCATGACAGGCCCCCCCCATAACTACATGAAGGACTTGGTGCTCATTGTGTCAGTGGTGATGGGAGTCGGAGGCTGTTGGTTTGCCCAGGTCCAGAACAAAGTCAGCAAAATCCACATCACCAAGATGATTAAAGATTTAGAAAGTCTGCAGAGGGCTGAACAGAGCCTCATGGATCTACAGGAACAGTAAATATTGAGGATTTTTCTTTTCTCTGCCAGCCACTTACCTATTGTACGTAACTGAATCGACGTTGCTATTTATTTTATTTATTTATTTTATTTCAGACTGGAGCGAGCCCAGGAAGAAAACCGTAATGTGGCAGAGGAAAAACAGAATCTGGAGGAAAAGATGAGGGATGAGATTATGGGGGCGCAGGAGGAGGCTCACCGTCTGCACAAGCTGAGGCAGGGAGCAGTCAGTGAGCTCAGCCGCCTCCGATATGCAGAGGAGGAGCTGGTACAGGTAGCAACTTTACTAACGATATCCAAGGGAGTTTTTACACATGTTTGAGATGCTGTAATATTCAAATATAGGAAGCTTGTCTTAGGAGTTTCAAACAATCAGGTAAACATTCAAATCCCATTTCCAAATAAAGTGGGGAGGTTTTAAATCGTTTCGGAGCTTAGGATACTGATTATTGCAATATTCAAAGAGGGATCTGTGTCCATTTTCCCTGAATACAAGATGTCAGCTGCTCAACAGTCCGTTGTTGTTGGTGTCTGAGTCTTTTCGTCATGTTGTAGTCTTTTCTACAACTCATGTTCTATTTTCAATAGAAGACTGATCTGGAGGTCAGGCAGGTCAGTCAAGCACACACACTCTGTGCTTATGAAGCCACGCTGTTGTAAGTCATACAGAAGGAGGTCTGGCATTGTCCTGCAGATGCAACCACAGACCTTCCAGGTTGAGACGTCATCTTGATGCTATATTTTGTAAATCCAAAATTCCAATATATACGCCTTTGGTATCCTCACTTTTATGGAAGTCACTCGTCATGGTGGCTTGCATACAGTCATGCGGTTATGATGGTATGTCATCACAGACACTGGCTTTTGCATCTTTCACTGACAACAGCCTGGATATTTATTTCTATTTTTGGCACATACAAGCAGACGTATGTTTTCTTTTCTAAAACCATCTTAAAAGGAGAACTGCGGTATTTTCAACATTAAGCCTCATTTATGAGTCGTCTGCAATGTTTTAGAACCCCCCTCACCGCTTTTTTTTTAAATTTTACACTTGTCTCCGGTATTTGCCTAATTTTGATTCTTCTCAACCTGCTTCAGAATGGCAAGTCATATGCATGTCTAGAAAGGTCCGTAAAAGCACCATAAACGTCCGTTTTCAAAATCATCAACTCACCGGAGTGGTTACTGGTGTGCACTGGTAATCCATATCAAATTTCGTTCTTCTGTCGTACTTCTGTCGTGTTTTATTTGGCAGCTCGTTCATGCTCGCACTATTTTCTTAGCGGTGGCGGAGTAATATCAACGAACATCCAGTACAAAATGTCAAATAAAACACGACAGAAGCAACTTTTCGCAACGAAATTTGATATGGATTACCAGTGCACACCAGTAACCACTCCGGTGAGTTGATGATTTTGAAAACGGACGTTTATGGTGCTTTTACGGACCTTTTAGGACATGCACCATGCTTGCCATTCTGAAGCAGGTTGAGAAGAATCAAAATGAGGCAAATACAGGAGACAGCAGTAAAATAAAAAAAAACGGTGAGGGGGGTTCTAAAACATTGCAGACGACTCATAAATGTGGCTTAATGTTGAAAATACCGCAGTTCTCCTTTAAGTGTGGATTCATCTGACCAGAAAATGTCCACATTTCTACTGTTTTTCTGTCCGTCTGAGATGAACTTCTGCTCAGAGAATTAACATATGGCTTACACCTTGAGCAATTCAGTTACTGGTTACATTTATGGATGCAGCAACGGACTGTTGAATTTTTCAGGATACTGTATGTGGCTTTATTGATCATGGTCACATGACAGTTTCACTTGCAGCGAATAAGAGCTTGAAGGTCATGTGAATCCAACGGTGATATCTTTCCTTTGATTTGATGTACTGAGAATTCCCCAGTCTCTTTAAATCTTTCACAATATTATATGCTGTAGATGTTAAAAAATCAAAGTTCTTTTCAATCTGGCAACAATATTTTTTTTCTAATTTACTGATGATGGTGAGCCACAACCCACCCTTTGCTTCGAAACAAGACTTTGGTGGATTCTTCTTTTATTCTCAATAATGGCACCCTCACCTCTCACCAACCAATCTGCTTATTGTAGAATCTTCCAGAACAGTTTCAGAGCATTTTATTTTATTTTTTTTAATGAGCTGCTGACATCAACTTGTAGATATGCTTATACTTTGTAAATACAATTCAGTTGCTCAGTGAAGACACAGAAAATAATTTCTTTGGACAAATAGACTCAAACAAATGAAAGATTTACAGATTTATTATTAGTAACCAGCATCTCATAAAACGTCTAATGGGGGAAACATACATTTTAGGGTTTTTTTAATGCATTTTGTTGCAAAGTAAATGGGTAATGATTGTAATATCGCCAAACTGTGACATCTTGCTGTAATCTTTGATATGGTTGAAGTTTTAAAAAAATAAAAGAATTTATAGAATTTTGGCTCAAACATGTACAGATGCATTTGAGAAGTTTCTATTTCAGAAATGATGTTAATAAGAATGTTTACAATGGTGCTTAAAAGTTTAAAAATTTCCACAAAGCCTCCCTAAATGGCATATTAGATGAGGAATATTTTTTTAGGAGTGAGTTATGCAACAGTATCTCCCTAGAGTGAAGAATAACATTACCTAGCTAGAAGTGAGCATATTGAGTCTAATATATATACGAGTTCTAACAGAGATTTTTCTTCTCCATAATGATTTCTAACATTTGGCCGATGCCATTGGTTCAGGTCCGTGGAGCACTGAAGCAAGCAGAAAAGGACATGTGGGCTAGTTGGTCCGTCTCAGAGGCCCTTCAACAGTGGCTGCAGCTGACACATGAGGTCGAGGTCCAGTACTACAGTGTTAAAAAGCAGAGCGCAGTACTGCAACTTGCCACTGCGAAGGAAGAGGTAATGCACAAAAAGATACATAGAAACGCATACGCAGATTTGAACAGCTTTTCGAGAATTACAGACATTCCTATTAACTCACCTATACCGATGCTTTTTTTGCAGGCAGAGAAGATTAAGAAGAAGAGGAGCTCTGTGCTGGGGACACTCCATGTGGCCCACAGCTCCTCTCTGGACCAGGTTGACCACAAGATTCTGGAAGCAAAGTGAGACTGAAAATGACCTGTCCAGGTTTTGTTTTTCAAATCTATCAAAGTAAATAAGTAACATTTGGCCCCGACTGTGTGCCCCAAAGAAATGCGCTGTCTGAGGTCACAGCCTGCCTACGAGAGCGCCTTCATCGCTGGCAGCAGATCGAGCTCCTGTGTGGTTTCCCTATCATCAGGAATCCTGGTCTAGCAAAACTCACTGCTCAACTCTACTCAGACTCAAAAGCCCTGGGTCTGTCCCGAGTGCCACAGTCGTCTTGTTGGTACCACAGCTCCGCCCAGGGATCTATAGAGGATCTTATGGATGAGCCTTCTCCTCCAATCTTATCACAGATGTCAGGTAACTTACAGGAGTTACAGGAGGATTTCAAAGTATTTGTTTGGATCTCCATTGGTGTGAACCCACAAAGTATTCAGTCAGTTTGAGATCTGCTCATGGAGGACACAGCAAGTGATTTGCATACTTTTTTTAAGCTTATCAAATCACTGATTGACCTGGCATGTCTTGCTTGGAGAGAACTTTGATTGTTTTCTTACTCATAAAAGTTTTTTTTCTTCCAATTTCTTTGTAATCCTGAATGCATTTAGTGTCTTTGCATATGTCTGCACAGTAATCTTTTCTTTTTCCTATTTTATTCAGAATGAATGAAAATGATCCATGTAAGATCCAGCATCAAAGATATCAGCGCCAAAAGTCATATCACAAATGTCCTGGATGTGCTTGAGTTTTTAGCTTCAGAGTCGTGTTTGTAGGACTAGTTATGTGACAATAAATTTGCAGTTAAAAATAGTGACAAATGAGGTGAATAACATTAATCATCTGATTACGACATAATTCTGCTAGAAAATGTTTGGATCCTGGCATATCTGTGTTACTGTTTACATTTACCACTTAAAGATTGTTGCATTGTGTAACAATTGTTCCTTACACTTCGGTACATTTTTAGACTTCAGAGTTAAAATTCTTCAATCACCTAGAACAACTAGAGCCACTAAACATTTTGAAATGTATTTTCTCCCAATCTGTAGAATGTCCTCACACTGGCTGTAATCTTGGATTAAATCAAGTTTAAAGGACAGCATCAAATTCAACCTTAGAAAAGCAGACAAGCCAGTTGATGTTTTAGAAGACCCATGGCAGACACTGTATCTCACTGCTATAAAGTCCTATGTTCAAGTAAAAATAATCTGTTTGAGTCCCTCCAAGGACAGTACCCCCCATAGTTGTCTATCTTATCAGCTGTTCTCTCTCCCGACGCCTGAGATCCTAATCTAATCCCTCATATGTGGTATGCAGTTGACAAGGCATGAGCAGCCTGTCTTACAGAACACCACAGGATACACCTGATGTCAATACCCCAATAGGTCAGAGCTGTTTTGGTGACAACTGGCCAAACAATTAATGTTATGACTAAGATGTGTATATAATTAATTAAAGAGATAATTCATTGTCTGTACAGAGTTCAGAAGGAGGACAAATGACACCATGTTGGTTAGCCATACAATAGTTTACTAACAAACTGTGTCCTTCCTCCAGTTCCAATTTCACCTATTAAGCGATCTCCTCGACAACTGGGATCCACCATATGTAGGGCACGTCGTCCTGGCATCATCAGTCAGCCACCAGCTGCCATGATGTCCCCGGACCCTGACCTTCTACTACCCATCCGATCCCCTTATCCTTGCTATGATGAGGGAGAGGAGCTCTTCCGGAAAACTCTAAAAAAACAGTACGTCTCTCTAACTCCTAAGTCCACATTGATTTTACATACTGCTCATTTTAACAACGATAGTCAACACCTTTGTTGAGATATTTGCAATTAACCCCTCTCGCTTGTGTCCTCTCATTCTGCTATGCCTAATTTTTTTATTATTAACAGGGATTCCCAGGAGAAATTCATAGATCAAGACTATATAACATCCCCTCCTGTCAGCAAAATGTTTCCAGGTTCCACTGTCGATGTTTCCCCTCGAAAGTTCTATCACAATGAGGCTGAACTGCTTGCAGACAGTTCAGTTATAAAGCCTTTGGGTGAAGAAGTTGAAGCTCCAGTTCGCAAAATTTCTGTGGAAGAGTGTGAAGCTGCTGTAGATATGACTGTTTCCTACAGGAAAAAGGCTAACGACAAAACCATGGATGCCTCCTTGCAAACCTCTTCTTTGAGGATCACTACAGATGAGTCTTTCATAAATGCTGCATCAAAGAAGATGTCCCGAGACAGGAGTGAAGTTCCCACAGATGCTGAGTTTTCACCCAGGAAATTAGAAAAAGATACAGGCGGGGATTTAATTGACATTTCCTCTTGGAATGTCTACACAGAAAGATCTGATCTACCACTGGATGTGAGAAAGATTCATTGGACTGAATTAGAAGCTTTAACAAATGCACCAAGGAAGATATCAAGAGATATGATGGGGGTGTCACTGGACTCTGCCTCAAAAAAGATGACAAGAGATGATGCTGACCATCTAGCTGAATCCACAAGGATTACGAGAGATTCAGTGGGAATGTCACAGGACACAGGTTCAAGGAAGTTTACACTGAACACAAGACAGCGTCAGCTTGATTCCTCTGCGAGGGTGTTAGCAAAGGACAAAATGGCTGAGGCTGCTAGGACACCACTAAGAAACGCATCTCTAGATGAGCCAGAGTATTGTACAGATAATGCCTCTATAAAGAGGTTGCAGAGAGATTCATCTGAAGCTCTTTCAGATATCTCATCCTCAACATATAGACAGGAGTTTGGTTTGGAGCCATTAACAGGTAAAGAGACGCCAAGAAATGAGGTGTCTGCTAGTTCTCTCAGAAAGAGAATAACAAGACTACTTAGAGATGACATTAACAGTTCAGCAGACATCATCACTGGGAACATCCCCTGTGACAGAGTTGATGTTCCAATGGAAATACCTAAACATCTAAAACTTAGGGAAGAGTTGGGAGCACCAGAATCAAGTTCTTTGCCCTGTCGAATTGGACAGCCAGACCTTATGTTAACTTCCCAGGTGCCTTGGAAGTCGTCAACAGACCTTTATACCATTGGCCCATTGAGCCAGCTTGTGTATAATGGAATCCTTGAAAAGTCGTACAGCTCTATGGCTTCAACCCCAACCATCCTCTCTGCCTCCACACCCAACCTGCCTGAGAGCAGGCTGTTAGCAGAGGCGGAGTCACCAATTCCGCCACAAAAAGTTGCTCTCTCATCTCTTGCATCACCCCCTGAGAGTGGAGATGACAAGAACAAAGATAAGGAGAAAAGCAAGAAAATGTTAAAGCTTAAAAATCTTTTTAAGAAGAGAAATGAGCCAGCTCCAGATAAGCTTCATAGTGGTCTCCCGAAACTCTGACAATCAGCAGAAAATTTTATTTCCTTATGAGTTTTATTGAGTCGAGTTGAAGTTGGAGTTTCAGAGCCTCTTTAGCCTAATTTTTACTGCATAAGTTCACTTTTTGTCCAAGTGATGCCATGGGAGGCAGGATAGAAAACCTCTATGTCTATGCATGTGTGAATGTAGAGTGGTCATCACCATTACTGCCTTTTGACCAACAGAGAATCAGTTTTCTTTTTTTTGTTTGTTTTCCCACCAGTTCTGGTGAACCACAGAACTAGCTGCCCTATTACGTGTACTCGTTGCCAGTAATGCCATCAGGTTTCCCAACGAGTCCTCCAGTTGAAACGGTTAAATTAGTTGCTGATGACTCATGAGCAGATATCAGGCGGGGGGCAGGTAAGCATTGCTCTTTAAACATTGGCTTTTGTGTGACGTGAGATCAAGATCAACATGACAACACTTTTACTCAACCACATTTGTCACTTTCTGGTTGGGTTTGGGCGTTAAGAATACTTGGTTTGGGTTAGAAAACAATCAGAGTTAGATCACAAATACATTTTTTTTACAATGTGCTCTTCATTTTCATGGCCACCCCTTTGCTGAATACCTAGGTTAGATGTGAACACAGCACGTTATGACGAAACTTTCTGGTTGGCTTTTGCTTAGGGTTAGAAATCAAAACTGCTTGGGTAAGATCATGATATCATCATAACAATCAAGGGTAGGTGTTTTAAAAGCTTTTTTTTTTTTTTTACTTTGCGTCCATTACCCTCTAGCATCTTCATGGTTAACTTCATGTGTAGTTGCTTTTACAACCACTAGAGGTCACTCACATATTCTAAACAGAATTATTTACTGTATCTGTCTCATGAGCAAACATCACATGGACACGTTTTGAGGAGGACAGTCATGGATTCCAGTTTGATACCAACTGGTATCTAGTTTTTGTTGAGAACCAATATTTTTTTGGTTCTGAGCCTGATACTTACATTTGGGAAAAATGTCGAAAACCACTTTGAGAATGAAACCAGTTCTTTGTTGATCTGAATTCAGTGCTCCTCCGAAGAATTTCCTCATACGGGTGAAAAATTTACTGTCGTTATCAGCTAGAGAAATAGCTTGACAACTTATTAGAACAATCTTTAAAAGAAAAAATTCTTCGTGAAAACAGAATAATAAAAGAAATTACACTCAACACAAACACTAAGCAATGAGGTGGATCGTTTAATGTAGTTTGTTTTATATTTAAAGTTGCTTTTACTTTATTAATAAGTCTTACAGACACATGGCTAATACCATATTATTTCAGATGTAAGGTTTTGATGCATTGTTTAGACTGAAAGATTAAGTGATGTGTTAAAGGATGCTGCTTTTCTGTATAAGGCAATGCTTGAATTCATTATAAACCTCAAATTAAGATATTCACTGACTGCACTCAGAGTTATGTTTTACCTTTCATTAATGTTCAGAACACATCTTCCTTCTGAACTGGATCTGAGTTCAGCAATATTAAACATGAAACTTGCACACGTTAGTTTTGATAAGACTATCTTGAACAGTTTTGATTTTGTCACATTTTAAGTGGGTGAAGTTCAGGTGTGAAACGTGTTTTAGAATATTTTCATTCACCACTGAGGATTTTGCATCAGAATCTTGGTGTTTGAGGTTCGATCACAAAATGATCAAAACACACCCGCATGGTGCTGTTGAGGCAAGTTTTTTTTAGATTTGAAATTGTCTCTCATTTTGGCTTGACTATTTATTACACTGTAACTTAGAATCTATACTTGATTTCAATTCAAGTATTTAGTGTCCTTCAAAATTTTGAACAGCAGAATTGGTGCGCCAAGGAAACATATTGTACAGCTAATAGTTATTTACTATACTACAAATAAAATATTTATATGGTTTTATCCCTGTTATGTTTTATGGACTATCAAATAATGTTGACGGTATGATTGTATGTTTTGAAAAAGTTTCTCTTCCGTAGAAGGAATCTTTCAAAAGGCCTTAATGATTTTTCTCCACAATGTTTTAAAGTTCACTTACAAGGAGTGGTTTATTTACAAAATGTTGCTTCCAAAGTAAATTCCCTCGCATCTGGAAGAAACTGGCGAACTAAAAAGTTTTTAAATGAAAATGAATGTATGGTGAATACTATCCATTTGACCACAGGAAATAATATAGTTGAAAAATGGACTGATCCTTAAAGTTTCCTCAGAAGAATTTATTGAAATTGCTGCATTTTAATTTGACAGGTGCACACAAACATTTAGCTTGAGAGGCTTTGCAGATGTCCTAGCCACATTTGTTTCTAAAAAAAATGCATTTAAATCATTTAAATGCGTGCTTTGAACCCTCAGTTATTTCACTTGGTGCAGGATTTATGCCATTTTATTGTATACAGGCGTTAAGACTGAGCCTTTGTTTTCAATTTCAGATAATTAGTAAGTTAAGTTTACATTTGGACTGGAATGTAAGTCGATATATATATGTTTTGTATTTATTTATAGATTTCCTTTTCATTATGCCTTTAGATTTCTTTGTTTCCTTGTTAGATGTAAATGTTTAAATGTTACCCATGGTCTTAGAAAAGAACACCTTTTGAATTATTGGATGAAAATTTGATTTCACTTGTTATTTAAGCCGTTATTTGTTTAATTGTTAGAAACTGTGGATGACCTATAGCCTGGAAAACCAGCGCCAACTGCTGGACGGCAAAATGTTTTGCCTGCGGTTGGGTCTGGCCTCGATCCACTTGTCATTTTGAAAATACTGCCCTGAATCTGGCAGATGGCAACTAAACCAATCACAACGCAGAGATGTGTTTTGAATCAACGCGGGCGGGCCAGAGGGTTCTGGTGCGGGGTTTTGAGGGAGTGACGACAGAGCAGTGCGACGTTGGGCAGTGGAAGCGAACATAGACAAGCGAAAGCACAACAAGAAAGATGGCGGCGGCAATGGAACAGTGCTCGTTTGATTCAGCCTTGGCACACAGCCATTATAACGAACAGCCTTGCCACTCTGTATTAAGCCCCATTGTACCGGCTTTTTGGCTGCAGTTCCACCAGAATTCCACTGGGAGCGTCGGTGGAGACCAGAATGAATGGGACCCTATGGAGCTAGATGCTACAAATGGTCAGTTTCACCTAAGTCTCCTCAAGAGCGCTCAGATTTGAATGTAGTTTCTGAGAGCTCAACATGGGTTTCAAGTAAAAAATCTACTGAACGAGTACATATATCGCTTTGATTTCTTACTGGTTGGCTTCTTGTTGTCCACAACGCGCTAGCATTGTGCTAATGACGGCTGGTCGACCCGCTATGTATGACGTCATATACACTTCAAATCCTTTTTTTAAGCAAATGAGTGGCTCTAAAAATCTAAAACTCAGCCATGGGTATTTTCTAAACACCCTTTTTCGAAAACAACATTAGAATTACTAGAGAAAAAAATATATCTTGAGATAAGGGCACGAAAGGGCGTATAGCTCCATAGGACTTCATTCATTCTGGTCTCCAAAATTGGGCGCCCCACGTGGAAAGAGGGTGGAACTGCAACCAAAATCGCCTCGTTGGAAACCGGAAATGCACCGTGAGTGGCGTATCTGTCCTATTATAGAATCTGTGCTTGGCATCAGTTTTGGAAGAGTCCCCTCCCACCAAAGCTTTCTGTCGCGCTTACTACGTCACAGTCATTTGCGCTGATTGGTCAGAGCGTTGGCCTATAGGCACAGACGCGGTTTGAAAGACAACGGGTTGTGCTCATCAACAATGTTCCGTTGTATCCATTGATCGGTGCCAGACTAAATTAGACATCCAATCCATTTAGGCTGGTTTATCAGGCTAGATGACCTAAGTAAAAGGTGATACAATTAGAAAATGTTGGGAATTGTTCTGCAATAAAAATCTTAACATGCTGTCTTTATCATTTGTGAAAGAAATGCGACTCTGAAATTGAATCATGAAGGTCATCATTGTTGAATTTACACAATGAAAGTCTGTTCCTATTCAGAATGAAATAAAAGTAGAAAAAAAATACAACAAATGACAACATAATCGGTGTGATGTATGGGTGTCACGATGGATGACTGGTACTGGCGATCATTACAATATTTTACAAATTAAATATCAATATTGTGTCAATGATGCAATATAATCTCGTGATCTGATCTCGTTTTTCTGTCCATATTTCCATCAAATAATTACTGTGAATGCTTTTAGCCATTATAATCATGCGGTGAAAATCTAATACTGCAGTTTCCTCCTTTCTTTGGCAAAAAAAATACATCTGAAAGAGCTGTCTGCGCTTTGCGCTTGGGCTGCACTTGAGCTCCTGATTTCGACAGAGAAGAAGTGTGTGTGGTATAATAACAGATTACGTATCTGATTCTGCTGCATGACCTTTGAAAGGGGAGGTTAGTTCTTTATTATGATTCGAATACTCAACTAATTAACGTGTACATCCCAGAGGCCCCTCTCCCCTTTTATTCTCCATAGTTTTAGTGTGAGTTTTTGCTGACCCACTTAAAGTTTTAGTTGAATCTAACCTTTTTGCTCAGCAGTAAGTAAGACTCGATGGGTGAAGTTCCCTCATTAAAAGGGACAAAATGAAACAGAGCGCTGCAAGCTCATCACAGTAGAAAGAGATAAATCATTAAGCTTTAGAAGAAGTTTGGAGTCTTGAGCTCAACTTGGGTCCAAGTCTCTTCTAGTAGTTTCTTTCTATCCAGCATTTCCTGTCATCTCCACTAGAGGTCAGACGTATTTTAAAGAAAGTCACCTCACCCTGGCAAACTTCACACTGCTGTGAATAATTATAGCTCCTTTGAATTAACACTGAAGCATCAGACCATTAATAAACAAATGTATACCCACATGTATTCATTAAGGGGAACTGTGTATCTAAAAGTTGACGTCAGTGGCATTATAATGCAGCAGAATCTTTGTATGAAACCATCTTGTGATCCAAGCTTATAGTCTTGAAAAAGCATATGAGCTATATGACGATATAATTATATCTGTTATGTGATTATCATTATAAAATAACTGCATTCTGAGCTTCTGTAGAGTAGCTGTCACCTAGATGACAGGAAACACACTGTAGTTATGCAGCAACACTTTCAGCAGGCTTGAATCTGCCTGCATGTTGACCTACACGGTTGTTTGAGGGACTGTGGGTTTCCTGTAAATCTTAGATGATCACAAGGGCAGTATAATGTGGTTGTCTTCTTTGCAAATGACTTAAAACGTCTTCTAAACTAGAATCAAGATGAAGGGAAAATAAAAGAAAGTGTGTGTTTCGAAAAGCCGCGGTCCATACCACTAACATTGCGATCAAGTGCTCTGCTCATTTCTTCTAAATGCTTTATTCTGTCCAGGGTCACATCCTGCACAGGTCACGAGTCCCTCACGGAGCTAACACAAAAAACAAACAACCACACAACACTCACGAATATCCGAACACACATGTTTTAGGAGAGCAGGAAGAAACTGGAGGAAACTCACACACGGAAAAAGTAAACCATGAACCCCAGGCGAGGTTGAAACCAGGGGCCCCCCAGCTGTGAGGCCGCAGTGCCAACCTGCTGACAGCCGCGCCTGTTACGGTGTTTACTGCTCGGAAGCAGGGGACTGCTCGGTCTGTACTTCGGTCTGCACAGTTTACACAGCCCGTAGTGATACGAAGGTAGAGAGAAATAGCACCAAGCATTTGTGAGGTCTGACTTTTTCCTGGAGAACGATTTTGTGATGCAAATGTATTACTCTTTTGAACGCATATTGCTTTGAGAAGCAAAATGCTTTATTTTTTAAGCCCCAGCCAACTAGCCGGACTGCTTTTGTCAACGCCAAAACGAGGCTGGAACTCGGCTCACAGCACGCAGCGGGGGGTAAGTCAATGTTCATAAATGATATTGCTAGTATGGGATGTCATACAGCTTCATGTCAAAAGAGCTTGTTAAGCTTCAGCTTTAGATGGTCAGATGTGACTATTTCACATTAACACCTTTTTATAACATCCAAAATGTTAACCTACACAAACACTGTGTTACTGTTAGAGGTTTTAGATTAATTTCGTCCTTGATTAATCGATATTTCATTCACTTAATGAAACGAGAGGTCTAAGTTTCAGTGAGTCAAAATTTATGTTAAGTTCCATGTACGTGTTTATGTAATACATAAATTCACTGATATTATTTTAATTCAATAGACACTCTTATCAAGGTGAGGTGGTGATTGCCAGAGGGAAACGGTCGTTAAAAAACATATAGCCTATACTACAAAACATGTTTAAGGAGGGAATACATGAATGTTTAACAGGTATTTATATAAATCATACTATTTGCCCAATTAAACAATCCTGATCAGTCTGAGAGACTGAATGAGATTGAATGCCTATCATAGCTACCATCCTTATCTCTCATCTGTTGTTCCTTATCCAACTTTGTACAAAGAATAAAGACATTTGATAAACATGACCTGTCCTGTCTCTGCTCTGGCAGTATTTGCAAAGGGCCAAATGCAGAATTTGGTATTATTGGTAGTTCCGTTTCTCGGCTCCTCCAGTCCAGCTGTCAAAGTGTCCTTGGGCAAGACACTGAATCCAAAGTTGCCATGGATGCTGTGCATCAGCGTGTGAATGTGTGTGTGTAAATGATTAGGGCTGAACCTGTGGTTGTGCATCAGCTGTGTGATCATGAGAAGGCTGAAGAAGCAGGAGTGACAAGATATCACCGGCTGCTGGGGTGCAAACTCGGACAGGTAGGCAAGCAGAGGCAAAACATACAGAGAATGGATTTGTTTTATGAAACCAAGTTCACATCAGTCATAATGATATTATGCAGTAATGAATGTATGTATGAGGCTGTTGAGTAATATTTTGTATGCCTATGTCTCCAACGATAAGCTGGCTAATATTGTTTGTTTGTCTGTGTGTGTGTGTTCCCCTCATGATCCAGATATTTTGGAAATGAAAAGTGTTGCCACATGATCTTTGGAGCCAGTGAGTATTCATGTTATCCTGACCTAAAAACTGTGAATGGATAATGTGCAAACTATTGGCCATATTACTGCCAGTTTGTTAGCACAAAGACGGACAATGTACTCATCTATGCTGTATGAATCCAGTGGTGTCAAATGGTTAACAATGGTTAAACAACTTCTTCCAAATATGAAAATGTACACAGTGTCTCAAACATGAATCCCTGTTTTCTATGATTTTTCCATCATGCTGGCCTGTAGTATTTGTAACACAATGGGAGTGCGCAGTAATGTAATTAGGCTGGTGATTCCCCAAAGTTATCCAGGAAATAGCCCTGCAGTCCAATGGCCACTTTAACATCCTTTCTGGGTAAAAACCTTTAACTATATCCTATAAAAAGCAATAAAATACAACAAAATCAAATAAGATAAAATAAGACAAAAGTGTCATCATACTATTGGGTATTGAAAGGAATCCTAATAAGTAGGTTTTTAGCCTAGATTTGAAGAGGCCCAGGTCAGAAATAAGGGTGAGTAGGTAATGACTGAATTTTCATTTAAAGTGAACTATAAATGAAATCTTACTTTACATTAAACTTTTGTTTGAACTTTTGATGAATGAAATAAACAAATAAACATTAAAGACCTTTCAGTAATACTTTCTCTCTGTGTGTGTCCCCTCCAGGATCACCAGACCATTACTGGCAATTTGGAGGAGGATTCTGATTTTTCTGCTTCTTCTGCTGTGTTGCACCTCTGTTACAGATTCAATGAACTTTTGTGGTATGTTTTGATTTTACTTAATAATAAATACACTGTATAGTTGGGATTCTTAATTAAAACACTGTAATGCTTGTCCACAAATGTTATCAGAACTACCTTATACAGAGCCCCCAAGTGTTAGGAGAATATTGGGGAAACAATATAAAAGTTGAGGGGGGGGGGGGGAAGCTAAAAAAAACACAAGACCACAACCCTCTCAGCTCAACAGCACAAGTTGTTGCTCTCTCTATCCATCAAAGGTGAACTTTTGACCTCATTTTGATAGAAATGTGAACAGAAACACATTACACACATGGAGAAATACCGTTTTTAGTTTTTCAGTTCCTCCTGGGGGGGCTCTAAAGAACTGTTTGTGAATGATTGGTTGATATTGTAAATTTACATCTGAATACATTAAATAAAAAGGTTTTAAAATCAATAGTGATGTCTACTTTATTTGTAATTAATTTCCCACAACATTTAGCATTTTACCTTTTTTGAAGGTGATGGATCATAATTATTTGGGGGGCAATCTGTAAAATAACAGTATTTTCCTGAATAACTATTAGGATTGTCTCTTTATTGAAAGTGATTGATCATAATAATTTGGGAAAAATCTGTAAAATAACAATATTTTTCTGTAAATTGTTAAATTAAATTTTCTTTAAATGTAATGTTTTTGCACATTCATTTGAATGATAGTTTTTTACTTAAATTTTCCAGTGTTTGTTTGGTAGCCGTAGCTGCCAGTCATTTACCGTTTTTGTTTTTACAGTGTGGGCCTAAATCGTTCTGGGATTTGTAAACCGTCAGCAGGCTTTTAAAATCTATTCTGTGACTGACTGGAAGCCAGAGTAAAGATTTTAAAGCTGCTGTGATGTGTTCAGATCTCTTAGTCCGGGTTAAAACTCTAGCAGCAGCGTTCTGGATGAGCTGCAGATGTTTAATGCTCTTTTTGGGAAGTCCAGTTAAAAGAGCATTACAGTAATCGAGTCTACTGGAGATGAATGCATGGATGAGTTTCTCCTGGTCTCCTGATTATTATAATTTGAGCTAATAGGTTAGCCAACAAGGTATAGCAATATTACAAAAGCACATCCATAAATGCAATGTGAACATGATGAACTTTATTTCATTTGCAACAGGATGTCAGGAGCAGAATTTCACTTAAATTTTTTTTACAGCTGAATAATCCTTACATTCTTCATCTAAGTGAAATATTTCAATATCGCAGAATATGAAATATGGTACAATTTACGGGGGGGGGAACCCTCTGTTGTCTTTGATTACGCATGAACTCAAGATAACACTTTAAAAAAGAAACGGAACCTTGTAAAAGTGTGTGGGTTTTGAAATTTCACACAGATGAGAAACAATATAGAAACGCATGTCAACATGTGTTTTAACAAGTTAAACAGTATAACAACATAACCAACAATGAGTACCTTAGATGGAACTCATGCAAAACATGAGATAACAAAAGTCAATCTTAAGAGGCTGTTAAGGGGAAGACAGGTCAGTCACAATCCTCATCACAGAAGGTTCCCAGAAATTTCCTTTAAATTATGAACCCATCTCTGCGCAGGAGCCGGTTGGTCTGTTCTGAGGTCGGAACACGACTCGTGTTAAACACCCACCTTCATCCTAAAAGGCAATTTGATATTGAAAAAAACAGCTTGACATTAAGCGCTGGAGTAGATATGAAAGATTTGTAAAATAGTGACACATAAAACACAAAGAATACACGAAGAATGAAAAGAATCCCTGCTTACCTGACCGGGTTTCGTTTGTCCTCCTGCGTCAGGTCTTTCCTGGTGATGTGGAGCTACTTCCTCTACAATTGTTAACACAGCATCATTTTACAATAACGCCCAAATACTCTTGATGAATTTACTAATGATCAATTTAAACAATTCTCTGGATATGAACAATTTATTTAAGAGAACTGCTTATGGTATTCAGAGAATAACTGAGAGAACTATGGTTACCTGTTTTCTGACAGAAGAGATAAACTAAAATCATGGAGAGAAAAGAGGAGAGAATAGTAAAGGCTGGAGCGAACGCCAACATCCAGGTGACGTGGCTGGTGTTTCTCTGCGATCTGTTCCCCTCTCCTACAATCAGAGAAACATTAGAAATTTATACACGCCACCGTGCTGTTTAGGTTTTCGTATGCCGTAAAATGCTTCACTGAGTATTATTGTATTTTTTTCTCCCCCAAACTCACTTGAAGTCAATATCAGATTATTACTTATGACTAAATTTAAATTTGGAACATGGGTGATGAGATTTTCTATCTTCTCAAAACTAATATACATGGAACTTAAAGTGCAGCACAATTTCAGTCATGAGTTTTTACCACCAGTGACATAATAGAAAAAGTACTTACTGATGGTGAGCCTTGTTGTGGTGTTGCTGTATCTGTAAATAGATTTTGGAGCAATGCGTTCTTTATCCTCCACCTTCGGCTCTTCAGTTCCACAGTAGTAAATTCCCTCATCAGACTCGGTGACGTTCATGATCAGCAGATCGTAGGAATAAGAAGAAGAATTCTTCATTAATTTATAACGTGGATATTTATGAAAATGTTTCCACGCCATAGCAAGAGTAGGCTGGTTCTCATGGGAACAGTTCCTGTACCAGACTGTGTATGTTCCAGTTGACAGTTTGCAGTCGCAGTGGAGAGTGATGTTGTCTCCCGGTCCGACTGTCACCGCCAATTCTGATCCTGAAATCCCACAATGACTGCAGGAAACGACACCTGGAAGAAATGACAAAACCATGGGATTAAATTTTATAAGAATTTACATTAACGCTGAGCAGAAAATCATCAAAACTACAAGGATGAAATCATTTTTGGAACAGCTTTGGACAACTGTTCGTTAAATGTTGAAAACAAAAAAACAATGTTACCCAAGAGAAAAACCTGAACAATCATAAGCAGTTGTTCCATGACTGATGACGGCCTGTAAAGCTAAAAGAGTGTCACACGCTTTACTGGCGCCTGATAGAAACTATGCAAACGTTTCCATTGAAGGTGATGAAGCTGTTGATTGGCTAGCTGAATGGAACATTTTATTCTGTGGTTTTCTTTTCTTGTTTTTTTTTTTGGGGTGCAATGCAAAATGAGCAGCGGAATGAATTTTGAGTTAATACTACATCAAGGAACTTCATGTTTATACAATCTACAATAAAACCAGCCACACAGAAAGTTTGAACTGAGGATCTTCAGACCGGACAAAGTCCATTTTTTCTTTTGGACTGCCTCATTATATTATCGACATTCTGATTGTTTATGAGGCACATACAGGTCCTGAATATGCTTCAAATGCACATGTTGCCGACAACGACGTTATAATGCTGAATCAAAATTGTCAATATATTGTTATTTGTCAGAATGAATATGCCCAGAGTCGTGGATCAGGATGAATTCAGCAGCCACAGTGAACAGTGTTTTTTTCCCTCCACTTTCCTCTCTTCAGTTCCACAGTAGTAAATGCGCTCATCAAGACTCGGTGATGTTCACGATCAGTAGTTTGAAGGAATCAGAAGAAGAATTTCTCATATATTTACAATGTGAATATTTCTGAAAATGTTTCCAGCCTTTGTCAGGCTTTGCATGTAGAACAAAAGTAGGCTGGTTCCCATGGAAACAGTTCCTGAACCAGACTATGTATGTTCCAGTAAACCGTTTGCAGTCACAATGGAGAGTGATGTTGTCTCCCGGTCCGACTGTCACCGCCAACACTGATCCAAAGATTTGATTCTGGCTGCAAAAAAAGAAAAATCCTGGAAACACAAACACAGTGTGACCGATCTGTGCAATACTGCAAATGACGCTCACACTAAATAAACAAATAAAGAAAGAAAGAAAGGAATATTCGGTTATTTGAGGTGGATAATAGGAACAAGACTGTAATCTTCAAAGTTTTTAACAAAAGACATACCAAAGAGAACGATGAGAAAATGAATTTCTTCCATGTTTAAAGATGACCTGTTGTTTGAAAGCAGGAGAAAGACTCTGGACTTGCTGTCATTTATAACCATGGCAGACGTTTCCACTCGAGGACATTTGAGTGGTGATTGGTGCACCGAACAAAAGATTTTTGCCTGTGGCTTTTTTCTATTGGCCTGCCACGGTTTGACAGCACTGTTTTATGTAAAGACAGTAAAGATTTTTTTACATGATATTAAAACACACTTCTTCAAATGAACAGGATTTTTTTAGTTTTTTTTACAGAGATGAACCATTTTTATACAGTTCTATAACAGTTATAAACTTCAGTTTTGATAACGTACTAAAACCTTGTACAGCTTCATATGACATCATGAGCTGTTGCATTTTGAATGGTTCGATGTGCGATTAATTCAATTTTTTTGCCTTACTTTTATTATTGTAAGTTTGCTACTAAAGCAAAATCTTACAGAAGTGACAAGTGCAACCGATGAGGGTCCGTCTACCCCCCCTCCTTCCTCTGATGTCTGAGCTCTGAGTTTGTGGGAGGCGACATGTGAAAGAGCACTGACAGAGGCCGGGCACCTGCCCTGTCTTTATGAACCAGAACACAATGCTTTCTTCAAGTTTCTAAATGATTCATAGTCGAAGCATTTATACAAGTGAAATACCGTTTTTTGCTATGAATATATCAAAGTCACTTCCTGGTTCAGTTTAGACAATGACCATACTTGGTTAGCTTTAGAAAATGATCGTGCTTAAGGCTAAAATGTTTTTTTATTTGATTTTTTACAACACAACTATTACCTTCATGGATGGCATTTTTTTAACTTCACATGAAGTTCCTTTCACTTCCACTGTAACATATTCTTTAAACATAATTATAGGGCATGTCCACTTGCATAAAGAACAGTCTGGAGCCTTGGTATGTGGCTAATTTAATTTATGAACAGAAGTTGAGCTCAGAAATTTAACAAAATCACAAACTAATGATAGAATTTAGGAAGAGTGAGTGAGTGAAGGCACCACACTGTATAGAACAGGTACCTGTTTTCTTGCATAGGTGATAAGCCAAAAGAGAGAGGAGGAGAAAGGAGAGGCCAGCGAAAGCTGGACACAGGAAGAGCAGCAGCCTCTGGTAGGTGGTCCAGTCTTGTGGAGGAAGTTGACCAGTTGAAGTTGAATTCAGAGGCTCACTACGGTCTAAATTAATCAGAAACATTCTTCAGTTAGGACTTTTTTTTTTGCAACTTTAGTCTTCTAAATATGTGTCATAAAAATCAACCCTTTAAAGTTCTGTGTCACATCTATAGCAATCTATTGGCATAAATGCAACAAGATATTCAAAACCACATTTTCATCACCTTATTATGAGTAAATGACACAAAGCCCTTACCACTCTAATATGTTGCATCTAGGCTATTGGAAGGTCCACCTTAGAAAACTCAGTAAACTGTCCACAACTGTGAGCCCAAACTGAGCAACACTAGGGCACTACAAATCAGAAACACTCGTCAAATTCTAATACACAGAATTAGAATGGTTCTCATATTTAACACCAGGCCAGCGTGATACTGGGCCAGTCCTGCGAAGACAGCTCACTTAACCTTGTAGCACCCAAGCATATGAATAATCATTGAAAAAAATCATTTTGGCTCTTCTTGCATCTTTTTGGGTTGGAATAAACCAATATTTTTGGAATTGGGCTATTTTTGATCATTTTAGGCAATGTTGCATATTTGCAACTGTGGGCTTTCCTGATTAATTTTGTAATAATACAATTTGGAGACCTGACCTCCCATTACCGCTGTGAAAGGTGGACAAAGCAGACCACACCAAACGAGACCAGAACGAACTAGAACAGACCACCGCAAAGCAGAGTGTAATTCACTGAGCCAAGAAAATGATTGCTGGGACAACTGTCTGCACTTAAAATGTAATGTAAAAAAATATTACACATGAATGTAAATAATGTATGTAAATTTAAAAAATCAAATAATGTAATGTAAATAAAAATACAAATAAAAATATAATGTAAATAAATAATGTAAATAAATAAAAAGCTTGTTGCATATTTGCAACTGTGGGTGCTACAAGGTTAAACAAATGAGCAGAAGTGAGATGATCAAGAACTTGAACTTGAACTTGAAAGGAAAAAACACTTAGTTATTGGATAAGAACCTTATCCCACCTGTGAAACGTGGAGGTGGCCAAAGATGGCATCCATGGTTGGAACAAACAATTGTAATTAATTGGAGCCAGTGATGCTAACGAACTAAACAAACTGATCAGGAAGGCTGGCTCCATTATTTAAACACAATCACATTCAGGCCGTGATGGAGAGGAGGACATCATGGATAATCCTGACCACCCTCTCCATCACATACTGGTCAAAAAGCAGAGTTCATTATCCAGGAGCTCATTCAGTTCTGCTGTCACAAAGGCTGCTACAGGAAGTCCTTCCTGCAATATGCCAACAGACGATACAGCAGTTCACCTCTGCCTAACAGGGAGCACACCGGACTCCACAGTGAATAAGTATTCATCTGTGTTTATAAATACATGCACTCATGTTCAACTTAATTATTTATTATACATACACTGCCTATTTGCACATGACTTAATTTTGCTCATCATTCTTTTGTAATTACTTTTATTTCGATACATAATGCATTTATTTTTAAATTCAAATTGCCACTATTTTCTTATGATTTATCATCCATCCATTTTCTGTACCGCTGAATCCGTCGGTCGGGTCGCGGGAGGGCTGGAGCCTATCCCAGCGGTCAATGGGCGAGAGGCAGGGTACACCCTGGACAGGTCGCCAGTATGATTTATCATTACTCTTATTTTTCTATTGCACTGTGCTCTGTCCTGGCTGCTGTAACACAGAAATGTTCCCGCTTGGGATCTTATCTTATCTTGGTCCACATCCTGACTGGCCAGAGCTGAGTCACTTTTTAATTTGCTTGGCAAACCTATTGCCTAAGCAATGGATTTTAATCCCATGCACAATGTTTTCCTAAACCTAACCGAGTAGATTTGGATGCTAAACTGAGACAGGAAAATGTGCTGCCCAAACCTACCCAAATTGCAAGTGAACCCAAAACTAAAACAGTGAATGAATGAAAACAAGAAAGTCCTAAAATACTTGTTTCAAAACTGTCTTGAACCGAGTCACATATTTAAGGGGGTTAACATTTCTGACCTTCCTCCACCCCCCTCCAGCCACGTTATAAGACTCTGAATTGCCACTTTTTTTTTTTTAAGTAAACAAGAATGACACTTGTCAGCATCAGGAGCCCAGATGCAGAAGGAAGGTGTTTGTGTATCAGAGATGGCAGGCGCTTTGACATCTAGGCAATGTTAACATCTCTGCAGTCATAAACTGGCTGTTATATGACTGCAGCGATGTTAGTGTGGTTTTCCTGTCAGTCTTACATGGGCCACATGTGGTTGAGGCCTCGCTGTTGACAATTATCCCCTCGTTCTTTTAAAACTATGCGCTAAAGGTGGTGTGATTGACGCTTAAGATAAGAAAAAAACAGGAAATGGCCCAAGAGCAGGTACCATGTCTTCTTACAAGCTCAGTTAGCTGGGAAACTTTTAGAGTTTGAGTATTTTTTGGACTTTGGTCTTGGGTTTCTGGGTTGATTGTTTCACTTTGGTTTGTGTTCTTGAGTCATCAGGTTTGTTATCAGGATTTCTCAATTTTGTTTTCTAGTCTTTAGTTTGCTTTTTAAGCTACTCATCTTTTGTCTTTATTTGTTTCTCTTTAGGCCTTTCTTGTCTTAGTTATTTTTGTTTCTAGATCCATATTTTTACATGTTTATATGTTTCCTCAGTCCACATGTTCCGGTTATTAGTTAATCTGCCATACCTGTTCAATTCTCTCAGCTGCAATCATTCACTCAACAGTTCCCACAGTATTTAAGCTCTCTGGTTTCTTACAGTCATTGTCAGATCTTTGCCGTTACAGCTCCATGGTTTGCCTCGCAGTATTTATAGTTCATGTTCCTTTGTCATAGTAAAGTTTTGTTAGTTCTTAGGTTTTCTTTTCTTTTCGCAGTATAGTTCCATGGTATTTCAGCTTGGTTGGGCTTTCTGTTAGAGTTTTGAAAATAAATGAAGTTGAGTTGACCTTCAACCTCCTGTCATTCATCCGTGCCTGCATTTGGATCCTCATCACTGCTCGCCCACCCTGACAATGACAGACTGATTTCAATCAAAGCAGTGAACTTCAGACTGAATTGTTAGACAACAACAAGCCGAGTCTGAGGATTTATGAGCGGCTTCTTAACTTGAATCAGTTATTCAAGTGATGGAAAGAAGCAAAACTTCTATTACACGTGCATTTTGCTAAAAATAAAATCAATATTAAAAGAAATGCCAAGCATTTGCACAGATTGTGTGAACAATTATTCATCACCAGTAAGACGATCCTGGATAATCAAAATACAGCCACAACACCAAAGGCTCTTTTAACTCTTCCCAGATGTTTGTTTTAATGTTAGGCTTATTTTGTCTCATCGAAAGAAACCGGTACACATTTTTCATATGATTGATATACTTGAGAGATGGAGGTGTCTGAAAGAATGCTGCTGGCTTTTCTCAATAATATGTCATCACATCTCCATGGCAAAGTTGAATCTTCTACACCTGTACACCGTACTGAACGTCAGAATATGTGCTGAAATCTGAACTTTGAGTTGTTCTCATCCTCCTGATGGATTTCCACAGCAGCACAACACGTCTTCATCCTATGATTTGATATTTGTTATTGGGTTTCATGAACATGTGGGTTTATACTTTGTGTAGTAGACAATAGACAATGAGTAAATTAATAGACATGCTGTAAAAAGCTTGTTATCAGCAGAGTGTAATTGCAAGACAAGGCACTGTTACAAGTCAAAATATTATGATCCATCCAGTATAAATCCTGATAGATATGCCGCTGTTAATTACCTGTGTTCCTCTTGTCTGGCTTCCTGTGTCATAACTCTTTTCATCATCTGGAGGTTTATTTGCTGCAGAAATGTAAATACCAACAGCCATATTTCTGGACAGCACGCCAAGCAGAAAAAAAAATCACAGTATTACAGTGATCTGAAGATGGAGACAAGTGTGTAGCAGGTACCTGTTTTGTGGCAAAGCAGGTAAACCAGAAAAGGGAAGAGAGTGGAGAGGACACAAACAGCTGGACACAAATAGAGGAGCAGCATCCAACACACACCACAGTCTTGCAGAGTCTTCCTAGAATCAGGATCCACTGCGTTTTCCATTCAAAATAAACTGAAGCGTGCTATCTTAAAATCTCAGAATAATCAGTGCGTTGCAGTATAAATTCGAGGATGTATTCTAATTTATTTCCCAGCAATAACTGAAACTGATGAAAATTAATTTGACCATTTCTTCCCTCTTTCTTTGCTTATTTTGCCATGCCTCTCAGAGGAACAAGACTTCATTTAATATCATTATCATTTCTTAGTTTTCATTTTAACATTCCTTTAAATATTCCAGTTTCAGAGCTACATGCCATAACGTCTGAAGCAAGGACAAGGAACATATCATAGATGTGTCCAAGCCACTTGTGTCTTTTTTAACATTCAAAATGTTGAGGAAGTGATGATTGAAAAGATATAGAAAGCTAAGGAAAGTTGAAAAGGTGTTTGAAGCCTGTGTATTTTGTCATGATGTAAGATATTAACCAATTCATGAGTCGTTCCACAAGTCTTGACATTGTCAGTGATTTGGTGTTAATTGTCTTGATATCTGAAAAATTTCATCCGATCACGAGCAACTACCTCCTAAGGACTTTCAATGCATCCCTTAGACAAGTTTGTGCCTGGCCTGTTGAAACTGTACCGATCTAAGAAGGGAGCTTTTGGTCAGGAGATGGAAGACCTCCTGGATAAACTTGATGAACAGGTGAGCGGCGTGCTCCTGTGCCTGATATTTTGCACTATGTAGAGGAAGAAGTTGCTCTAACCAGATATAGGTCATGTCATATCAAAGACTATGCTGGTAAATCACGTGTGTTTATTATATGCTGGCTTAGACTGCAAATAGTTAGTGGTGTCATGTCATTCACACTACGGTGCATCAAGTCTAGTCAAAACAGGCAGCAACCATCTGAAGCGAGTGTGAAAACATTTTTTCCCCTTTCTTTTTTTACTCTCACAGTTTCCATTGACTTCTGCTAGGAGAATTAAAAAAACAGCAATGCGATGACAGGGAGTAACAATCTTGTCATCAAGAGGCTCACCTTCCAAATACATGACAAGTGTGGCCAAAAAAGAGGGTACATAAAATGACCAAATAATATGTAAACAAGCAGCTGAAAAATGGTGTTGGCAGGGCATGTGAGCTGTGCAGATGGAAAAACTTGGTTTGGATCTTTTAAAAAAAACGCCTTGAAAAGATGAGATGGGTTTACAAAGGGGCTGGTGTAGCTGACTTGAATGACTCCTCTCTCATTTGTGTCTCTTAAAAGAAAAACCACAAACTGCATCTTACTGCTAACAAGTCACACTTTGAGTGTGAATGAACAGTTAGTTTCTCTTTTCACAGAACAGAAACGGCTACACTTTCCAACCACAGGTACACTCGGTCAAGAAGTCTTCTTTATTATTATTATTATTATTTTTTATTTTTTATTTTTTTTAAAGCTTCACATTGTGCCCCAGCCGTTTCAGCACAGGAGCCTGTTAAACCCGTGCATTAGAGAGGTTAGATTAGGCAGCCTGAAGTAACACCAGTCTCAGAAAACAAACAGAGACAGAGCATTCTTAAATCCTTTTCATAAGGCCCACTGACTCTGGCATCCGTATCCATCTTTCTGTTCAAAATTACTCAAATTAAATTTTACCATCAGAACGAAAAAACAAGGTTCAATATTTCAGATACTCCAAAGTGGCCACTTTTTTGTCACGACATTTTGCACCTCAGAGTTTCCTCTGGTGATGCTATTGGGAATGTATTTTGATTTAAATGCACACATAGCCACATTGTTTCACTTTACAAAAAAGCACATGCAAACAGACTAGAAAAAGGTGATGCGATTTCTCAATAAAGAGAAACTTTAGGTATTTAGTATGATGATCAGCATTGAATGAGAAGTTACCGTTGTGAGCTGCTCAGTGTGTGTGTTAATCGGAAACAACTAAACTATTTTGGCAGCTTTAGAAAATACTTTTAATAAAATCTTATAGTATAAGATGTTTTTGTTTGTTTGTTCTCAATAAAATCAAATCTGCATAAAACAAATAGTTTCTGCAGAGAGAAGGGCTTTTGAATATGGCCCAGAGGTTGTTTCAGGTCTTAAGTTTAGCCAATTTCACTCATTTACACCAAACAACTTCTGGACAATGAGAAGCGAATTTGGTCTGGACCCCTCCACAGTTGGTCATTTTTTCCCATAGAGATATATTCTCACAATAGAAAATACTCCAGAGTAGCACAAATTTTACGGATTACACTTGGAAGAACCCATGAAGAGAAACGAGACTTGGAATGAAGTATAAAAGCAAGTTTATTTACAAAAATGAGATCAATGATGTTGTCCAAGCAGTGTTGAGGTCTGGTTGCAGGGAACTGGAGGTCTGTGAAAAGGAAGCCGACGGGGGAGCATCCAGGTGGAACTATAGTACAACCCAGACTGGGAATAGAAAAAAGAAAAAAAGCTTCACTGACCAGGTGTGGCTTTCCTTGTGAGCTTGAAACACCCTCTCCTTAAGGTTTCCAGGCCAGTATCTGGCTGAATGTGTCTACTCTAACAGGTGAGAGATTTCCTGGGTCGGGAGCTCCAGTCGAATAAACCAAACTGGAGATGAAGATCACAGGTAACGCATATTTTCTAAAAACAAAAGGAAAAAGAGGGAGAAAAATTCTCGCCCGAACCATGTGAACAGACGAACTGGCGTGAGCTGAAAGGCTGACCTAGTCTTTAAACCAGTGAGAAGACGATCAGCACAGGTGAGATGAATGTTCAGCCACGCAGGAACACTGTCTGTGTAGCGGGTCCCAGTTTGGTCCCCGCTGACAGATATATAGATAATCCTCTGATAGGAGTTTTCTGGAAATATAAGACAGAAATGAGCGAAGCAGGACAACTGTTGCTCATTCTCCATTCATCTGTATTATGAGCCCCACTTTCGCGATGCATTGCAAAGAGTCCAGGTGACGCTGCCGGTAAGTGCTGCCAACCAGTGTCCATTTCAAGCAATAGCATGTCATTGTGCATTTCTCTGTGTGACTTCTTATTCTGAATTAGACGGACTATAATTAAATAATACAATAGCAATAAACTAAAAAGTGACTCTCAGAGGAAATAAAACGATAATATCTCAACAAAAACACTTATTTTGTGGGTATCACATCTGTAAGAAGGTAGGAGAAGACGGAGAGAGCAGGAACACACAAGAAAAAACCCCACAAACTCTTAAGAAAGAAAAAAGTTGGAGCGTTTTTATTCAAAGAAAGAAGAGAATAGCAGAAGATGCTTCCTGCTCATCTGTAACAGAGACTGTTACACCCATTTCACATTTATTTAAGAAGTGAAATTTGCCACTAAATGTCAAGCAAAGTACAATTCATAAGACTACAAGGAAGTGGCTCTTATCAGCAAACTCTCAGTTTGTCCAGAGTAGTATTGCTAGATTCACACACAGACTTGCATGCTGATTTTCCAAGGGTTTTCACGATGTAACGAGCTGAATGTAGCAAATGTTATAAACATTCTGTCTGGGAGCATGTGAAGACATTTTGCAGGGCAGCAATGCATGTGTGAAAAGCTTTATTCTTATCAAGAAAGGCTGAAACCAGAGTCGGATATAATCAGATGAATAACTGTCTGAGAAATATACATTTTTCATCTGATCTATATCTCAGCTTAAGTGGGAGAAGCTAAATGAGGGGAGATCATTATTGTGGAATCATGTCTTTGTGTTAAACTTGAATCCCTTTACGCTTGAGATGTATTGATGGCGGAATATGTGCTGAAGTCTGAACTTTTGGTCGTGGTCTTCCTCTTTGGTCTCTGTGATGTCGGCCGGATTTCCAGGGCAGCATAACACACGTCTTCACCCTAAGATTGGACATTTGTAATCCAGCAACATGACCATGTCATTTTATACACGAAATTATGTTCACAATCGGAAAAGTCAGTACGTATCAGTACAAATGAATTTGCTGCTGTTACAGGGGACATTTGTTTAAACCTGGACCTTATTTCTGGCATAAAATACGTTCATCTTCTCACCAATAACAGTTTGGTGAAAGTCGGCGTCCTTCAGACGCTATTTAGATCACTTGAAATCTGTGTATATTAGGGTTGTGCCGATGACGATATCATCGTCCATCGTCATTTATGACCCACCATCACGATGGATGGTAACCATTGTGATGCCACGCCCACCTTTTTTTTTTTCTTCTTTTTTTTAGGAATATATATAACTAATATAAAGAGTCAGGCATGAAAATTAAAATAGCCTATGCTACAAATATGCCTAATTGGCTTATTCTTATATAATTTATTATTATTATTATTATTATTAGGGTATTATGTCTAGGTTACAGCTTGTCTTCGTTTTTCCCACGTCAAACATTTCATGTTATTCACGCTAACTGCTCGTAGTGCGTCGGGAAACTTGCTCATTGTCAACAGAAAAGGTGGTATGACGTTCAACTTCAGCTAAAGCATTAACTTTGCAGTGCAGGCTACAAAATAAAAGTGGGCTTCTCGACCATGTTGAACGATACCATTTCTTTGGCCAGGTAGCGAGTTACAACACCTGTCATCTCCTTCCACCAGTCACTGTCAGTTTTATATTTCGTGCTTTTCGCAAACATCCCAGATATGGTCGGTTGCGTTTTTTTGTCAAGCCCTGAGCGCACGGACACGTTGATCGGTGCATATATTGCGTAGATTTGTTGTCTGTCCATCTTTGGCACGGACCACAGATGCGCAAAACTTACAGACACATTTATTTAAATCTTTTGGCAGCCCACGCTCATCTGGTTCAAAACCAAAGAAATTCCAAATAGGCGAAGTGGTGCCCTTCCTTCCAACCAACTCCTGCGTCATGGTAGGTTGCCAGCTGTTGAAATGAAATCAGCCTCTCTAACGGAATAAAACGGATGCTATTAACCTTAAAATTCAAACAGAATGGAACGGCAGCTTTTTATAACGCGCAGCGCGCCAAAGCGCAAGAGCGCATTAGTAAAACAAAATATATAGTTTTAAATGTATTACCCCCCACCCCCCCCGCCCCCCGCCGATATCATCGTCCATCACAATGTTTCACTGTAAACATCGTCTTCTGCCAATTAAGAAGACATCGCCCAACCCTAGTGTATATCCATATAACGGGAGAGAACGGGGCATTGACCATACAGCCTCTAAATAAGGCATTATCTGTCTTTATTTCACCAATACTTCAAGACGAATGAATGAATGAACACGTACTATTGCACTGTTAGCTCAGAGCTGCAGTGCTGTTGTTATTGGGGGCAATCAGGAGCTTTCTACACACGCATCTACTGGGATGACGTAATAAATGCGCACTGCTGCAGCACAGCTCATTCGCTCTGTGACGGTCGGCTATCTTTACACGGAGTTTGCTACTTGTAGTTTTGTGCAACATGGCAATTTGGATACGCAATAACGAACCATGTTACCAGCAGCAGCAGCAAATTCCGTGTAAAGATGCTACTGCGGCGGCACGCGGCGACGACGTCATCCCAGTAGACGCCGACATTCAAGAAACTGTTATCGTTGAGTAGATGAACGTATTTTATGTTAGAAATAAGGCCCAGGTTTTAAAAAAACAAACTTCCCCTTTAATTACCTGTGTCTCTCTTGTTTGACTTCTGGCGCCACCTCTTTTTTCCTCATCTTCAGTTTCTTTTAAAGCAGAAATGAAAACAAGAAACACCTTCAAATAGTTGAAAATATTCAACATTTTCCTCTTCAACAAGTCAAGTGTAGCAGGTACCTGTTTTCTGGCAGAGCTTGTACACCAGAACAGAGGAGAAGAGAGCGGAGAGAAAAGCGACAGCCGGACACAGAGAGAAGAGCAGCTTCCAGCTCAAACCACAGTCCTGCAGAGTCTGCTGAGGCCAACTGGTGTCTGGTAAAATACAAAGTTGTTGTTTAGCTCTGTGAGCGCATCTTTGTACCTCACCTCAGAGAAACCGAACACAGCAAAGAACTTTCATGATCAGTCTCTAATGCTTCTGCCTTAGCTTTTACCCTAACATCTTTTAAAGAAAAGTCCTCAGAAACAAACACTCAACATTATTACGCCAATGAAAAGAAAGGGTGGTTTGTGAAGTGAGGGTTATCTCTTTCAAGTGACTGTGACAATGGATGAAATGTTTTTGTTGCTTGTTCATACAGTTTCATTAGGTAATCTTCAACAAGCAAATTCAGATATTTCCAAAAAACACTGTTGCTATAATTTAAGCTATAGATTGTATAAGAATTGGGTAATTAAATGTAACATTTCTATTATCTATTCTTCATAAACTTTAAGAGGAATTTTAGTTCAGCCTGCATTATTGATGGTCTGATCTCATCATGGTCTCCAAACGAAAAAAAAACAAACATCTAATTTGAATAATTTCTCTGAACATGGTTTAGTAGATCTCCAGCTGTTTTCTCCAAGAACATTGGGCCTCATGCAAGAACCGTTCGTACGCACAGATTTGTTCTTAAATCGTCCGTACGAGTGAATTTGCGCATTCACCAATCTTTTCGTATTTTACGTTTTCTTTCAGGTACGAACAGAATTTACGAGTGATCCAGACCTGTCGTAGGAGTTTCGTAAAATAGTCCGCTGTTATTCAAATCAAGTTTTTTTTGACTAATGGATTGTATATTTAATTACTTTGAAGAAAACATAAATAAATATACATTATACCCCATAATAATGCTGACATTATTCTGTTTGACTTAAATTGTGCACTAATTGAAGGTTCATTTGACTCTGTATATAACAAGGTCAATGGGAAGCGTAACCAGCGGCTGTTTTGCTAATTTTGGATGCCTTAGTGCGTCAGACTCTTGGAAGAGACCGTGTGGAGACAGACGAATGGCTGACATCGCGATTTAGATTCCCAAGGACTGTGCTGCTACAAATATGCAGCTTGCTAGAGCCACAACTCCAGAGAAAAACACGCCGATCAAACCCAATTCCACCACACGTCCAGGTCCTCACCACCCTTGGATTTTTGGCCACTGGAACCTTTCAGAGGGAGATTGGAGACAGATCGGGGCTGTCCCAGTCCTATGTGCGCTCCCCTTGGTCATCAAAACTCTCATCAGGTTATCACCCATGGTACATCAAATTCCCATACACCGCTGTCCAACAAGTACAAATTAAGAGGGACTTTCATCCCGTGGCTGGACTGCCAATCATAATTGGAGCACAAGACACATATACATTACATTACATTACATTACATTACGGTCATTTTGCAGACGCTTTTAACCAAAGCGACTTACAATAAGTGCGTTCAACATCGGTGGGCAAAAGAACTTCAGGTCACAAGAAATCATAAGTGCATTTCCTTCCAAAACCAAACAGCTAAGAGCAAAACTAGTACTAGAGTAAGTGCGATAAGTCAGGTACCTAGACAGATGGGAAGACAATTTAGAAAACAAAGACAATTTAGGATTTAATATAAACACAAGAAACTTGTGCTAAAGAAAATAAAAAATTAAAATAAAATAAAGGACCAGACTCAGTGAATAATTCCCTACACTCCCTATTATATAGATCAGTGAGCAGTGCTGACCAACATATCATTGGGGTCATCAGGTGGGAACTGATACGCATCAAAACACCCGTGCTGTCGTGGAGCGCACTGAGCTGAAGGCCAGGTGGGGGTGTCTTGATACCTCGTTCATGGCGCAATATTGCCATGAACGAGGGTCTCCACCTGAACCAGCCCAGGCAGACCAGAAGCTGTGGTGCCAGAAAACCCCCCTCATGGACCGTCCCATCAAAGAGCCATCATGATGAGGCAACAACTGATTGCACAGCTTTAGTTGCAGTCATCGAGCGCCTGCCCATGGCGAGACGTTTTTTTTAAACCATTTTCATATAAAACCATTTATTTTTTTATTTCGGTGACATGGTATTAACAGCACTCGTAATAACTTCCCATTTCTTCGCTTTAGCACGTCCCGTAAGTCCACTGCTGACACTGCTAAAAATGACAGATTTTCCTTTTTGGATCTCTGAAAGCAGATCTTCAGTCTCAGAGCCCATAAATTTGTTCTTTTTGCGCCTTGATGCCATTCTCATGACTCAACACTCAACACTTACTGGCACAGGAGCGAGGAAGCACAGCCTTATATGGTATCATTTAGGGTGTGGAGAATGCAAATATACTATCCTCGTGCACGTGAACTTAGATACGCACGGGTGGGATTCATCTTTTACGCAGGTGGTTTACACACTTTTTCCGAAGTTAAGAGCGCTTGTTGAATCTGATGTGGCGTGTTCGTACGAGACCTTCTTACGAAAAAAGTGAGAGAAATTTAGAATAAAAATACAAAAATGTTCTTGCATGAGGCCCATTGTTCAGCCTTTTTTTCCCACTTTGAGCCGATTTTCTCAGATTTCAAATGTAAACTCATCTCAGAACTAAACTCAAAACATCTCAATCATCAACCCTGGAATCAAAATGATCAGTATTACGCATGTTACAAAGAAATATTGCATTTAGATTTTGATGAATTGTATAAATTGAACTTAGAAATTTGGTAAAAAATTGATTTTTATTAATTTGATTGTGAAAACCTTCAAGAAATATTTGTAAAAATATTCTTTAGAGGAGGGAAGCAAACACAATCTTAACAGATAAATAATACTTTTTTACTATAGTGTATTACTATGTTTCGGTAGTGACAATTTTTGGGAGAGGAAAAACATTCCAATACAATCTGAAAGTACAATATAAACATTGACTGTTCTTTTACTAGATATGTGTTCTTTAGATATGGTATAATATATATATGGTCAAAGTTTTGGGAATAAAGCTTACAACATTTAAAAAATTTTCCAACCTGACTTTGAACCAATTCGGTACAATGGCCCATATACACATTTGATTAGCCTTTGGTTTTCACACATCAGTTATAACCCAATAGATCTATTTAGATTACACATACTGTTTTACCTATCTGATCTTCAGTATAGTTGCACACCTCTATGATGGTCATTTAGTCCAATAATTACATTATACTAACTATGTAGACATTATTGCAGTCACACGTAGTGAATTTAGATAAAAGTACTTACTGATGGTGAGCCTTGTTGTGGTGTTGCTGTATCTGTAAATATATTTTGGAGCAATGCGTTCTTTATCCTCCACCTTCGTCTCTTCAGTTCCACAGTAGTAAATTCCCTCATCAGACTCGGTGACGTTCATGATCAGCAGATCGTAGGAATCAGAAGAAGAATTCTTCATTAATTTATAACGTGGATATATATGAAAATGTTTCCACGCCATAGCAAGAGTAGGCTGGTTCTCATGGGAACAGTTCCTGTACCAGACTGTAAATATTCCAGTTGACAGTTTGCAGTCGCAGTGGAGAGTGATGTTGTCTCCTGGTCCGACTGTCACCGTCAACTCTGATCCTGAAATCCCACAATGACAGCAGGAAACAGCACCTGGAAGAAATGACAAAACCATGGGATTAAATTTTACAGGATTTATAGAAAATCATCAAAACTACAAGGATGAAATCATTTTTGAAACAGCTTTGGACAACTGTTCGTTAAATGTTGAAAACAAAAAAACAATGTTACCCAAGAGAAAAACCTGAACAATCATAAGCAGTTGTTCCATGACTGATGACGGCCTGTAAAGCTAAAAGAGTGTCACACGTTTTACTGGCGGCTGATAGAAACTACGGAAATATTTCCATTGAAGGTGATGAAGCTGTTGATTGGCTAGCTGAATGGAACATTTTATTCTGTGGTTTTCTTCTTCTTCTTCTTTTTTTTTTTTGGTGCAATGCAAAATGTGCAGCGGAATGAATTTTGAGTTGATACTATATCAAGGAACTTCATTTTTATATATTTATATGTACAATAAAACCAGCCACACAGAAAGTTTGAACTGAGGATCTTCAGACCGGACAAAGTCCATTTTTGTTTTGGTCTGCCTCACTATTGACATTCTGATTGTTTATGAGGCACATGCAGGTCCTGCGCGCCTTTTGAATATGCTTCAAATGCACATGTTGCCTACAATGACGTTATAATGCTGAATCAAAATTGTCAATCTATTGTTATTTGTCAGAATGAATATGCCCACAGTCGTGGATCAGGATGAATTCAGCACCCACAGTGAACAACAAAACTGCAGGAAATATTTATCCTGTTGTCATGTGGAAAGTAACTAAATGTATTAAACAGGAAGTGAATGTGAGTGTATGAAACTGTGTCAGTTTGAGGGTGTACAAAACTGTTGTCTTTAAACTTTGCGTAGATAAGTCATATTTTGTCGAAGGCAGAGTAAAATATCTTTATGAAAAAAATGATGATACCCAGCAGATTTTGAAACCAAAACAGTTTCCTTAAATCTGAGATCTGAGAAAGCATCCGTCCCAGGAAACACCAAGTTGTTGTTATCTATTGCCCCTTTTCCATTGCCGAGCTAGCCCTACTCTACTCGGTTCGATATAGCGCGACACTACACGGCACGAGTACCATTTCCTTTTCCACACAAACCGTGACCTGGAAGTGGGCGGAGTCGGCCCGTTCACCACTAACGTGACGTCGGTTTCAGGTGACTACAAAGTGTCACGCCGCGGTTAGTCAAAAGTAAACACAACGATGGAGTGTAATGTGTAATGCGGTTGACAATTCATATTGTTTAGTTAAACCAAGCTCTTTATTAAAAAAGACAATACAAAAGTAAACAGCAGGAGTAGGAGGAGTTGTCTCAGATACAGGCGTCGACGCCAGTGCTGGTGCCGGTGGAATGCAGATAGCAGCTGTTGCCTCAGCTGCAGATTGCGATGCCAGTGTCGGTTCTGAAGCCTGCGGGATTGGAGGATCTTCGCTGACCTCAGCAACCGAACACTCATCGGTTGCACAACCGGAGTTTTGAGAGAAAAAAAGTGTGAACATACGAAACGCATACACGTAACCGCGTAGGTGAGACACTGCGCTAGCCTTCCAAAACAACAGCTCACTCAGAACAACTTACATGAGACACCTGTGTAACTTTTTACACAAGTTAAAGACTGAACATGTATTTGTTACGATATAAAACATGCATTTGTTAAGATATAAGCGTTGCACCAAGGGGATAAGAACAACACTTACCATTTTCCATCGCCTCCAACAAAGACGTCGCCATATCCACGCCACTCTCCTTGCCCCGGTTCGCCGGGCGGTGACCGTAAATGCTGTCCATTTGGTCGAACCACTTCCATGTCTTTCGGTTTGACCCACTCTGGCTGTTGTGGTCCTTTACCTGCCGGTAATCACTCTTCAGCTTCTTCAGCTTGTCTCGGCACTGCTGAGAATTCCGGTGATAGCCATGGTTAGCCATCAGCTTGGCTTCTCATTTCGTGTCGCTCCGTCCAGTTCCTTCTGTATGCGGTCCTCGGCCACCACACACAGAAAGGTCTGCACCTCGCTCATCGTCCATGGGTTGGCTTTCCTTCTCTGGTCTTTCTTCTTCGCAATTCTGTTTATTCTCTGTTGCTCTCGCAGGTGTGTTTTCATATATGGAGGGTGATTATTTAAAGCTCCCCGAGCTTCGTCGCGTGTATGACGTAATTTAACCTGACCAATCAGTGGACAGCACTGGTCACGTGACGTTTTAGTGTCGGCTCGTCCCGACTAGACCCACCTCTGAAGCAGGTACTAGCCAGTTCTAAAAATCGGAACGGGTCCCACCTTCAACCCGCGATGGAAAAGCTCACAATCAGGGTAGAGTCGTACCGTGCAGAGCTGTACTGGTACAAAAATGTTCGGTGGAAAAGAGGCATTAGACAAGTTTGTGTCTGGCCTGTTGAAACTGTACCGATCTAAGAAGGGAGCTTTTGGTCAGGAGATGGAAGACCTCCTGGATAAACTTGATGAACATCAGCTTGATGAACAGGTGAGCGGCATGCTCCTGTGCCTGATATTTTGCACTATGTAGAGGAAGAAGTTGCCCTAACCAGATATAGGTCATTCTGTCTTATCAAAGACTATGCTTGTAAATCACGTGTGTTTATTATATGCTGGCTTAGACTGCAAATAGTTAAAGGGATATGCCACCCCCAGGCCAAATTAAGTGTATCTCCGCATTCCTGAGACATAAATAAGTGTGTGGGAGCGTTTTCCTGCGACCCAGGCATTGTCCGAATCTCACAGCACTGACCACTGCTTGGTTGCGCGTAATACATACATGCTAGTGTTGCCAGCGTCGCCAATCGAAATATTTCGCCCAACGTGAATTAATTTACTTGATTTACCTTCTAATTACTGTGTGAGTGGTGTACTTTCACATCGAGTGCAAATGACTGTGTAAATCTACATGGAAGCCTTGGTTTGCTCATGTCGGTTTGGGAACTAGTTTCCAGTGCGGAAAACAAAGCCGACGCACACTCCCCCGCTACGTCATTGGGAATCCCCCCCCCTGGCTGCTTCACGCTGGTTTGTTTGAAGAAGTCGGGGGTGGGGATTCCCAAAGATTCGGACAATGCCTGGGTCGCCAGGAAAACGCTCCCACACACTTATTTATGTCTTGGGAATGCGGGGATACACTTAATTTGGCCTGGGGGTGGCATATCCCTTTAATGGTGTCATGTCATTCACACTACGGTGCATCAAGAAACAGGCAAGAACCATCTGAAGCGATTGTGAAAACATTTTTCCCCCTTTTTTTTTTTACTCTCACAGTTTCCATTGACTTCTGCTAGGATAATTAAAAAACAGCAATGTGATGAGAGGGAGTAACAATCTTGTCATCAAGAGGCTCACCTTCCAAATAAATGACAAGTGTGGCCAAAAAAGAGGGTACATAAAATGACTAAATAATATGTAAACAAGCAGCTGAAAAATGGTGTGGTGTAGCTGACTTGAATGACTCCTCTCTCATTTGTGTCTCTTAAAAGAAAAACCACAAACTGCATCTTACTGCTAACAAGTCACACTTTGAGTGTGAATGAACAGTTAGTTTCTCTTTTCACAGAACAGAAACGGCTACACTTTCCAACCACAGGTACGCTCGGTCAAGAAGTCTTCTTTATTATTATTATTATTATTTTTTTTTTTTAAAGCTTCACATTGTGCCCCAGCCGTTTCAGCACAGGAGCCTGTTAAACCCGTGCATTAGAGGTTAGATTAGGCAGCCTGAAGTAGCACCAGTCTCATAAAACAGACCAAGACAGAGCATTCTTAAAGCCTTTTCATAAGGCCCACTAACTCTGGCATCCGTATCCATCTTTCTGTTCAAAATTACTCAAATTAAATTTTACCATCAGAACGAAAAAACAAGGTTCAATATTTCAGATACTCCAAAGTGGCCACTTTTTTGTCACGACATTTTGCACCTCAGAGTTTCCTCTGGTGATGCTACTGGGAATATATTTTGATTTAAATGCACACATAGCCACATTGTTTCACTTTACAAAAAAGCACATGCAAACAGACTAGAAAAAGGTGATGCGATTTCTCAATAAAGAGAAACTTTAGGTATTTAGTATGATGATCAGCACTGAATGAGAAGTTACCGTTGTGAGCTGCTCAGTGTGTGTGTTAATCGGAAACAACTAAAATATTTTGGCAGCTTTAGAAAATACTTTTAATAAAATCTTAATAAAAAATTTTAATAAAATCACAGAGGCCGCAGAGCTTGACTTTGCCTCAGAGCCCATGGGTCCCTGGCCCATGGACCCACAGTTTCGAACTCCTCCCTCCCACCCTCAGACTTTGGGGATGTCTGGGATCCATCCCTTAAGGGGGGGGCTCCCCCCTTGCCGGATGTCTGGCCGCCAGCCAGACGGTCCCCGGCTCCTCCTCCTGCCACGTTGTCGGATGTCCGGCCACGCGCCAGACGGTATGGATGGCATCTGGATTATGAGCCCGACTTTCGTGATGCATTGCAAAGAGTCCAGGTGACCCTGCCGGTAAGTGCTGCCAACCAGTGTCCATTTCACGCAACAGCATGTCATTGTGCATTTCTCTGTTTGACTTCTTATTCTGAATTAGACGGACTATAATTAAATAATACAATAGCAATAAACTAAAAAGTGACTTTCAAATAAAACGAAAATAATATCTCAACAAAAACACTTATTTTGTGGGTATCACATCTGTAAGAAGGAAGGAGAAGACGGAGAGAGCAGGAACACACAAGAAAAACCCCACAAACTCTTAAGAAAGAAAAACGTTGGAGCGTTTTTATTCAAAGAAAGAAGAGAATAGCAGAAGATGCTTCCTGCTCATCTGTAACAGAGACTGTTACACCCATATCACATTTATTTAAGAAGTGAAATTTGCCACTAAATGTCAAGCAAAGTACAATTAATAAGACTACAAGGAAGTGGCTCTTATCAGCAAACTCAGTTTGTCCAGAGTAGTATTGCCAGATTCACACACAGACTTGCATGCTGATTTTTCAAGGGTTTTCACGATGTAACGAGCTGAATGTAGCGAATGTTATAAACATTCTGTCTGGGAGCATGTGAAGACATTTTTCAGGGCAGCAATGCATGTGTGAAAAGCTTTATTCTTATCAAGAAAGGCTGAAACCAGAGTCGGATATAATCAGATGAATAACTGTCTGAAGAAATACACATTTTTCATTTGATCTATATCTCAGCTTAAGTGGGAGAAGCTAAATGAGGGGAGATCATTATTGTGGAATCATCTCTTTGTGTTAAACTTGAATCCCTTTACACTCGAGATGTATTGATGGCGGAATATGTGCTGAAGTCTGAACTTTTGGTCGTGGTCTTCCTCTTTGGTCTCTGTGATGTCGGCCGGATTTCCAGGGCAGCATAACACACGTCTTCACCCTAAGATTGGACATTTGTAATCCAGCAACATGACCATGTCATTTTATACACGATATTATGTTCACAATCGGAAAAGTCAGTACGTATCAGTACAAATGAATTTGCTGCTTTCACAGGGGAAATTTTTTTATTTTTTATTTCTGGCATAAAATACGTTCATCGACTCACGATAACAGTCTGGTGAAAGTCGGCGTCCTTCGGACGCTATTTCGATCACTTGAAATCTGTGTATATCCATATAACGGGAGAGAACGGGGCATTGACCGTACAGCCTCTAAATAAGGCATCTTTATTTCACCAATACAACGAATGAATGAATGAACGCATACTATTGCACTGTTAGCTCAGAGCTGCAGTGTTGTTGTTATTGGGGGCAATCAGGAGCTTTCTACACACGCATCTACTGGGATGATGTAATCAATACGCACCGCTGCAGCACAGCTCATTCACTCTGTGACGATCGGCTATCTTTACACGGAGTTTGCTACTTGTAGTTTTGTGCAACATGGCAATTTGGATACGCAATAACAAACCATGTTACCAGCAGCAGCAGCAAATTCCGTGTAAAGATGCTACTGCGGCGGCAACGTGATCCCAGTGGACGTGTGTGTAGAAAGCCCACGATAGGACGCCGACTTTCAAGAAACTGTTATCGTTGAGTAGATGAACGTATTTTATGTTAGAAATAAGGCCCAGGTTTTAAAAAAACAAAGTTCCCCTTTAATTACCTGTGTCTCTCTTGTTTGACTTCTGGCGCCACCTCTTTTTTCCTCATCTTCAGTTTCTTTTAAAGCAGAAATGAAAACAAGAAACACCTTCAAATAGTTGAAAATATTCAACATTTTCCTCTTCAACAAGTCCAGTGTAGCAGGTACCTGTTTTCTGGCAGAGCTTGTAAACCAGAAGAGAGGAGAAGAGAGCTGAGAGAAAAGCGACAGCCGGACACAGAGAGAAGAGCAGCTTCCAGCTCAAACCACAGTCCTGCAGAGTCTGCTGAGGCCAACTGGTGTCTGGTAAAATACAAAGTTGTTGTTTAGCTCTGTGAGCGCATCTTTATACCTCATCTCAGAGAAACCGAACACAGCAAAGAACTTTCATGATCAGTCTCTAGCCTGAGCTTTTACCCTCCCATCTTTTAAAGAAAAGTCCTCAGAAACAAACACTCAACATTATTACGCCAATGAAAAGAAAGGGCGGTTTGTGAAGTGAGGGTTATCTCTTTCAAGTGACTGTGACAATGGATGAAATATTTTTGTTGCTTGTTCATACAGTTTCATTAGGTAATCTTCAACAAGCAAATTCAGATTTCCAAAAGACACTGTTGCTATAATTTAAGCTATAGATTGTATAAGAATTGGGTAATTAAATGTAACATTTCTATGATCTATTCTTTATAACCTTTAAGAGGAATTTTAGTTCAGCCTGCATGATTGATGGTCTGATCTCATCATGGTCTCCAAACGAAAAAAAGAAAAACATCTAATTTGAATAATTTCTCTGAACATGGTTTAGTAGATCTCCAGCTGTTTTCTCCAAGCACATTGTTCGGCCTTTTTTTTTCTCACTTTGAGCCGATTTTCTCAGATTTCAAATGTAAACTCATCTCAGAACTAAACTCAAAACATCTCAATCATCAACTCTGGAATCAAAATGATCAGTATTACGCATGTTACTAAGAAATATTGCATTTAGATTTTGATGAATTGTATAAATTGAACTTAGAAATTTGGTAAAAAATAAATTTTTATTAATTTAATTGTGAAACCTTTCAAGAAATATTTGTAAAAATATTCTTTAGAGGAGGGAAGCAAACACAATCTTAACAGATAAATAATACTTTTTTACTATGTTTCGGTTGTGACATTTTTTGGGAGAGGAAAAACATTCCAATACAATCTGAAAGTATAATATAAAAATTGACTGTTCTTTTACTAGATATGTGCTCTTTAGATATGGTATAATATATATATGGTCAAAGTTTTGGGAATAAAGCATACAACATTTAAAAAATTTTCCAACCTGACTTTGAACCAATTTGGTAGAATGGCCCATATACACATTTGATTGGCCTTTGGTTATAAGTTAGAACCCAATAAATCTATTTAGACTATACATAATTTTTTACCTACCTGATCTTCAGTATAGTTGCAAAACTCTATGATGATCATTTAGTCCAATAATTAAATTATACTAAATATGTAGACATTATTGCAGTCACACGTAGTGAATTTAGATAAAAGTACTTACTGATGGTGAGCCTTGTTGTGGTGTTGCTGTATCTGTAAATATATTTTGGAGCAATGCGTTCTTTATCCTCCACCTTCGTCTCTTCAGTTCCACAGTAGTAAATTCCCTCATCAGACTCGGTGACGTTCATGATCAGCAGATCGTAGGAATCTGAAGAAGAATTCTTAATAAATTCATAACGTGGATATTTCTGAAAATGTTCCCAGCCTTCCTCAGGCTTTGTAGATAGAGCAAGAGTAGGCTGGTTCTCATGGGAACAGTTCCTGAACCAGACTGTGTATGTTCCAGTTGACACAATGCAGTCGCAGTAGAGAGTGATGTTGTCTCCCGGTCCGACTTTTACCGTCAACTCTGATCCTGAAATCCCACAATGACTGCAGGAAACGACACCTGGAAAAAATGAGAAAACCATGGGATTAAATTTTATAAGAATTTACATTAACGCTGAGCAGAAAATCATCAAAACTACAAGGATGAAATCATTTTTGAAACAGCTTTGGACAACTGTTTGTTAAATGTTGAAAACAAAAAAACAATGTTACCCAAGAGAAAAACCTGAACAATCATAAGCAGTTGTTCCATGACTGATGACGGCCTGTAAAGCTAAAAGAGTTTCACACGCTTTACTGGTGGCTGATAGAAACTACGGAAATATTTCCATTGAAGGTGATGAAGCTGTTGATTGGCTAGCTGAATGGAACATTTTATTCTGTGGTTTTCTTTTTTTTTTTTTTGGGTGCAATGCAAAATGTGCAGCGATATGAATTTTGAGTTGATACTACATCAAGGAACTTCATGTTTATACAATCTACAATAAAACCAGCCACACCACAAGTTTGAACTGAGGATCTTCAGACCGGACAAAGTCCATTTTTTCTTTTGGACTGCCTCATTATATTATCGACATTCTGATTGTTTATGAGGCACTTGCAGGTCCTGAATATGCTTCAAATGCACATGTTGCCGACAACGACGTTATAATGCTGAATCAAAATTGTCAATCTATTGTTATTTGTCAGAATGAATATGCCCACAGTTGTGGATCAGGATGAATTCAGCAGCCACAGTGAACAACAAAACTGCAGGAAATATTTATCCTGTTGTCATGTGGAAAGTAACTAAATTTATTAAACAGGAAGTGAATGTGAGTGTATGAAACTGTGTCAGTTTGAGGGTGTACAAAACTGTTGTCTTTAAACTTTGCGTAGATAAGTCATATTTTGTCGAAGGCAGAGTAAAATATCTTTATGAAAAAAATGATGATACCCAGCAGATTTTGAAACCAAAACAGTTTCCTTAAATCTGAGATCTGAGAAAGCATCCGTCCCAGGAAACACCAAGTTGTTGTTATCTATTGCCCCTTTTCCATTGCCGAGCTAGCCCTACTCTACTCGGTTCGATATAGCGCGACACTACACGGCACGAGTACCATTTCCTTTTCCACACAAACCGTGACCTGGAAGTGGGCGGAGTCGGCCCGTTCACCACTAACGTGACGTCGGTTTCAGGTGACTACAAAGTGTCACGCCGCGGTTAGTCAAAAGTAAACACAACGATGGAGTGTAATGTGTAATGCGGTTGACAATTCATTTTGTTTAGTTAAACCAAGCTCTTTATTAAAAAAGACAATACAAAAGTAAACAGCAGGAGTAGCAGGAGTTGTCTCAGATACAGCCGTCGATGCCAGTGTTGGTGCCGGTGGAATGCAGATAGCAGCTGTTGCCTCAGCTGCAGATTGCGATGCCAGTGTCGGTTCTGAAGCCTGCAGGATTGGAGGATCTTCGCTGACCTCAGCAACCGAACACTCATCGGTTGCACAAACCGAGTTATGAGAGAAAAAAAATAAAAAGTGTGAACATACGAAACGCATACACGTAACCGCATAGGTGAGACACTGTGGTAGCCTACAATAACAGCGCTGTTTGCTAGCTCACTCAGAACAACTTACATGAGACACCTGTGTAACTTTTTACACAAGTTAAAGACTGAACATGTATTTGTTACGATATAAAACATGCATTTGTTAAGATATAAGCGTTGCACCCAGGGGATAAGAACAACACTTACCATTTTCCATCGCCTCCAACAAAGACGTCGCCATATCCACGCCACTCTCCTTGCCCCGGTTCGCCGGGCGGTGACCGTAAATGCCGTCCATTTGGTGGAACCACTTCCATGTCTTTCGGTTTGACCCACTCCGGCTGTTGTGGTCCTTTACCTGCCGGTAATCACTCTTCAGCTTCTTCAGCTTGTCTCGGCACTGCTGAGAATTCCGGTGATAGCCATGGTTAGCCATCAGCTTGGCTATATCCTGGAACACCTTCTCATTTCGTGTCGCTCCGTCCAGTTCCTTCTGTATGCGGTCCTCGGCCATCACACAGAAAGGTCTGCACCTCGCTCATCGTCCATGGGTTGGCTTTCCTTCTCGGGTCTTCCATCTTCGCAATTCTGTTTATTCTCTGTTGCTCTCGCAGGTGTGTTTTCATATATGGCGGGTGATTATTTAAAGCTCCCCGAGCTCCGTCGCGTGTTTAACGTAATTTCACCTGACCAATCAGTGGACAGCACTGGTCACGTGACGTTTTAGTGTCCACATTGTGCCCCAGCCGTTTCAGCACAGGAGCCTGTTAAACCCGTGCATTAGAGAGGTTAGATTAGGCTGCCTGAAGTAACACCAGTCTCAGAAAACAGACAGAGACAGAGCATTCTTAAATCCTTTTCATAAGACCCACTGACTCTGGCATCCGTATCCATCTTTCTGTTCAAAATTACTCAAAATAAATTTTACCATCAGAACGAAAAAACAAGGTTCAATATTTCAGATACTCCAAAGTGGCCACTTTTTTGTCACGACATTTTGCACCTCAGAGTTTCCTCTGGTGATGCTATTGGGAATGTATTTTGATTTAAATACACACATAGCCACATTGTTTCACTTTTCAAAAAAGCACATGCAAACAGACTAGAAAAAGGTGATACGATTTCTCAATAAAGAGAAACTTTAGGTATTTAGTATGATGATCAGCACTGAATGAGAAGTTACCATTGTGAGCTGCTCAGTGTGTGTGTTAATCGGAAACAACTTAAATATTTGTATAGCTGTAGAAAATACTTTTAATAAAATCTTATAGTATCAAATGTTTTTGTTTGTTTGTTCTCAATAAAATCAAATCTGCATAAAACAAATAGTTTCTGCAGAGAGAAGGGCTTTTGAATATGGCCCAGAGGTTGTTTCAGGTCTTAAGTTTAGCCAATTTCACTCATTAACACCAAACAACTTCTGGACAATGAGAAGGGAATTTGGTCTGGACCCCTCCACAGTTGGTCATTTTTTTCCCCATAGAGATATATTCTCTAAGGGGAACTGCGGTATTTTCAACATTAAGCCTCTTTTCTGAGTCGTCTGCAATGTTTTAGAACCCCCCTCACCGCTTTTTTGATGTTTACTGCTGTCTCCGGTATTTGCCTAATTTTGATTCTTCTCAACCTGCTTCAGAATGGCAAGTCATGCGCATGTCTAGAAAGGTCCGTAAAAGCACAATAAACGTCCGTTTTCAAAATAATCAACTCACCGGAGTGGTTACTGGTGTGCACTGGTAATCCATATCAAATTTCGTGGCGAAAAGTTGCTTCTGTCGTGTTTTATTTGACATTTTGTACTGGATGTTCGTTGATATTACTCCGCCACCGCTAAGAAAATAGTGCGAGCATGAACGAGCTGCCAAGAGAGGCGTGGCTTCGGGGGGAAAGTGAAGAAAAGGGTTGGGACTTTTGACCTGTATATTTTCAAAATGCAGCTTCGCTGGATTCAAAATCCAGGATCTCCTACCCTACCTTTAAGTGGGAGAAGCTAAATGAGGGGAGATCATTATTGTGGAATCATCTCTTTGTGTTAAACTTGAATCCCTTTACACTCGAGATGTATTGATGGCGGAATATGTGCTGAAGTCTGAACTTTTGGTCGTGGTCTTCCTCTTTGGTCTCTGTGATGTCGGCCGGATTTCCAGGGCAGCATAACACACGTCTTCACCCTGAGATTGGACATTTGTAATCCAGCAACATGACCATGTCATTTTATACACGATATTATGTTCACAATCGGAAAAGTCAGTACGTATCAGTACAAATGAATTTGCTGCTGTTAAAGGGGACATTTGTTTTTTTTAAACCTGGACCTTATTTCTGGCATAAAATATGTTCTTCTCACCGATAACAGTTTGGTGAAAGTCGGCGTCCTTCGGACGCTATTTCGATCACTTGAAATCTGCGCATATTCATATAACAGGAGAGAACGGGGCATTGACCATACAGCCTCTAAATAAGGCATTATCTGTCTTTATTTCACCACTACTTTAAGACGAATGAATGAATGAACACATACTATTGCACTGTTAGCTCAGAGCTGCAGTGTTGTTGTTATTGGGGGCAATCAGGAGCTTTCTACACACGCATCTACTGGGATGATGTAATCAATGTGCACCGCTGCAGCACAGCTCATTCACTCCGTGCTCTGTGACGATCGGCTATCTTTACACGGAGTTTGCTACTTGTAGTTTTGTGTAACATGGCAATTTGGATACGTAATAACGAACCATGTTACCAGCAGCAGTAGCAAATTCCGTGTAAAGATGCTACTGTGGCGGCACGCGGCGACAACGTCATCCCATTGGACGCGTGTGTAGAAAGCCCACGATAGGACGCCGACATTCAAGAAACTGTTATCGTTGAGTAGATGAACGTATTTTATGTCAGAAATAAGGTCCAGGTTTTAAAAAAACAAACTTCCCCTTTAATTACCTGTGTCTCTCTTGTTTGACTTCTGGCGCCACCTCTTTTTTCCTCATCTTCAGTTTCTTTTAAAGCAGAAATGAAAACAAGAAACACCTTCAAATAGTTGAAAATATTCAACATTTTCCTCTTCAACAAGTCCAGTGTAGCAGGTACCTGTTTTCTGGCAGAGCTTGTAAACCAGAAGAGAGGAGAAGAGAGCGGAGAGAAAAGCGACAGCCGGACACAGAGAGAAGAGCAGCTTCCAGCTCAAACCACAGTACTGCAGAGTCTGCTGAGGCCAACTGGTGTCTGGTAAAATACAAAGTTGTTGATTAGCTCTGTGAGCGCATCTTTATACCTCATCTCAGAGAAACCGAACACAGCAAATGACTTTCATGATCAGTCTCTAATGCTTCTGCCTGAGCTTTTACCCTCTTTTAAAGAATATTTAGCATCTTTTAAAGACCTCATGACACGTGGAAAATACTGTAATATACATAAACACATTGAAAGTACACATACAAAATAGTCACTTGAAGTTGGTTTTAATCATTATGGTAGAGAAATTGAGTTTGTACGGCCTTTTAAAAGTGCGATTTTTGCGATCTGCTGGCGAGCTTCCTATTAGTCCGTCACGTGACCTATGACGTACACTCCGGAACGTCTCCTTTGTCACTCACGACTATCCTGACACCTGTCATAGCTACAACATGGATTCTGACAACTCCTCTGAATCATCCTCGGATCCTGACACATTTTTCGAAGTGGCAGAGTCCGACCCAATGCTGGAGGACAATGTGAGGGGCGTTATGCCCTATAGATACGAGCCTTACCTGGATGAGTTGGAGCCACACGGTTCCACGGAAAGTTCGGATAGCGAGGCGGAAGGCGCCATCCTTCCGCGATTAGGCTAGTTCTACTTCGGCTTTTCACGCGAATCAACCCACGACATTGACACTTTGCAAAGTTCTGTGACAATTGTAAGATTATTTCAAGCCCCTTGCCTTCATCTGTTATATTTTAGGTCAGGGGTGGCCAACCCGCGGCTCCTCAGCTGCATGCGGCTCTTTGTCTGGTTTCATGCGGCTCTTGAATATCAAAATTTGTGTTGTTTTTTTTTTTATGTGCGTGTTCGCTTCGTTTGAGTTCAATACGGCAGCGTTCTCCAACCTTTTTTGCTCCATGGATCGGTTTAATGTCAGACAATATGTTCACGGACCGGCCTTTCAGGCGTGGCGGATAAATACTACAAAATAAAATGATACAACCAACACAGACTCTGTGGTATTTAGTAAATATAATAATAAACTTGAATCCACTGTGTACTTGTATGTAACTTTATTAGCAGCGTCCTCCTGACGTAACATCCTCTCTGCCTCCTAACGCTCTCTGGTCGCTATGGTAACGCTTAAACATGTCTTCAAAATGCAGCTTTCTTTTTCTTAGTGGTCACAGCCTCTTCTTCTGTCTCCTCACTGGGAAGAAGCTTTCCAAACACGTCTGTTTTTGACTCATTTTGCTTGGTTCGTGGGTTTAATATCAGCGTTGATGCTGAGCGAGTCAAGAACAGACGGATGGAACGGAGAGAATTCGGTCATTTTTCAAAGTAATGTGGCTTTTTGTGGTAACACAGTAAAAAATGCGGCTCTGACCAGTTGGCCACCCCTGTTTTAGGTGTTCTTGTGGGAGGTGTGAGCCAATGCCAGTGGTAGATGAGTCGGTGTGCTGCCGCGAACAGTCTAGTGTGAGAGAGGAGGAGGGAGCAGACGTTCCAGAGCATACGTCATTTTTATGTTGGAACGTTGGCGGGACACTGGCCTGTGGATTTCAGTGGCGTGCGTTCAAATTTTGAAAATAACAGAGAACCGGGCATATTTTATGGAAGTTTTTCTGTGCCATCAGAGTTTGAATACGAATTTCTAAAATCGAATTTTTACAGCATCAAAATCAGACTCTGAATTTGAAAAACCAACAGTGTAAAAAAATTCAACTTAAAAAAATTCAGTGGAAAAAGAACCAGACTCAACATCCGGGTAAACAGGGAGAAGCAATCGATCCCTGTCTCAATTCATCAGATCAGCTCAATAGATATTGAGTAATATCTATTACTCAATTTTATTCACACAAATGGCATATAAAGTAAACTCACTCACCGAAGCACCATCACCCGCGTTGGTTGACATGGCTGATCTGTCCAATGGAGCGTAACTTGATTGGCTGCTGTTGGATGAATTGAGACAGGGATCGATTGCTTCTCCCTGTTTACCCGGATGTTGAGTCTGGTTCTTTTTCCACAGAATTTTTGGAAGTTGAATTTTTTTCCACTGAATTTTTTGAAGTTGAATTTTTTTCCACTGAATTTTTTTTTTACACTGTTGGTTTTTCAAATTCAGAGTCTGATTTTGATGCTGTAAAAATTCGATATTAGAAATTCGTATTCAAACTCTGATGGCAGAAAAACTTCCATAATATTTATCACAATAATGTATTTCAACTCGAAAATAATAGTTATTTCAGACTAAACAAAAAAAGGTCGTCTCCAGGTGTCATGAGGTCTTTAAGGAAAAGTCCTCAGAAACAAACACTCAACATAATTACGCCAATGAAAAAGGGTGGTTTGTGAAGCAGGGGCATGGCTATAGATAGAATAAATGCAGGTGGTGATTTTAAAAAAGCATATATCTGCAAAGTTTATAGCTTCATTTATTTTTTTGTTATCGTGTTTCCCCCCCTCCGTAACCTTAACCCCTTGCTGCTGAAAAAAAAGGCAATTTTCACATTTTCGGGGTTTTTGTTGTATATAATGATCTGAAATGTAGACTTAATAAAAAGCTGGAGTTGGCTGGACTTGGTGACCACATTTCTTGTGACCCTGATGGCTTTGTAATGGTGCATTTGCATGCATCACACAAGTTCTACATTTCTTTACAAAAAACAAAACAAACAAAAAAAAAACACTTCATAAAAAAATTCCACACTGTTAACAAGTAGTTAACTGGTCACACCTCTGTTGTGAAGTGAGGGTTATCTCTTTCAAGTGACTCTGACAATGGATGAAATATTTTTGCCTCAACATGGCGATGTCATCGTTCGAAGCCACGCCCACCACCTGTATATCTGAGACCCCTGGTTTGTGTGGTGGCCAGCACTGTTACTGCTACCACAGTAGTGCCTAGACCTGCTACATTCATGCTACAAAATACCCGCTCACTAAATAACAAAGCCTTACTCATCCATGATATCATCTCTGAAAGAAAACTGGACTTTCTCTGCCTGACTGAGACATGGCAGAGTCAACATGAATTCATCACACTCAACCAAGCCACTCCACCTGGATATTCCTATATTCAAAAGCCTCGCATCTGTGGCCGCGGCGGTGGGCTGGCCGTCATACACCGCACAAACATCCCAATCAAAGAAATTCCAGTAAACACCACATCATTTGAGTGCCTTCACTTCATGTTGGCTGGGGCTACACCCTAGCGATCAACCTCGCTACCCACCCTCCAAACCACACAGTCGACGGCCTGGTGGAACACTACAACACTGCTCTCACCCTTAGCCTGGACTCCGTTGCCCCTCTCGTCACCAGATCTGTCTCCTTTGCCCACCCTGCCCCCTGGTTTACCTAAGAGCTCCGGAGGTTGAAGGCTACTGGGCGCCGGCTCGAGAGGCTCTTCTAAAGATCTGGTCTCACTGTCCATCTTGAAGCCTACAGGGACCATGTTCAGAGCTATAAAGAGGCTCTCTCCCGGACAAAAACACAATACTACTCCACACTCATCAACAATCAACAAAACAATCCCAAAATGCTTTTCTCTACCATCAACCGCCTTCTTGACCCTCCCGATGCCCCCCAACCTTCTGATGCTGCTGACCTCTGCTCCAGATTCCTGGATTTTTTTCCAAGAAAAAGTGGATACCATCCATCAGCAGCTCCTGATGTCTACCTCCCCCCCACTGCCCACGCTACATCGGCAGGAGGATACCAACCACCCATCTGTCTGCTTTCCACTGTGTTGCTTGTACTCTTTTTCCCTGTTGGACACCAACCAAGTCTCCGACCTCATCACCAAAGCCAGGACTTCATCCAGCAGTCTAGACCCACTGCCTGTGACCCTGGTGAAGGCCTGTCTCTCCACCCTCTGCCCCTTAGTGGTGACCATCATCAATGCATCACTCAGCTCTGGCGTGGTACCACTCGGCTTCAAAACGGCAGCTGTGATTCCAACCCTCAAAAAGCCTGGACTGGACCCAGATGACCCTAACAACTATCGCCCGATCGCCAACCTCCCCTTCCTGAGTAAGATCTTGGAAAGAGCAGTGGCTGCCCAGCTCCAACACCACATGTCCCACCATGAGCTCTTCGAACCCCTCCAGTCCGGTTTCAGAATCCACCACAGTACTGAAACCGCCCTCATCAAAATCACCAATGACCTCCTGGTTGCTGCAGATAATGGTCTTATCACCATCCTCATCCTCCTAGACCTGTCTGCAGCCTTTGATACTGTCTCCCACACTATCCTCCTCACCCGTCTCTCTAAACTCATTGGCCTCACTGGCACAGCACTCTCTTAGTTCCAGTCTTACCTCTCAAGCAGGAAACAATACATCACTCTGAAAGGTTCCAACTCCATCACTGCAGCAGTTAACCATGGCGTCCCCCAGGGGTCTGTCCTGGGTCCCCTTCTTTTCACCATTTACATGCTCCCCCTAGGACAAATTATCCGAAACCATGGACTCAGTTTTCACTGTGTAGCGTGCTCTCAGGAAAGACAGAGAACGGAGATGTTTACATTAACCTTCCCCCCTTTTTCAAATGTCTTGACATCGAAAACATTTCACTGTTTATGACCCTTTCAACGGATTACCTAAAGAAGATAAGGACCCAGATGTGAATTCCGACCAACTGGAGTCTCTTTGTGAGATTCTCTCCTCCACGCCAGCCATGCATAATAAATTATGCAAACTGACACCCTCTGACAGAGAAACAAACCAGGCTTGCTCTTCTTTCCTGGCCTGGTACAAAGGAATGTTCAACTCTCTGTTTTCTAGAAAGTAGAACTTTCACCATAATCCTCACTTTCTCCTGGAATAAAACTGTTAAAATCGGAACTGCATAAATCTACAGATCATTTTGAAACATTCGCCATTCTTTTACATGGAGTATTTACCAAGTTATGGAATATTGGATTTAATAGAAACTCTGCCATGGAACCACAGCACCACCCAGTGGACATAGATGACGGATACTTTCCACTCTGTCAGCCTAATGACCAAGGACACTCATAACTAAGGATGTTTTAATGTTCTCATTATGTACAATGCATAACCCAATGGTGTTAATCCCACAGGTATCACTCAAGGAGCCGCAGATCATTCTAGTTAACAGCAAGCAAAGTTGTCATTACCATTTTTGTCATGATAATATGAAGTATTGTATGCTAATAACTGTTTCATGCTCATATTTGTGTTTATGCCTGCTTTTATGCGACATTATTGTCTGTTAGGAACATTATATTGTATAAATCAGTGTAACGTAGGTAAATGCGTTTGAAAGAGAGAATTTTCCCTTTTGTTCTCAGTTCCACCCCCCTTTTTAGCTTTTTGGGTTGGGGGTCAGTGAAACGCTGATTGGACGAAAGCTGACATGTGACCTCGAGTTTAAAACCCGAGGCGCACCAGAGGTCCTCTCTCTCAGCTCTCTCTCTCATATCTACCATCTCTCCCCTCTTAGCTCGCTCTTACTGTTTACTCTCAAAATCCGCAACTCTGGGACCTCCCGGTGGTCCTCCAAGCCTTGACCACTCCCTTTGTCCCCTCAGCTTATGCTTACAATTTTTGACCTCTTGTAATCTTGCCTTTCCCCGCAACTCTTCTGTCCTCTCTCTATTTTACTCCGTAACTATTAATTCCCAATTTTTTTAGACTTCCCTTTTTTTTTATAAAAGTCTGGTCCGATACACGCGAGTGTTTGCTAAATCACACCGCCCGGCCCAAGAAGAAGAACAGCCGACTCAACGTCACCCAGCCGGTCACCAAGGAAACGTGGTCTCCAACAACGACGCCCAGCCGCTGGTAACCAAGGAAACGTGGTCTCCAACAACGACGCCCAGCCGCTGGTAACCAAGGAAACGTGGTCTCCAAAGACTGACGCTCACCTTGTAAAGAACCACGATACTCTACGGCAAAAGTAAGGTGCATAAAGTCTGATATCTTTGGAGCAGTGGAACTCTGCTGAACTCGGAGTGCTGAATCCTTCCTCTGGAGGTGATGGTTGTGCAGAGATCCGTAAGAAATAACCGGCCGAAGTGATTAGCCATAGCAGTTCCGTGTGAAGAACCAGACTCAGTATTAATGTTTTAACCCCAGGTCACTAGTCCTCCCGTTTAGCTAAGTCATCTCTCCCTTTCAACCGTGTTTCCCTACAACTATTGCAAAGTACCCATATTCTGTCTCTTATCAATTGTTTATACACCTATATACCTGTGCAATGTTGAATAAATGTTTGTATTAATCCATTTAAGAGCGTCACGGACAGTTACTAAGTCGGTTGTCACTTCAAACAGAACGTACGAATCAGAATGAGACTACCCGTTTTATTATCTTAACAGTTTCCCTCTCTGAACTGATAAACTTAACTAAGTTAAGTCAATCAGGGAGGTGGTGCCCCGAATTCTAGGTTTAAGATAAATCCTTATATTTGATAACCAATAACGCTACAACTGCTATGCTGATGACACTCAGATGTACATCAGCACAAAACCCTCCTCTCAGCTCCCACCCATGCAACTCAACAACTGCCTGCAGCAAATTAAAGCTTGGTTGACCTCTAACCTTCTCAAACTCAACAGCAGCAAAACGGAGCTCATGGTGGTGGCCCCGGCACCCCTGCTGAAGAAGGTTGGTGATCTGGCCCTGGTCATAGATGGCTGTTCCATCTCTCCATCACCAGAGGAACGGAACCTGGGTGTCATCCTGGACTCCACTCTCTCATTTCGGTCCCACATCAAGAGCATCACTAAATCTGCCTTTTTTCACCTCAGAAACATTTCAAGACTCCGGCCCTCATTATCCGACTCAGTAACAGAGACCCTCATCCACTCATTTATCTCCTCTCGCCTGGACTACTGCAATGGTGTCCTGTCCTACCCAGTAAGGCCCTTGACAGGTTGCAGTATGTCCAAAACTCAGCTGCCAGGGTGCTAACTCACACCAAGCCCTGGCAGCACATCACCCCCATCCTAAAGCAACTTCACTGGCTCCCAGTCAAAGCACGCATCACCTATAAAATCCTTCTCTTGACCTACAAATCTCTCCACTCACTTGCACCTAAGTACATTTCCGATCTCCTCCACCCCTACTCCCAGTCGCGGCTTCTGCGCTCCTCAGACAAGGACCTACTCTCCGTTCCTCGTACCAGACTGAAAACATATGGAGATAGGGCCTTCTGTTCAGCTGCCCCTACCCTATGGAACAATCTACCACTTCACATCCGTTCTGCCCCCTCTCTACTACAGTTAAAAAATAATCTAAAAACCTCTTCTTTTCTTTTGTTAAAGCGACCTTGGGTACCTTGAAAGGCGCTATATAAGTCCAAGTTATTACTATTATTATTGTTGCTTGTTCATACAGTTTCATTAGGTAATCTTCAACAAGCAAATTCAGATATTTCCAAAAAACACTGTTGCTATAATTTAGCAATTAGAATTGGGTAATTAAATGTAACATTTCTATGATCTATTCTTTATAACCTTTAAGAGGAATTTTAGTTCAGCCTGCATTATTGATGGTCTTATCTCATCATGGTCTTCAAACGAAAAAAAGAAAAACATCTAATTTGAATAATTTCTCTGAACATGGTTTAGTAGATCTCCAGCTGTTTTCTCCAAGCACATTGTTCAGCCTTTTTTTCCCCCACTTTGAGCCGATTTTCTCAGATTTCAAATGTAAGCTCATCTCAAAACTAAACTCAAAACATCTCAATCATCAACTCTGGAATCAAAATGATCAGTATTATGCATGTTACAAAGAAATATCGCATTTAGATTTTGATGAATTGTATAAATTGAACTTAGAAATTTGGTAAAAAATAAATTTTTATTAATTTAATTGTGAAAACTTTCAAGACATATTTGTAAAAATATTCTTTAGAGGAGGGAAGCAAACACAATCTTAACAGATAAATATAATACTTTTTTACTATGTTTCGGTTGTGACAATTTTTGGGAGAGGAAAAACATTCCAATACAATCTGAAAGTACAATATAAAAATTGACTGTTCTTTTACTAGATATGTGTTCTTTAGATATGGTATAATATATATATGGTCAAAGTTTTGGGAATAAAGCATACAACATTTAAACATTTTTCCAACCTGACTTTGAACCAATTCGTTACAATGGCCCATATACACATTTGATTAGCCTTTGGTTTTCACACATCAGTTATAACCCAATAGATCTATTTAGACTACACATACTGTTTTACCTATCTGATCTTCAGTATAGTTGCACACCTCTATGATGGTCATTTAGTCCAATAATGAAATTATACTAAATATGTAGACATTATTGCAGTCACACGTAGTGAATTTAGATAAAAGTACTTACTGATGGTGAGCCTTGTTGTGGTGTTGCTGTATCTGTAAATATATTTTTGAGCAATGCGTTCTTTATCCTCCACCTTCGTCTCTTCAGTTCCACAGTAGTAAATTCCCTCATCAGACTCGGTGACGTTCATGATCAGCAGATTGTAAGAATCAGAAGAATTCTCCTTCTTCATAAATTTATAACGTGGATATTTCTTAAAATGTTCCCACGTCTTTGCATATATAGCAAGAGTAGGCTGGTTCTCATGGGAACAGTTCCTGAACCAGACTGTGTATGTTCCAGTTGACAGTTTGCAGTCGCAGTGGAGAGTGATGTTGTCTCCTGGTCCGACTGTCACCGCCAATTCTGATCCCGAAATCCCACAATGACAGCAGGAAACGACACCTGGAAGAAATGACAAAACCATGGGATTAAATTTATAGGATTTTACATTAACGCTGAGCAGAAAATCAAAACTACAAGGATGAAATCATTTTTGAAACAGCTTTGGACAACTGTTTGTTAAATGTTGAAAACAATGTTACCCAAGAGAAAAACCTGAACAATCATAAGCAGTTGTTCCATGACTGATGACGGCCTGTAAAGCTAAAAGAGTGTCACACGTTTTACTGGTGGCTGATAGAAACTACGGAAATATTTCCATTGAAGGTGATGAAGCTGTTGATTGGCTAGCTGAATGGAACATTTTATTCTGTGGTCTTCTTTTTTTTTGGGTGCAATGCAAAATGTGCAGCGGAATGATTTTTGAGTAGATACTATATCAAGGAACTTAATTTTTATATATTTATATGTACAATAAAACCAGCCACACAGAAAGTTTGAACTGAGGATCTTCAGACCGGACAAAGTCCATTTTTGTTTTGGTCTGCCTCACTATTGACATTCTGATTGTTTATGAGGCACATGCAGGTCCTGCGCGCCTTTTGAATATGCTTCAAATGCACATGTTGCCTACAATGACGTTATAATGCTGAATCAAAATTGTCAATCTATTGTTATTTGTCAGAATGAAAATGCCCAGAGTCGTGGATCAGGATGAATTCAGCAGCCACAGTGAACAACAAAACCACAGGAAATATTTATTCTGTTGTCATGTGGAAAGTAACTAAATGTATTAAACAGGAAGTGAATGTGAGTGTATGAAACTGTGTCAGTTTGAGGGTGTACAAAACTGTTGTCTTTAAACTTTGCGTAGATAAGTCATATTTTGTCGAGAATCAGGCAGAGTAAAATATCTTTATGAAAAAAATGATGATACCCAGCAGATTTTGAAATCAAAACTGTTTCCTTAAATCTGAGATCTGAGAAAGCCTGTGGAGTAACTTTCTTTGCTTTCATAAAGATTATTCAAGACAAAAAAGGCCAGATGTGTGCCCCCAAAGCGGCCTGCTCGGAATATGCAAAGGCTCACCCTTGTTCACCAAAGCGGGGGAGCATCCGTCCCAGGAAACACCAAGCTTTTGTTATCTATGAGGTGTAAATTTAACCTAATCCTCCTCACCCTGCTGACGCAGACGCCGCCGTCGCCGCCGATGTGACCACATGGTGGCACCTCCGACGCCACCGCCTCAGCCTTCTCGGTGGGTCGTTCCGACGCCGTTGCCTCAGCCTTCCCGGTGGATCGTTCCGACGACGTTGCCTCAGCCTTCCCGGTGGATCGTTCCGACGCCGTTGCCTCAGCCTTCCCGATGGGTCGTTCCAACGCCGTTGCCTCAGCCTTCCCGGTGGATCGTTCCGACGCCGTTGCCTCAGCCTTCCCGGTGGATCGTTCCAACGCCGTTGCCTCAGCCTTCCCGGTGGGTCGTTCCGACGCCGTTGCCTCAGCCTTCCCGATGAGTCGTTCCAACGCCGTTGCCTCAGCCTTCCCGGTGGATCGTTCCAACGCCATTGCCTCAGCCTTTCCGGTGGGTTGTTCCAACGCCGTTGCCTCAGCCTTCCCGATGGGTCGTTCCAACGCGTTGCCTCAGCCTTCCCGGTTGATCGTTCCAACGCCGTTGCCTCAGCCTTCCCGGTGGGTCCGTCCGACACCTCCTTGTGTCCCCCGTTGAGTGAACACGATGCTTCCTCGTCTCCTCTAGCACCAGACAATTCATTTGTGGACTCCTTTACTGAAGCAGATTTTGAGATTCTGTTTCGACAGTACAAAGATGACTCTTTTCTTCTGCAAGCTGCTTTTGAACTACATGACTCATTCGTCCAGAGGAGACGAGCCCGTTGCCACCAGACCTCCGAGCCAGCTAGCGCTCCGGTGGCCGAGTAAGCTAGCGTTCCCGTGGCCGAGCCAGCTAGTGCTCCGGTGGCTGAGCAAGCTAGCGTCCCTGTGGCCAAGCCAGCTAGCGTCCCTTCCAGAATCTTCTAGCCTCTCCGAGTTTTCTAGCCTCCCCGAGTCTTCTTGCCTCCCTGAGTCTAGCACCTCCAGGAGACGAAGGGACCAAGGAGACGGACCAAGGGACCTGGGACCTGGTCCCTTTGTCTCCTCTTTAAATTGCTGCTTTATGCTGTTCTTTTAAATGCCTTGTCTTTATGTAAAGCACATTGAGTTGCCTGTGGTATGAAATGCGCTATATAAATAAAGATGCCTTGCTTTGCCTTGCCTAGCCTCCCTGAGTCTTCTTGCCTCCCTGAGTCTTCTAGCCTCCCTGAGTTTCCCAGTATGGACCAGATTGCCCCAGCTCTCCCAGCGTCTACTCAGGTACCACCCATGGACATTTGCACCCTCACCTCTCCATGTTTCTGTTCAGCCACACAGACTCCTGCCACATCATCTGTTCCTGAGGTGGCCCAGCCAGGCTCACGTCTGGCCGCCCGCCTGACCGTCCCTGCCTGCGGCTCATACGTCGCTGGTCGTCTGGCCGTTCGCCAGATCCAGCGCCCTCCGAGGTCCCTGCTCCGCCGGCACCCTCCTCTGTCTCCTGGTTCCTTTGTCTCCTGGTTCCTTTGTCTCCTGGTTCCTTCGTCTCCTGGTTCCTTCGTCTCCTTGGTCCCTTCGTCTCCTTGGTCCCTTCGTCTCCTGGCTTCTCCGTCTTCCTGGTTCCTTCGTCTCATGGCTTCTCCGTCTCCTTGGTTCCTTTGTCTCCTGGCTTCTCCGTCTCCTTGGTTCCTTCGTCTCATGGCTTCTCCGTCTCCTTGGTTCCTTTGTCTCCTGGCTTCTCCGTCTCCTTGGTTCCTTCGTCTTCTGGCTTCTCCGTCTCCTTGGTCCCTTCGTCTCCTGGCTTCTCCGTCTCCGTGGTCCCTTCGTCTCCTGGCTTCTCCGTCTTCCTGGTTCCTTCGTCTCATGGCTTCTCCGTCTCCTTGGTTCCTTCGTCTCCTGGCTTCTCCGTCTCCTTGGTTCCTTCGTCTCATGGCTTCTCCGTCTCCTTGGTTCCTTCGTCTCCTGGTTTCTCCGTCTCCTTGGTTCCTTCGTCTCCTGGCTTCTCCGTCTCCTTGGTCCCTTCGTCTCCTGGCTTCTCCGTCTCCTTGGTTCCTTCGTCTCCTGGCTTCTCCGTCTGCTTGGTCCCTTCGTCTCCTGGCTTCTTCGTCTCCTGGCTTCTCCGTCTCCTTGGTTCCTTCGTCTCCTGGCTTCTCCGTCTCCTTGGTCCCTTCGTCTCCTGGCTTCTCCGTCTCCTTGGTCCCTTCGTCTCCTGGCTTCTCCGTCTCTTGGCCCCTGAACCACAAACTCTAAGGCTTCTCTGTGGCCTACCCCACAGACTTTTTTTTTCTGCCCTCCTTCCGAGGCCCCCACCGCCCAACCTGGTTGGGTTAGATTTTGTTTTGGGCTGGTGGGCGTCTGGTATCCGTCCTTGGGGGGGGGGGGGGTTTATTTTGGTTATATTTTTGTACTTAGTTATTGGTGTTTTTATTCAGTACTTTGTTTCCTTTATTAGATCAGTCTTTGTTTCATTTTGGTTCTGTTCTCCTGGTATTTAGTTCTTTAATTTATCCTTGTGTATTCTTTGTTTCATTTTCAAGTTAGTGTGCTCTCCCTCGCCCCCTGTGTTCTGCCATCTCTCTCTCTCTCTCTCTCCTCAATCTGTCTCTTGCCCTCTGCTCTCATTCACTCAACTGCAACCCGTTACCAATCAGCCACCAGTTCCTGCTCCAGTATTCACCTCCCCAGTATATATGTCTGTCTTGTTCCACCACTCCTCGCCGGATTCTTGTCTTATACCCGTCTACTCTTTGGTCTTATCTTGTCCCCTGGTCTGTAATCCTAGTCTGCATTCCTCGCCTTTATGTTCTCACTCCTGTCCCTGGTTTTTCTTCGTCAGTCCTTCCACAAGTATTTAAGTCTGTTTTGTTATTTTCTTAGTTTTATGTTCAGTTTAGTTTTTCATAACTCCAGCTTTGCTGCGCCTTTTGTTTATAGTTTTTGTAAATAAATCCTTTAACTTTAATTTGCCTCTCATCCGTGTCTGCACCTGGGTCCTCCCTAAACGCACCATGACACCATCGTTTCCCCATTTTAGCCATATCTCTCTCTTAACCTCTTAGTCTTTTATTGTAAAGCCTGCAAAGGATCCCTGTCACTGTCTTTTTATCAACTGTTTGCATATAATTTTGAAGTACTGTTTAAATAGATGTTTTGATCGTCTCTGAGTTATATCTTTCCTCATGTGTCAGAGGTATTAGATTGTATTAAAGGGGAGAGATACACACCCCTAACACTGAGCACCATTATGTTTATTTCATAATGTTTTGTGTGGCTCATCTCACACAATATAGAGCCAAATATAAACAGGCTTTGTTGTGTGTACCATGACATCATCTGACACAGTACACCATTGGATCCTTTCTACAATATGTTGGGTGTAGCTTGTGTTTTTGTTAGTCCGTTTTCAACATGTAAAATGAAATGTGGACAAAAGAAATTGTGCACTTATTTAGAGGTTCAGTCTGTCTGCATGTTAAATCTACAGTTGTGTGAGCGGCTGTTTGTCCTTTTGGGTTTCCTGTGAGATTTACCAAAAATAAAAGCGTACGAGGCTGTGTTTGTTGCCAAATTGGTTTTGTTTTTAGAAACGACTTTAGAAAACAGTGTAGTGCGGGCATCTTTAAATAAACAGCTGACGAAGAAAGCAATTTTGGCTCTTGAAGTGACTTGTTGAGGGTTATAGTGCTGGATAAAACGATAATGGCTTGAAAACAGCTGTCATGGGTTGTTACAGACAAACAGCAGTTCCAGCTATTATTACATATTACACATCTCTGGTCTGTTACCTCCAACTCTGATCCAGAAATCCAGTCATGACTGCAGAAAACAACTCCAGGAAGAACGTGTGGAGCAGTGTTTCACATCACACCAAATGTTGTCCAGTCCGACAAAGAGAGCACTGTATGTGTTGATAATGTGCAGAAAAAAGAAAGGTGCCAAAATTGCTCATAATGGACATTACCTTGACAGATTTAGCCATTTAATGACACGCAAGCTGTCATTTGTTGTTGGGTGTAACCTGTTCTGTTTGTGCAATATTAGCGGGTATAATTTCATATTAGTTTACTATATTGAATGACTGATCAGTAGTTTGCATAAAGAATATTGAAAAAGATGGAGAGGCAGTCTTGTGATCAATGAAAATGAAATAGGGTCCCGATTGAAATCTGTGAAATTTGTGAATGTGTTTGTGTAGGAAGGTAATGACCAACAAAATCAACAAAGACCCCAACCAATAAACCCACAAGCCCCAAAGAGACTATAGCTAATGTCTCAGTATCGAACACTTAAGGACATCCTCAGATATTCTTTGCGTCACGCCCATGGGATTTCTCCCCATGTTTTTAGTTTAGTGTTAATCATGTCTTAGTTTTTAAGTCCATGTTTAGTTGAGTTTTGACATGTTTTAGTATTGCCATTGTTTTTCCCCTCACTTCACTTACCAGCTCATTAGTTTCACTCACTTCACCTGTGTTTTTCCCCTCTGCACTCACTCACCTATCACTCAGTCCCTATTTAGTTTCCAGGCTCCCCTGTTTCTTTGTCGGATCTTTACCCTCCTTACTTGATTTTCACCCCTCATGCCATGACATCACATTAAGCTAAGTGTTTTTCATGTTTCATGCCAAGTCTTTTTTTGTTTTCGTTAGTCTTAGTCATGTTCATGTTTTGTCCCCCAATTAAGCTTTTTGTCATCCGGTTCAGCCGCGCCTTTTGTTTGAACTTTGTTTTTGTCAAAAAAAACCCTGTTTGCTTTTCACATCTCTGAGTCCGCATCCGTGTCCTACCCCACCACCCCATCCTGACACTTTGTCCGTGTCCTGACTGGTCAGAGCTATTTTGGCGGCGTGAGGAAGGTCTTTTCAGTATTTGGTCTGAGTGGTGTTTATGAAATATAATAAACCCTGATCCAATGATGTGTGTACAGAGGACATGTGTCGCCGTGGTATGGCAACACTGTGTCTCTTTATTTTTTCTGTTGCTTCCGGTGTATGGAACCGCGCTAGATAAAACAGTTCAGAGGCTGTAGATGATCTAACAAAGTCTTGTAGTTGCAGTACAGTTACAGTATACCATGTAAGCTAGGGTATATTTAATGTGTCTTTGTTACTTTGATCTCTGCTGTCAACAACATAAAGTGCACTACGGACATTGAAACCGTGCTCTTATCTGCAATGGCGATTTTAGGTAGTGGCCAAGGGTGGCCAGGGCCACCACTGAAATGTCATTGGTCACCCCGATGGCCACCCTAGATCTGATAGGTAATTGATCAAGTTCGTCCACACAACAAACAAGAGAAACGCTGTCAGTCAATGGTGATGGCTGGCTGACGGATCAGTTTTACATTTTGAACTAACACAATAATGGTCGGACTGATGCTGCAGAGAGCTGATTTCTGATCAGTTTTTCGAGTGACCAAGCAGGTCTGGGTGGCTATGGCTTATTTTATCGTTCAACATCTGGCAACCCTGCTCAGTAGAGCCAACGCGAGATGAACACTGCCTGTCACCTGCAGCTCCCGCGAAACAGGATCAGAGAGCCCGCATCCATTAACTGGATTTATCGGATTCATACAATAAGGTATGGTAATATAATGATTTATGTCGTAATTTGCTCTGAGTGTGCAGGGGAACTTTATTCAGCAAACTTTATGTAAGAGGAACAGCTAAAAGACGAGGGCACAAGACGAGAGGAGGGCACACGTTTTAGCTAAAACCGCAGCCTGCAAACCAGTTAGTCAGTTTCTTTTTTGTTGTTGCTAACAGGATAAATTGAATATGAAACCGTTCAGGACAGGAGCAGCATACGTTTCTCGAAAGTTGGGTACTTTCATGAGTAGGATACAGACAGCAGTAGGCTAGCAGCTAATTTATCCTGCTGTATGTCAAAACCTAGCACATGAAGTGAACGTTTGAAGTAAGCCGGACTGTGAAGTTGTGGTGACTTTGACAGTTAGGAGCCTCTTGTCCGTCTCTTCAACCCATTTGAAGAAGTAACAACTATAGTTTAAGTAAAGTTTGAGTGAATCATTGAAGTGAAGTCCAGATCACGGTCACCAGCCCCCTGTAACCCACAGCGCAGGTCTACTTCAGAGTGTGACTTCACCCACCCATAAACATGCGGTACATATTTGACCACAAATGTATATCGTAATCCTGTTGTTCAAACGCAGCGAAAATAAATTGTCATTCACACAAAATCATGATACATTCATCAAAGTGTAATATGGTTTCGAAACGTTTATAATTCCTCATAGATGGAAGGCGCTGTACAAAATAAAAGTATTGTAACGACCCAGAATTAAGGTAAAAGCACACGGACTGGCTTGTTTCCTCCTCTCCCTGTCAATCACTGGACCGCAGGTCATGTCACTCAGGTGTGGGCTGGTGATTGGGGGAGAGGAGTGGGCGTGGGCCAGTCTGTGTGCAGGTCTGGTGCTCTCCTGGGGTTGGTTGCGGAGCAGGACTGAGAGTCACCTGTGTTCTGTGATTGTACTGCTAGTGTAAAACTTAATAAAGAGCAGTTCGGGAACCGCCGGTCTCAGAGCCTCCGTGAAGTCACTACAGTATTATTATTATTATTTTCAAGCCAGTTCGGGTCTCATTCATGAAACGGATTTGCACAAGAAAATCTCCAGATAACCACTAGCTACGTTTTACCTCATGTCACGGTTAGCCACAAGATAGCTTTTCAAGCCAGTTCGGTAACTACATAGCTGGCGCTACCTAACTGAAAAACGTTGATAACTAGCTAGCTACTGGCTAGCCTTTGACGTATTGAGCTGAAACCAATTGAAGTTGTGACATTTCATATCATTTTTGTTCTATGAACCGTTCTTAAAAAGTCTGCTAGTTGGTGTTGGCTAATATGCTAGTGGTGGCTAAGGCTAGCAGAATTTCCGTGATTTTTGGAACCATACAGGAGTTTTTCAGCTCTTAAGGCCCATTTATACCCTACGGTAAATACGGAAACGGACGCTTTCACCCGGTTCCGGGGGTCGTTTCATCCGTCAGTTTGTCCGTAGGTCAAGAGCTTAGCAATCCGGTGAGCTCCGGGCGAAACGGAGCAATACCAGAGGAATTCGTGGGGGCAGTAGAGAGTCAGGAGCATGTTGGCTCCGGAAGTTATGGAGGAAGAAGAAGAACGAAGAGTAGGAGATTAAAAATTTTTAAGATTTAAAAATGCCAGGTAATTGAGGAGAGGATTTGTGAGATGGTCAGGGGGTATATACATTTGTATGACTGCAACTTCCTCAATTGACGCCATGTTTCTCAAACCCGCGGCCGACAATGACTCAATATATACCGCCAGAGAGTCTCTATTATGAGTATCTGTAAAAGGGCTGTGATACCGCCCTCTAGAGGATTTCTTACGGACGTGCGCAATACGGACGGAGGCATAAACAGAAGCTCCGGGAGCAACGTATGGACCGGACACACGAATTTCGTCCGGTTCCGTAGGGCATAAATCGGACTTAAAACTCATCAAAAATCAACTGCGTTCAACTACGTCAGAGAACAGACTCACAGGTTTAGCAATTCTCAGTTTGAGATTGAGTCTAAACGTGCAAAAAAATTAGATTTGGATGAGTTTGTTAAGAGATTTGCTGCACAGCAATCGTCACATACAGCTTCTGTAAATTTGATACTGAATAGCAATCAGTTGATATACATATTTTGTTATTGTTAATGGGGGGAAAACATTTCTGCTGCTACAATAATCCCAAGGGAAACACTGTTTTAATGTACTAAAAAGTGGAATGCTCATGTATGTAGACCAAATATTGAATTTATCACACTTGGGTGTTGAAAAAACTGTTGTATATGGGCTCATATAAAGTACAAAGTACGATGGGCTTCCTAAAAAAATTGCCACCCTACAATATATGCCTGCCACCCCTCTACCACCCCATGAATAAATCTCTAGAATCGCCACTGCTTATCTGCTGGTTCAATCTGTCTGCACACTAAGATCTGTAGTTGTGAGAGGGGCTTTTTGTCATTGTGGGTTTCCTGTGAGCTTCACCAATCAAAATGGGCTTAAGGCTTGTAGGAGCCATACATTGATTTTGAGTTGTTTTATTTTGTATTATTCTATTTTTTGTTTGCACATGCATGACGTCAGCAGGAGGCTGTCGCCGGTGTCTGTGGGTGGCACTTTGGGTGTGTTTTTCCTTTAAATGAGCAGGTGAGCTCAGCTGTGATGGGATGAGCTTGGATCATGGCGGCTGGGTGAGCTTGGGGAAAAACTTTTTGTTGACCGTAAACGTAAACGTAACCGTAACCGTAAACGTAAGCATAATATTAACTGCACTGTCAGAGGCATCCTTGCACGGCTTGTGAAATGCATCAAAAGGAAGTAAGTGTCTGTCTTTTACGTACAAGCTTGTGAGATGGAGCAATAAAGAACACCATTTGTGCAATAGTTCTGTGTGACGCGTCTTCAGTAGTAAAACCCCATGTCTTAGCCGGCCGCGGCGTTTGTATTGGTTTTTTAGTTTATACGCCGCAATATTTTGTCAACAAAAAAAGTTTTGTTTAAGCACAGATTTAAGTGTAATGTCGGGATACGCTGGATGTTTGAGATCGCTTTCCCAGTTACAAACATAGACGTGAATGCGCGCTAGACTCCCATTCATTCACAATACTGCTGCTACTACACTCATTTTGTCGTCACACTCGCCTCCGTTGAAAGTTACAGTAAACATTTTGGATTAGATTTGTTGTCAATGCATGAATGTATTCCCTGCTAGGCTAAGCGGTATATTCACATAAGGTGATGTGCTGGTTTATTTGTTTGGGACTTTTGCAGTTTTTCTTTCGTGTGTCAAGCGGGTGAAGCTTTGTGCTTGGGAGTACCGCCGTAGTTCTGGTTCAGACGATCAGTCTGGTTCGAGACTATCGGTATTTAGGTACATAAATACCCACTGCTAGTATGCACAGAAGACTAGGGTTGAGTTAGCTTAGCTCCACTGGAAAGTTAGAGGGAACGACAACGCATTGTACATTGTTCACGTGGAAACACAGGCGCTGTGTGGTCAGTAAAGCAGCTATTTTTGTGATGTGTTTTTTGGATTAATTTTGTGATTTATAAAAAAAAAAAAAAAAATGGAGTCAAGTGTTGGAAATGAAACGAGTGAGAAGAGACAAACAAAACTTACACCCAAAGCTTTTGAACTTAAATTGGAAAAGCTCCAAGAAGAGCGCCAAGCTAAAGTAAGAAAGATCAAAGGTGTAATAAAAGAAATTAATTGCCTAATGCAAAGTGCTGACAATGCTGAAAGGGTAAAATCATATCTTGGAAATATTTCAAGTTTGTTCATAGAAGCAACTCATCTTCATGGTGTTGTGATTCCTATGCTCCCGCCGGAAGAACAAGAAAACCAAAACACATGGTTTCACAGTGTTGGAGAACATAAGACTGCGTTTGTGGAGGAAGCAAATAAATGGCTGTTTGATATGCAAGATGTCCCAGATGCACTAGCAGAGGATGCTGTTGCACCATGTTTGGGGTCTGTTTCAAATAACAATGAAAATATGGATAACACAGTTGAAGATGACATTAGACCAAGTGACAGTGTATCTAATGTGTCCGGGAGATCAAAGAAATGCAGTACAGGGGTGAGCAAATCTTTGTCCTCTACATCGTCAGCCAGGTGGAGAGCTGAGGCTGAAACAGCTGCTCTTATGGCTCGTCAGAAGCTGCTGAGGGAGAAGCATGCTATGGAGGAGCAGCAGGAACAACTGAGGAGGAAAATGGAGGAGCAGCAGGAACAACTGAGGAGGAAAATGGAGGAGCAGCAGGAACTCTTGAGAAGAAAGAAGGAGGAGCTGGATTTAGATATAGAGCTGGCAGCTTCCATGGCTAAGGTGAGCGTGTTAAAAGCTTCAGAAGGGTCTCGTGTGTCACGCAGGTCTGCTAGGTCGGATGGGATGAACTCTTATTTGAAGGAAAGCAAGAGAATGCAGTTAAATGTTGATGCTGCAGCGTTTGTGCCTGAGCTCACCACACAGCCATCGACCATGAGGGCTGAAGATCTTGTTTTGCCCTCAAGTTATGCTGCTGTGAGGCCCAAGACGCACAACAAAATGGAGCTGCCCACTCTGCCCACTGCTGTGACTGCTCTGCCCACTCTGCCCACTGCTGTGACTGGTCTGCGCACTGCTGTGACTGGTCTGCCCACTGCTGTGACTGGTCTGCCCACTGCTGTGACTGCTCTGCCCACTCTGCCCACTGCTAGGATTGGAGCTGGTCTGCATGCATCACCTGAAGGTGCATTACATCCATCACGTCCTCACCTTCAGCTGGACCCAGCTGCATCTGCAATGGAGAATAATTCGGAGCAGCGTTTTCTCACTGTTTTGGAGAGGCAAAATCAAATAACATCTTTATTGGTTGAACAACAGTCACTTTTCCTCTTACCTAAGCGAGATCTGCAGGTTTTTGATGGAGATCCACTGCAGTACCAAACTTTCATACGAGGATTTGAGCACAACATAGAAGGAAGGACACAGAGTCACAAGGATCGTCTGTATTACCTCGAGCAATATACTAGAGGTCAGCCCAAGGATTTGGTCAGAAGCTGCCAATATCTGCCATCTTCCCATGGATACACCAAGGCAAAGTCACTACTTCTGGAGCATTTTGGTGACCCATTCAAAGTAGCCGCCGCCTACATGGATAAAGTGCTTTTATGGCCGATCGTTAAGGCTGAGGACATCAAGGCTTTACAGGCCTACAGTCTGCTGCTGCGTGAATGTTGTAACTCGATGGGAGCCACTGCAAGTGACTTGAACGTGCCTACAAATATGCAAACCATCATGAAAAAGCTGCCTTATAAGCTGCGGGATCGGTGGAGGAGTGTGGCCTGTGATATTCAGGAGAAGTTCCATCATCGAGCCACATTTCCTGACATTGTGGATTTTGTGGAGAGGCAAGTCAAAATTGCAAGTGACCCGATTTTTGGAAACATACAAGATACACCTGGGACTGTAAGAAAAGACACAAGACTGGTAAAACCTCAGGCTAGCTTAAGAGCTAGAGGCAGTAGTTTTGCCACGACTGTAGCACCTGCCAAGAAGAAATTTGATCCTGGAAACAATAAGGAGAGCTCACATGGTAAAGTGTGCCCGTTTTGTGGAGCTGGACATGGTTTGGATATTTGCCTTCTCTTGGACAAAAGGACACAAAATGAGAAGATGTCTTTTTTGAAGGAAAATAAGATGTGTTTTGGGTGTCTGTGCATTGGGCACATGAGTAAAGATTGCAGAAAACGTTTGTTGCGTAGAGTATGCAATCTTAAGCACCCCACATTGTTGCATATCCACTCCAACGCAAAACAAAAGAGCTCAACTCAGGCTAATGATGGCTCGGAAGTGGCCAGAGAAGGTGTAGTGGTTTCTGTGCAGTCCAGTGGCTTGACTGGGGCTGGTAAACAGGACTGTGCTCTCTCTATTCTGCCTGTCCAGGTGAAGTCCAAAAGGGGACAGGAGACTGTCATTACACATGCATTCTTGGATCCGGGGAGTACTGCCTCATTTTGCACAGAGCGATTAATGAACCGGCTGAATCTGACTGGTAAGAAGCTGGGAATACTCCTCAGAACTATGGGACAAGAAAAGGTGGTGGACAGCTACATGTTGACTGATCTGGAAGTGGCTGGGTTGGATTCTGACACCTTTTGTGGCTTACCCGAGATGTTCACACAAAGGAGCATGCCTGTAAATCGAGGGAACATACCACACTCAAAAGACCTTCAAAGATGGCCACACCTGAGACATATAAGAATCCCAGAGATTGACGCAGATGTAGACCTTCTGATCGGCACTAATGTACCTCAAGCTCTGGAACCGTGGGAGGTGATTCGTGCAGTGGATGGAGGCCCCTATGCTATCAAGACCATCCTGGGTTGGTCTGTGAATGGCCCGCTTCGAGGAGACTGCCAGATCAGTGAACAGTGTTTTCAGCCAGATATCACAGTCAATAGAATCTCTGTGGCGAGGCTTGATGAGCTTTGGGAGAAGCAGCTGAAAGTGGATTTCCCCGAGAGCCTGCAGAATGAGCAGTCTGGTCTGTCAAGGGAAGATCAGCGCTTCATGGAGTTCGTCTTGGAGTCTGCCAAGCTCACTGACGGTCATTACAGCATTGGTTTGCCATTAAGACAAAGATGCCTCAAATTGCCAAACAATAAGACAGTTGCAGTACAGCGTGCATTGGGCCTTAAAAGACGTTTAAATAAAGATCCATCCTTTTTCTCTGACTACACCACATTTATGTCGGGAATGCTGGCTAATGGCTTTGCGGAGAGAGTTCCAACTGAGCAGTTGGACCGTTGTGACGGAAGGTTGTGGTACATACCGCACCATGGGGTGTATCACCCGGCAAAGAAAAAACTGCGGGTGGTTTTTGACTGCGGTGCCACATTTCAAGGGACATCTTTGAACTCTCAACTTCTGCAAGGACCAGACCTCACAAGTTTGCTGGTGGGAGTCCTTGCGAGATTCCGCAAAGAACCTGTGGCGCTCATGGCAGATGTTGAGGCCATGTTTCATCAGGTCAGGGTGCCAGCTGAAGACGCTGACTTATTGAGGTTTTTGTGGTGGCCTGAAGGAGATTGCAGTCAGGAGCTGGTGGAGTACAGAATGGTGGCACATCTGTTCGGTGCTACTTCCTCCCCTAGTTGTGCCTGTTTTGCCCTGAGGAAGTGTGCTGAGGACAATAAAAAGTGTTTCAGTTCTGTGGCTATTAACACCGTACTGCACCATTTTTATGTTGACGATTGTTTGGTGTCTGTTGGCTCTGAAGGGGAAGCTGTGTCTTTATGTGGAGAGTTGACTGCCTTGTGCGCTGAAGGTGGATTTAAGCTCACTAAATGGATCAGTAACCGACGCACAGTTCTTGCTGCTATCCCTCAGGAGGAGCGAGCTACCGAGCCACGGCTCTTATGGCTCGTCAGAGCAGAAGTGAAAGCTACCGACCCACCGGACCCACCGCCGAGGCAGACAAGTCGGCGGCAGAGAAACGGTGGCAGCTGATCCAGGAGTCCAAGTTTCTGGGAGGCGACATGGAGCACACTCACTGGTGAAAGGTCTGGACTTCGCTCTGCTGCAGAAGGTTATCGTGGTGCTGGTGGACGATATGGCACCTCGCAGTGCTTGGATTACAGGAAGAATTGTGAATGCTGTTCCGGATAAAAATGGACTGGTTCGAAGTGTACGGATTAAAACTAAAACAAGCTGTTTGGACAGGCCGATAACCAAAGTCTGCCTTCTGCAGGAAGCAGAAGAGCAGTGAAGACCTTTTTGGATTATTTGGACATTCAGTCATAAACCTCTTTTTTTTTGAACTTTTGGCTTTTCTTTTTACTTTGACTTGACTTGTATGTTCACTCTGCATTTTGGTGTCTCCTACAAGGTTATGGTGGTGGTGGTGAATTATTACCTTGCAATAATTTGGGGCCGGAATGTAGGAGCCATACATTGATTTTGAGTTGTTTTATTTTGTATTATTCTATTTTTTGTTTGCACATGCATGACGTCAGCAGGAGGCTGTCGCCGGTGTCTGTGGGTGGCACTTTGGGTGTGTTTTTCCTTTAAATGAGCAGGTGAGCTCAGCTGTGATGGGATGAGCTTGGATCATGGCGGCTGGGTGAGCTTGGGGAAAAACTTTTTGTTGACCGTAAACGTAACCGTAACCGTAAACGTAAGCATAATATTAACTGCACTGTCAGAGGCATCCTTGCACGGCTTGTGAAATGCATCAAAAGGAAGTAAGTGTCTGTCTTTTACGTACAAGCTTGTGAGATGGAGCAATAAAGAACACCATTTGTGCAATAGTTCTGCGTGACGCGTCTTCAGTAGTAAAACCCCATGTCTTAGCTGGCCGCGGCGTTTGTATTGGTTTTTTAGTTTATACGCCGCAATAAGGCTAGTCTCACCATCGACTTTTTCTTCTTTGGTAAATTTATTGGAAACTGTGTGTGTCATTTGTAAAATATATCCTTAAATAGACAAGCTTCTGTGAGAACCGCGGCAGCTTTGTAATGTGTCCTGAAAGTACATCTACGATTTTCAGTTTGATTTTCTGTTGAGGAATCGGTTTCAATATAACCAATACTTTGACCTTCTGGTGAGGAGTTTTAGCAGATGGCTGACTTGACATAAAAACGTGATGGATAGCAACTACACTAAACATGATGAAAAACACACTGTGATACCTGGATCAAAACACTATCGACATCAACACCCTGTTGGCTTTGTTTTGGTATTTTGGATTATATGGATTATATTTGATTTATTTTTCCTGGTCTAAAAAATAAATTAAGCCCTTCTGCTACAGCCCCAATTCCAAAAAAGTTATGTCATGGAAAATCTAAATAAAAACAGAATGCAATGATTTGCAAATCTCAAAAACTAACCCTCAAAACATAGTTTGACCGGAAAATATCCAAATCAAAGACATACTAAGCGAAACAAACTGTAGATCTCCTTAAGGATATGGTACCATTGTAGGCATAGCTAAAAAGCTACAGCTATAGTAAAATAACATCACAGTAGCTTTTATTCATGAATTGACTCTTGAACCAAATCAAATTATCTTACAGGCCTAAAAACAACTTGGAAGTCAGATGTCCCCAACCCCAGCAATGGAGAGAATTCTTTTCTTTGCACAGAAGGCTTCTCAGTGCAAAACACAGTATGTCATTGCCCTTTTCTTGACAGGCCTTGGATAGAGCTTGATTTATAAACTAGCTCTGCTTGTACTGGATCAGAATGGTGTATTTCTGTAAGAAACAGATGGTTCAGCCAGTCACCCGCCAAGTACTATGTGAGAGTGTCTGCACCTGTATAAACAGTTTCTATGTTCAGAGAATATAAAGCCAGCAGAGCTCTTAGATCCAAGGACTCAGGTCAGCTGGTCCAGTCCAGAGTCCAGACTAAACATGGAGAAGCAGCATTTAGCTGTTATGCTGCAAATAAGTGGAACAAACTGCCAGTGGAGATTAAACTTTCACCAAATGTAGACATTTTTAAATCCAGGTTAAAAACATTTCTTTTCTCATGTGTCTATGCATGAAATATCTTTTAACTTATCTAGACTGTTGCCTGATTTTAAATTCATTTAAATAATTTTATTTGTTTCTCTTTATATTATTTTATGTATTTTTAATGCTTCTTGCACTCCCTGCTGCAATGCTTTTATTTTATGTAAAGCACTTTGAACTGTTTGTACATGAAATGTGCTATACAAATAAATTTGATTTGATTTGATTTGATACACTTCAACACTTCCCAAATAGTGAAATGAAACAATCATCTAGTGAGGAAGTAGACAGAGTTGTTGTTCCTGGAATTGATGGCCTGGGCACTGACCACCTGAGGATGCCATTTCTATCGGAGCATATCTTTAGTCTACTTTTGGAGATTTTGGCAATTGTCATTTTACGCTAAATGAGTAGGGGTTGTTATCCTCCCACAATACATGGTGTGTATTAACACATGAAACTACAAAATGTATACTTATGACACATGATATTTTGCTGCAATACAGAATACTGAAACATTCCTAGAAGGCAAAGCCAGAATGGTTGTTTAACTCCAACAAAACCCAAACACTCCAAACAAAAGTTCGCCAGGCCACTAGGAGATCTCGAACTTTGGGAAAGGGGATCGACTATGGGAGATGGGAGGAGTACCGAAGAAGAAAAAAGTCAAAAGGTACGTTGTTCTTTATGTCTTTTTTAAACACTTGGCATAAAGACATAAAGGACAACGTACCTTTTGACTTTCTTCTCCTTCTTTACTATGGTCGATCTCTCATAGTCGGTCCCCTATCGGATAGGGCCCATCCCACACAGGTCAAGACCCCCTAGTGGCCTGCCGAACTTCCGTTGTGTTTTTCTCTCTTGCATGTGTTTTGAAGTCTGCAGCGCGTTTCTCTCTTGCATGTGTTTTGAAGTTTGCAGCGCGTTTCTCTCTTGCATGTGTTTTGAAGTTTGCAGCGCATTTCTCTCTTGCATGTGTTTTGGCGTTTGTGTCGCATGTGCTCCGGTCGTTTTTTTGCGATTGCCGTATTTTTCTCTTGCAGCGTTTTACTGTTGGATTTGTTTTGCCGTTTGCAATGTGTTTGCACGTGTCGGCCACAATACATATCACATTTATTTAAAGGTGATAGAGAATGGTTGAATGGGGCATTAATCCTTGTTCTGTGATGTGATATGTAGCCCAAAACAAATTGATTGGGTCTGTAATGGCTCAGAACCTCCCTAAAAGGCTCTCTGAAACAGCTGTTACTATGCTGGGTTTAGAATGCGTCTTTTTCCGTCGTTTCAGAGCTTATCTGGCAACCTCATTATGAAATGCAGGTAGGTGGTGGTGCTATTCGGTTGCCGTTGCTTGATTGGCTGCCCTTGCTCTCACTGAAAACAGAGCTATAGAGTAATACACTGACTGGAAAGAAAGCTCATCAGAATCAGGATTCGTTTTATTGCCATTGTTAGTGAACAGTGTTCACTAACTAGGAATTTGCTGCAGCGTAAGGTTCAAACATGTAACATAGGATATTATAATAAAAAATAAAGAATAAAAATATATTAATATAAAATGTACAAGGTGTGTACAACAATACACAGTATCCAATATACAGCGCAAAGGAAAAGTTGGGTTGCGGTTGGGGATGCTGTTAAAAATAAATAAAAGCCATTGATCGCGAACATTGCTTTCCGGGGGAAGAATATGTAACGATCGTAGTCCGCTTTCACAGCCTTGGAAGGCTCACCAGTTCCTGTTTCTCGCCGAAGGGGAGTGTCTGAAACGGAGTTTCTGTGGACTTGGGTGCGGGGGGGGGGCAATTGCTGAAAAAGTGACGTCACTTTTTCACAAAAAACGGATTGGGGGATAGTCTGGGGGCAATTTTAAAAAGGGGAGTACTTGAAACAGAGGTTCTGACACTTGCTGGCACTTCGTGTGTACTCCCCACAGCGGGTAGACTCAGAACTAACACCAAAAACGGGAAAAAGACGATTTTGATTCTCTATCCCCTTTAAGAAGTGAATTTTGCCACTGAATGTCAAGCAAAGTACAATTCATAAGACTACAAGGAAGTGGCTCTTAACAGCAAACTCAGTTTGTCCAGAGTAGTATTGCTAGATTCACACACAGACTTGCATGCTGATTTTTTTTCAAGGGTTTTCACGATGTAATGAGCTGAATGTAGCAAATATTATAAACATTCTGTCTGGGAGCATGTGAAGACATTTTTCAGGGCAGCAATGCATGTTTGAAAAGCTTTATTCTTATCAAGAAAGGCTGAAACCAGAGTCGGATATAATCAGATGAATAACTGTCTGAAGAAATACACATTTTTCATTTGATCTATATCTCAGCTTAAAGGGATAGTTCGCCTCTTTTGACATGAAGCTGTATGACATCCCATATTAGCAATATCATTTATGAACACTGACTTACCCCCCACTGCGTCCTGTGAGCCAAGTTCCAGCCTCGTTTTGGCATTGACGAAGGTAGTCCAAGCGATTGTAAGGTCTGACTTTTTCTGGATGAACGATTTTGTGATGCAAATGTATTACTCTTTTGAACGCATATTGTTTTGAGAAGCAAAACGCTTTATTTTCGGGACCCTAGCCAACTAGCCGGACTACCTTCGTCAACGCCAAAACGAGGCTGGAACTCGGCTCACAGGACGCAGCAGGGGGTAAGTCAATGTTCATAATTGATATTGCTAATATGGGATGTCATACAGCTTCATGTCAAAAGACGCAAACTATCCCTTTAAGTGGGAGAAGCTAAATGAGGGGAGATCATTATTGTGGAATCATGTCTTTGTGTTAAACTTGAATCCCTTTACGCTCGAGATGTATTGATGGCGGAATATGTGCTGAAGTCTGAACTTTTGGTGGTGGTCTTCCTCTTTGGTCTCTGTGATGTCGGCCGGATTTCCAGGGCAGCATAACACACGTCTTCACCCTAAGATTGGACATTTGTAATCCAGCAACATGACCATGTCATTTTATACACGATATTATGTTCACAATCGGAAAGGTCAGTACGTATCAATACAAATGAATTTGCTGCTGTTACAGGGGAAGTTTTTTATTTTTTATTTCTTGCATAAAATACGTTCATCGACTCACGAAAACAGTCTGGTGAAAGTCGGCATCCTTCAGACGCTATTTAGATCACTCGAAATCTGTGTATATCCATATAACGGGAGAGAACGGGGCATTGACCATACAGCCTCTAAATAATGGCGCTTTTCCACTAGCTCGCTTCGGCTCGGCGCGCTATTGCGTGTTTCCACTAGCACGCAGTACCTGCAACCGGGTAGATTTTCCGTATCACCTCAGCCCTGGTTCCAAGCGGGCCGAAGCGTTACTAAAACGTGACGTCAGCCGACTGCCTTCCACTGATTGGCTAATGAGTGTCGTCACTTTTCAATACTGTTTTGTCTGGTGGCCAGGAGTCTTCTCTGGCTCTCTTCTCTTGCCTTCTGTGCGACAAAAAGCCACAGGGTGAGCAGCAACACGAGCGCCTCGATGTCCTCCATGCTATCCTCCTCGTATGTTGTTGTTGTTGTTCTGGTCGCGCAGCCGTGTTACGACGACCCCGTCCACGTCGAGGAGGCACGAAGTATACTCGGTTGTAATGGAAACACAACCAAACCGAGCCGTGCCGAGCTAGTGGAAAAGCGCCATAAGGCATTATCTGTCTTTATTTCACCAGTACTTTAAGACGATTGAATGAATGAACGCATACTATTGCACTGTTAGCTCAGAGCTGCAGTGTTGTTGTTATTAGGGGCAATTTCTACACACGCATCTACTGGGATGACGTAATCAATGCGCACCCCTGCAGCACAGCTCATTCACTCCGTGCTCTGTGACGGTCGGCTATCTTTACACGGAGTTTGCTACTTGTAGTTTTGTGCAACATGGCAATTTGGATACGCAATAACAAACCATGTTACCAGCAGCAGCAGCAAATTCCGTGTAAAGATGCTACTGTGGCGGCACGCGGCGACGACGTGATCCCAGTAGACGCGTGTGTAGAAAGCCCACGATAGGACGCCGACTTTCAAGAAACTGTTATCGTTGAGTAGATGAACGTATTTTATGTTAGAAATAAGGCCCAGGTTTTAAAAAAACAAACTTCCCCTTTAATTACCTGTGTCTCTCTTGTTTGACTTCTGGTGCCACCTCTTTTTTCCTCATCTTCAGTTTCTTTTAAAGCAGAAATGAAAACAAGAAACACCTTCAAATAGTTGAAAATATTCAACATTTTCCTCTTCAACAAGTCCAGTGTAGCAGGTACCTGTTTTCTGGCAGAGCTTGTAAACCAGAAGAGAGGAGAAGAGAGCGGAGAGAAAAGCGACAGCCGGACACAGAGAGAAGAGCAGCTTCCAGCTCAAACCACAGTCCTGCAGAGTCTGCTGAGGCCAACTGGTGTCTGGTAAAATACAAAGTTGTTGTTTAGCTCTGTGAGCGCATCTTTATACCTCACCTCAGAGAAACCGAACACAGCAAAGAACTTTCATGATCAGTCTCTAGACTGAGCTTTTACCCTCGCATCTTTTAAAGAAAAGTCCTCAGAAACAAACACTCAACATTATTACGCCAATGAAAAGAAAGGGCGGTTTGTGAAGTGAGGGTTATCTCTTTCAAGTGACTCTGACAATGGATGAAATGTTTTTGTTGCTTGTTCATACAGTTTCATTAGGTAATCTTCAACAAGCAAATTCAGATTTCCAAAAGACACTGTTGCTACAATTTAATCTATAGATTGTAAAATAATTGGGTAATTAAATGTAACATTTCTATGATCTATTCTTTGTAACCTTTAAGAGGAATTTTAGTTCAGCCTGCATGATTGATGGTCTGATCTCATCATGGTCTCCAAACGAAAAAAAGAAAAACATCTAATTTGAATAATTTCTCTGAACATGGTTTAGTAGATCTCCAGATGTTTTCTCCAAGCACATTGTTCTGCCTTTTTTTCCCACTGTGAGCCGATTTTCTCAGATTTCAAATGTAAACTCATGTGAGTGCATTTTAAAAATGATGTATGGGTGATATATACACATTTGATTAGCCTTTGGTTTTCAAACATCAGTTATAACACAATAGATCTATTTAGACTACATATAATGTTTTACCTATCTGATCTTCAGTATAGTTGCACACCTCTATGATGATCATTTAGTCCAATAATTACATTAGACTAAATATGTAGACATTATTGCAGTCACACGTAGTGAATTTAGATAAAAGTACTTACTGATGGTGAGCCTTGTTGTGGTGTTGCTGTATCTGTAAATAGATTTTGGAGCAATGCGTTCTTTATTCTCCACCTTCGTCTCTTCAGTTCCACAGTAGTAAATTCCCTCATCAGACTCGGTGACGTTCATGATCAGCAGATCGTAGGAATCTGAAGAAGAATTCTTCATAAATTTATAATGTGAATATTTCTGAAAATGTTTCCACGTTTTATCAGGCTTTGCATATATAGCAAGAGTAGGCTGGTTCTCATGGGAACAGTTCCTGAACCAGACTGTGTATGTTCCAGTTGACAGTTTGCAGTCGCAATAGAGAGTGATGTTGTCTCCCGGTCCGACTGTCACCGTCAACACTGATCCTGAAATCCCACAATGACAGCAGGAAACAGCACCTGGAAGAAATGACAAAACCATGGGATTAAATTTTATAAGATTTTACATTAACGCTGAGCAGAAAATCATCAACACTACAAGGATGAAATCATTTTTGAAACAGCTTTGGACAACTGTTCGTTAAATGTTGAAAACAAAAAAACAATGTTACCCAAGAGAAAAACCTGAACAATCATAAGCAGTTGTTCCATGACTGATGACGGCCTGTAAAGCTAAAAGAGTGTCACATGTTTTACTGGAGGCAAATGTTTCCATTGAAGGTGATGTAGCTGTTGATTGGCTGTGGTTTTCTTTTTTTTTTTGGGTGCAATGGAAAATGTGCAGCGGAATGTTTTTTGAGTTGATACTACATCTAGGAACCAGCCACACAGAAAGTTTGAACTGAGGATCTTCAGACCGGACAAAGTCCATTTTTTCTTTTGGACTGCCTCATTATATTATCGACATTCTGATTATTTAAAACTGTTGTCTTTAATCTATGCGTATATTAGTAAAATATCGAAAATATAAAGTCATTGATATCGAGTAAATATAGAGTAAAATATCTTTATGAAAAAAAAGATGATTCACAGCAGATTTTGAAACCAAAACTGTTTCCTTAAACATCTTCCATGACTGGACACGTAATGCTGTCAAAGACCATCACATTCTTAATGACTGCGCTTTACTTCAAACCCATGCCAACTTTTTGACACTTTTGACAAAAACGATTAGCAAAATATGTGGGGAAATCTTTTGTGGCGCAGTGTGGCGTGGAGGTGAGGAGAGAGGATCCAAATTGCAGATTTATAAATGAAAACTTGATTTATTCCAAAGAAACTATAACAAAAAGCGCAGCAAAGCCCGAATTCAAAACCCTAGGAACAGACTAAATGAAAAATTTGAAAAAATGAAAATTAACTTGACTTGGATTATGACAAAACCTGATAACACAGCAGAGGTGACAGTGAAGATCGGACAAGGAGTTAAAAAAACAACAACCGGGAGATTAAATACTGTGGAGGGTGATTGGTGAGTGAATGCAGCTGATGATGATGAACACGTGAAGGGAGTGGAACTGATGACCAGAGGGAACTGAGGAAAAAGGTGAGGACATGGCAAAACTAAAGACTAGAAAGAAACATAAAATGCAGAACATGATAGCATTGTACATGCAATAGAAATAAAATGCTCACAATGGTGGCCAGAATTTATCCTTTTGCAGCAAGCTCTATATTCTCGGGGACTCGTCATCATTGGTCCACTTGCCCCCCTCATTGTCGCAATGGGTGCAGACAGCTGTTATGCTGGGGAGAAAGCTGTTGGTGGGAGAGTGGAAGGGTCCATCTATCCCCTCTCTGACTCATTGGTATAGATCCCTGGGCAAACTTGCTGCCTTAGAAAGATTATCATACAGATTGCTAAATAGAATTAATGAGTACAACAAAAAGTGGTCCCATTATTTTTCATATGTGGGTTAAATGGCATCTCCAGCAACTCAATTTGATGATCTGAATATACTGTAATGCTATAATTATTTAAATGTTTCTGTGGGTAGGGCATTTTTAAGTTAATTTATATACGTAGATTTTTGGTTAGTGGTAGTTGATGTTATTGTCTTTTATTTCATTTAGTTATTTTTTTTCTTTCTTTTAAGTAATCTTAATTATTGTATTGGCACATGCTATGGAGAGTCCAGAAGATTTACCAATGCCAAAGTTTGTGTTATGTTAATCTGGAACTGTTGTGTATTTTTCTTTATGGAAAACTAATAAAGTTCAAGTCATGAAAAAAAAAAAGAAATAAATGTACACAATGTCAAAGAACCACTTTTTTTTTTCTTTTTTTCATTTTCTTTGTCAATGCTCACTCTCTGGCTCTTTTATGACATCATGCAGTGGTGGTCTTTATTGTTCAACAGCTACTTATAATCTCCACTTGGGGATTGAAAACTGGCCTGGAGTGGGTCCGTACTCTGCACACTATTCAAACAGTGTATCATCTGCCCTGCACAGGTGTGGGGGTGAGACCAATGCATACAGCCCCACTGTTGTGTGCAAGATAAAAATGAATGCAGAATGTAGTGGTGCAGTGCACAATGAAATCAAATGTATGGAAAATTTCTAAGGAAGGAAGGAACATTGGACAGAAGTCTGAAGAGTATTGACCGAGTACGACAGGTCTGAGCTCTCATCCAGTGAGACATCAGTGAGACAAAGCAAGAACAACAGCAGCACACAAGAAAAGCTGCAGACCTTTTTTCAACCACAACTTGGCTTGGCATGACCGAAGGTAATTGCAGCCTCTGTTGAATGATTTATTGCTAATGAGTTATGACAGTACAGTGTGGTTGAGAGAGACGGCTGTGTTGACACGATACTGTAAACGGATTAGAGTGACAAGAAAGTACTTCACTGACAAATGCGCACCAGACTCGTTTATCAAAGTAAAGAACAAAATCAAATCAAAACTATGACATGGATTTTTTCCTGTGTGGTGAAGAACCAAATTTACTTGTGATTCTCTGCTTTTTTTTTACTGAATATTAATAATAGTTGCAGGTGGATGACCAATCCTCTATTCATAGAAATGTGTTCTCATTTACAATCTAGACAAAATATCCATGTTAAAGTAAGATTATTATAGATTACTGTGTCAGACTGCATTGAATCTAATTGTATTGAATAGTATTCAATCCAACTGAATAGTTTTGTTGAAGAATTGATCGTCCCTGAGTTATATCTTTCCTCATGTGTCTGAGGTATTAGATTGTATTAAAGGGGAGAGATACACACCCCTAACACTGAGCACCATTATGTTTATTTCATAATGTTTTGTGTGGCTCATCTCACACAATATAGAGCCAAATATAAACAGGCTTTGTTGTGTGTACCATGACATCATCTGACACAGTACACCACTGGATCCTTTCTACAATATGTTTGGTGTAGCTTGTGTTTTTGTTAGTCCGTTTTCAACATGTAAAATAAAATATGGACAATCAGTGGCGGTTCTAGACCAAAATCACCAGGGGGGCCTAGGTGGGGCCAGTGTGTTTTTAAGGGGGGCACATTTATAACCATATATAACGACAAAACATTAGTTTATTATTTACGTTTTATTCTATATACAATTATTTTTCACAGCACGACATTACACTATCTATTTAAATTACATGGTCATTATCTCACTGTAGTAACAAGGAAAAATAGAAAGAAAAAGATTTACAATGGTCTCAAAATCTTTTCAAAATCAAACTGACACAGAACACCATTGGATCCTTTCTACAAAATGTTGGGTGTAGCTTGTGTTTTTGTTAGTCCGTTTTCAACATGTAAAATGAAATATGGACAAAAGAAATTGTGCACTTATTTAGAGGTTCAGTCTGTCTGCATGTTAAATCTACAGTTGTGTGAGCGGCTGTTTGTCCTTTTGGGTTTCCTGTGAGATTTACCAAAAATAAAAGCGTACAAGGCTGTGTTTGTTGCCAAATTGGTTTTGTCTTACGACTTTAGAAAACAGTGTGGTGCGGGCATCTTTAAATGAACACCTGACGAAGAAAGCAATTTTGGCTCTTGAAGTGACTTGTTGAGGGTTATAGTGCTGGATAAAACAGGAAATGGCTTGAAAACAACTGTCATGGGTTGTTATAGACATATTACACATCTCTGGTATGTATTTCTGTATGTGTTGATAATGTGCAGAAAAAAGAAAGGTGCCAAAAATGCTCATAATGGACATTACCTTGACAGATTTAGCCATTTAATGACACGCAAGATGTCATTTGTTGTTGGGTGTAACCCCTGTTCTGTTTGTGCAATATTAGCGGGTATAATTTCATATCAGTTTACTATATTGAATGACTGATAAGTAGTTTGCATAAAGAATATTGAAAAAGATGAAGAGGCAGTCTTGTGATCAATGAAAATGAAATAGGGTCCCGATTGAAATCTGTGAAATTTGTGAATGAGTTTGTGTAGGAAGGTAATTACCAACAAAATCAACAAAGACCCCAACCAATATACCCACAAGCCCCAAAGAGACTATAGCTAATGTCTCAGTATCGAACAATTAAAGCTGCCGTCGGCAGGTTTTCAAAATTCCGAGTCTAAAGTCGGAAAATTCGAACTGATACAACTTTCAGGTCCCTCCCCCTCTGTGGACGAGGTTGTGCACACCAGTGTGCGCGCACACAAGCTGGGGGCAGACTCACGCTCAGCATGGAAGACGTGGTTGGTGACTGTTCTGCTCAGATAATAGATCAATAATAAACCTAACGTGATTGGTTAAAAACAGCCGGGAGCGCTCGATTTTTGCAAGCACGATTACAGGCTTTAGAGGGAGCTACAGAATTCGGGTTTTTTCCTAAACAGCCTATTTAATATTCTACTTCCAGAATCCTTTTGGCAGCGTGAGGAAGGTCTTTGCAGTATTTGACTCGGTATTGGTCATAATGTTTTGGCTGAGTGGTTTTTATGAAATATAATAAACCCTGATCCAATGATTTGTGTACAGAGGACATGTGTCGCTGTGGTATGGCAACACTGTGTATCTATATTTTTTTCTGTTGCTTCCGGTGTATGGAACCGCTCCAGATAAAACAGTTTGGTCACTGCGGGCCCCGGATCTGGTGGACATCAGGCCCTCCTGCCCTGTGGCAGGTCCCAGGAAACGGGGGTGCCTATTGCGGGCAATCTCTGGCTGCCCTCTCCGGGGGAGCCTCTCTCCCCCGGTGTTCTAGAGCCCCATGCCCCTCTCCCTTCTGGCTCCTGTACACAGCACACATTCACACACGTAGGGTTTTGAGGGCGTGTGTGTGCTGCGGGGTGTAGCGGATGGGACCACGTAGGTGGTCCCCTTTGCTGCACTCTGCAGCCCCCCGGCCCTGATTTAATTACACCTTAGACATGCGCTGGCCCACTACGCTTGGCTGTCTGGGGCGCCTGGCCCTCTCGGGTGTTGGGCGGGGCCTCTGCCGGGGGGTTTGATGGCGCTCTGGCTCGCGGGGACCGGTTCCAGCGCATGGCCCATGTCTGGGTGGCGGGGGCCTGGCGGGGCCGGTGGGCAGTCACCTCTGGTCACCGGGGGGCCTCTGCCAGGGGGCTTCCTTTGCAGTCTTCTGGGTGGATGCGTGGTTGTCCCTACGGTGGGCTTCCCGGGGTCTGTGCTCCTTGGGGGCTGCTGGTGGCCTGGGTCTTGGGGCCCTCGTGGCCTGTTTCTAATTGCTGTGGGGGGCTGTGGATTGTGGCCCTATACACTCATAATTAAGCACGCACACACAAACACACACACACATTCATTAGCCCAGTAGCATGCTCGCTACGCAGTTGTTGTGTTGTCCTGTGGTTCGAGTTAATCTGTCTCCACAGTTGTGTTATGTGATTGCTGTTGCTTGTGCTTTTTGTTAGTTTTTTAGTTTGTGTGTTTGTTCTCTGCTTGTCTGCTTACAGGTGCTCTTGGTGGCTCTCAGGCTGGATTCCCCACAAAGGCCGTGGATTGTCTTCAGTTTTGTTTTTACAGTTGTAGCAGCATGTTGTCTGATTTTTCATTGTTTTCTCTCATTGTTTCTTCCTATTTCTGTTCCTTTTTTTTTTCTTTTATCACTCTCTTTCCCATCCCCGGTCCGGTTCGGCACTATCACATATTAAGTATTGTAACCAAAATAAATAGATAAATAAGCAGTTGATGGGCATCAAGGGGAGCTTTACATTAATAAAGCTTCCCTTGGCATAGCAAATGTGTATGGCATAAAACGGTATTCCGATTACAATTCTGAAAAAAAAAAGAGATAAAACAGTTCAGAGGCTGTAGATGATCTAACAAAGTCTTGTAGTTGCAGTACAGTTACAGTATACCATGTAAGCTAGGGTATATTTAATGTGTCTTTGTTACTTTGATCTCTGCTGTCAACAACATAAAGTGCACTACGGACATTGAAACCGTGCTCTTATCTGCTAGTTCAATCTGTCTGCAAGCTAAGGTCTGTCATTGTGTGAGGGGCTTTTTGTCGTTGTGGGTTTCCTGTGAGCTTCACCAACCAAAATGTGCTTAAGGCTAGTTTCACTGTCAACTTTATCTTCTCTCGTAAGTTCTTGGAAACTGAAATGAACAACAATACCTTGATGAAAATGCAATCATCATCAACAACCTGTTGGTTCTGTCTTTTTTTTTTCTTTGATTTATTTCTACTGGTCTAAAACATAAATAGTGACCCCTGCGAACTACTTCAGGCAGGCAAGTCGAGCTGGTCTGCTGCATCCCTTGTGATCTGTCTCATACATGCCACTTATCAAATACACCTCTCCACTAAGGAATATGTAATAAAGCTGCAAAGCTCTCTGTCTCATGCTTGGCACTGCTGCTACTCACTGCCTGATTTTTTATTTAGCCCCTCCACCACCCCAGCATCCACCTGGAGGCTCTGGGGCAAAATGAATAAGGGGGCAAAAAAATATTTCCCTCATCACTCCAAAATCAAACGTATACTGCAATTTCTCTATCTGACTGATAGCTCCTCTACAGCTCCAATTCCAAAAACGTTTTGACACTGCAAAATAAAAAAATAAAAAAACAGAATGCAGTGACTAGCAAATCTCATAAACCAATACTTCATTCACAATTGCACATTAAAAAAAAACCCATATCAAATGTTGATATTGAGACATTTAGTTCATGTGTGTGTTGTCCTCAGACATTAATGTTCTTGGGTAAACTTTTACCTCAAAACATAGTTTGACTGGAAAAGATACGGGTAAAGGACGTAGTAAAAAGATTATTCCTAAAACAAACAAACAAAAAACATAGGCTCACACAAATGTAATCTCTATCAATCATATCTTAGTGTAAGACCCACTAGAAGTATGTGTAAGTGGGTTTCGATGTAGCCAAACCCTCCTTTGCTGGTATTTTCCTTGTTTCTTCTGAATGCTTTTGGATTGCAATCATCAGGCACATGGAGGTAGACACGATCCAACGACAACAGCTCTCTCTGTGGAAGTGTGGACATATTTATTTGTGTCAGTATCTTGCATTCAATTTCTCTGATCTATTGGTTTAAGTGACTGACTGGATTCCAGATCACACTTCCTTGAGTAGATGGTACTATTGTAGAAGTAGCTAAAAAGGCCAAAAAACAACCTGGAAGCCAGATGTCCCCCACACCAGCATTGGAGAGGATTTCAGCACAGAGGGTTTTTTTTTTTAGCAGAAAACACAGCTTGTCATTGCCCTTCTCTTAACAGGCTCCAATCAAGCTCGATTTACAAATGAGCTCTGCTCGTACTGGATCAGAATGGTGTAATTTCAACTTTGAGAAACAGATGGTTCATCCAGTCACCCACCAAGTACCATGTGAGAGTGCTTTCGCCTGTATGAACAGTTTCGACACAACAACTTACATTACAGTTACCGTATATCATGTGACCTAAGATATATATGTAATGTCTTTGATCTCTGCTGTCAACAACATAAAGTGCACTACGGACATTGAAACCGTGCTCTTATCTGCTGGTTCAATCTGTCTGCAGTGCATCTGTAATGTGCTTTATATGTATTCATTAAGGGAGTAGTTCACCTTGAAATAAAAAGTCAGTCATTGTTAACTTACAGTACCCTCATTTTTCAAACTTCTTAAATCTTTTGTTGAATTTTATTATACCATACTCACTCTGACCTTTTTAAATCCTGCACCTGACAAATAACCCAAAGTATGAAAAAACTTAAACTAAAACTAAAACTAATAAAAACTAAACTAAAACTAAGCATTTTTGAAAATATAAAAACCAATAAAAACTAGCAAAACCACACTAAAAACTAATTAAAACTAACTGAATTGGAGGGGAAAAAAGTCAAAACGAAATAAAACTAAACTAAAATGAAAAATCCAAAACTATTATAACCTTGGTCTGCACACTAAGATCTGTAGTTGTGTGAGGGGCTTTTTGTCGTTGTGGGTTTCCTGTGAGCTTCACCAATCAAAATGGGTTTAAGGCTAGTCTCACCATCGACCTTGTCTTCTTTGGTAAATTTCTTGGAAACTGTTTGTCTCATCTGTAAAATATATCCTTAGAGGAATTAGTTTCAATATAACCAATACTTTGACCTACTGGTGAGGAGTTTTAGCAGATGGCTGACTTGACATAAAAACGTGGCAGATAGCAACTACACCGAACATGATGAAAAACACACTGCAAAGAACAACGATACCTGGATGAAAATATTATCGACATCAACACCCTGTTGGCTCTGTTTTGGGATTTTGGATTATATGGATTATATTTCATTTATTTTTCCGGGTCTAAAAAATAAATGAAGCACTTCTGCTACAGCCCAATTCCAAAAAAGTTATGTCATGGAAAATCTAAATAAAAACAGAATGCAATGATTTGCAAATCTCAAAAACTAACCCTCAAAACATAGTTTGACCGGAAAATATCCAAATCAAAGACATACTAAGCGAAACAAACTGTAGATCTCCTTGAGGATATGGTACCATTGTAGGCATAGCTAAAAAGTTTCAGCTATTGTAAAATAACATCACAGTAGCTTTTATTCATGAATTGACTCTTGAACCAAATCAAATTAACTTACAGGCCAAAAAACAACTCGGAAGTCAGATGTCCCCCACCCCAGCAATGGAGAGAATTCTTTTCTAAAAAATGAGCAAAGAGCAGCACAGAAGGCTTCTCAGTGGAAAACACAGTATGTCATTGCCCTTTTCTTGACAGGCCTTGGATAGAGCTTGATTTACGAACTAGCTCTGCTTGTACTGGATCAGAATGGTGTATTTCTGTAAGAAACAGATGGTTCAGCCAGTCACCCGCCAAGTACTATGTGAGAGTGTCTGCACCTGTATAAACAGTTTCTACACTTCAACACTTCCCAAATAGTGAAATGAAACAACCATGTAGTGAGGAAGTAGACAGAGTTGTTGTTCCTGGAATCGATGGCCTGGGCACTGACCACCTGAGGATGCCGAATTTTATCGGAGCATATCTTTAGTCTACTTCAGTGTCTCAGCATTATAAACACAACACTCTCTCCACTGGGCTAGGCCCACCACAGGTTGATTTGGCCTAAGATTTGGCCTAAGTTTGGCCCTCATTCTTAGGTCTTTGTGGCCATTTGATAGCCCATGTGATAGCAATGCCTTAAGCATATAAATTAATCAAATTAAATTAAGGTTCAGAGCTCAAGTGTAACTAGAAGTAGTAATTTAACAAGATATTTATACTTTCTTTAACTTGCTGCAGACACTTTTAAAAGCCTCAAAATGATAAGAAAATGTTTCACTTTCCCACAGATTCCAATACAAAGAGAGCAGGATTACAACATAAAACCCAAAGTTACTTTTTCATCTTGTCCATATGTTCACATTTTTGACACCAGAAACACAAATGTCACAAATAGGAAAGCCTTGTTGTGTTCACTGTTGAAAAAACGTTTCATTCTAAATAGCAACAGTTCCAAGTTTTAGTGAATTGATTTGATAATCAACAACTTATCTCAACTCTGTTCCATTTGCACACATTTAGATAGAATCAGCTTAAACTTACCAGAAGTTAACAAGACAGAAGATACAAAATGTCTCATTTATAAACTTTTGGAGCTTTTGGCATTTGTCATTTTACGCTAAATGAGTAGGGGTCATTATCTTCCCACAATACATGGTGTGCAGTAACACATGAAACTACAAAATATATACTTATGACACGTAATATTTTGCTGCAATACAGAATGCTGAAACATTCCTAGAATTCAAAGCCAGAATGGTTGTTTAACTCCAACAAAACCCAAACACTCCAAACAAAATGTCAATATGTATGAATAATATCTGAAGTTCTTTTACTTTGTAAGGTTTTGAAGTTATCATACTGTATTTATTTCTAAAATAATTAAACTTAAAATCGCAGTTAAGGTGGACTAAACAGAAATTATGTGTGAGATGCCTGTTATCGGTGACTGATGTGCAAGTAAAACTGAAAAGGATCCTTTTCACAATTTCTTGTGTTGTTCTGGTTGCACATTTCTGGATGCATTCACTTTCACACTGTTTGTTCAGCCTTGCGGTTTTCAGCTTGAGCTCCACTGCACCATTACATGCAAGCAGAGGCCTTCAGATACCACAACTGATTCCATTCTGTTGAATGGAAACTGCTCGGTCAACCTCATGTACTGCATGCATGTGTCTCTCTGTGTGAATGCTTTGTATTTGCTTCTGCAGCCACACAGGGAAAAAAAGACTCTTCAGTCCTCTGGAGCTTTATGAACATGTATCAGTAGAATAACTGTCTTATCATACATATGACCTTGCCTTTATCACTGTGCTCAAATTCTATAATTCTCAATAATCTTGTGTTAAAATTCATTTCTGCTTTTATTGCTGATATAATAATTATCTATGAAGTTAATAATGATGTCATTCAGAAAAAAATGGTGAAGTTTAAAAAAAGATTCTAAAAAAAATGTCTTTGTTAAACACATTACAACTTAGGGGGAAAAAAAAGCCCAATCCCCCTTTTTTGGGGTTATATTCAAAAGCATTTAAAACGGCTTGTGTGTGGAGTTTCATCTTTTGAAGTCCACTTACAGGTTATGTAGCCACCCACACGAGAGCTCTTTCAACACCACGTTCCACTGGTAAGACTAGTGTGTAGACAGGAGCTCGGGGTGCTCAGAGAACAAACTGTAGCTTCTCATTGGTGGAGAGAGAATATATGAAAAAGGAGATGCATCACAAAAGCGGCACTATCAAAAATCAAAAGCCAGGTTTGGCTTCAGCTTTTGACACCCTACCTTCAGAGAGATCTGTCATCCATCACAACACAACGGGATTTAAGTCTTCTTGGGTTTAACCATGTGTTTTCATGCGAATGTCTTTATATTGACATTAATATTTGATGCAAGTACCACTCGAGTATTGTCATTGTTTAATCATGAATCTGTGAACAACAGCTGCATTTAATTCTTTCTTATATCTCTGGGGGATGTGTGGATTATGATTGTGATATTTGTTTGCAACATTTTGTGTGTGTGATGTGTATAGAATACTTGAAGAGATGTTTATGTTCTGCAATGACATACACAAGGTCAGCCCTACACTGCTTTAAAGCTGCCAATGCAACTTTTACTGGCAGTTTTCAACCTCACACTCCCTTTGAGTGCCACTAGATGGCGATGTGGCCTTTCACTGTGGCTATGAGAGGCAAACTGCCTGTTTAGCGCATTCATTACATTGTGCTCATCTCTATTTAGCACTGTACAGTGTTATCTGCAACCTTATAGTGACTAGTTTATAATAATTGTGTCTGACTGGTGACAATTTGTTATGTGTGACAAGAAAAACACTTTCCGGGGTCGTATCAGGGAGGTACAAATGACTCAGTAAAGAAATAAATAAATAAATCTATGGTATTCACTGCATTATGACAAAGAAGGAGGCTTGGTTACAGCTTTTACTTTACATTTCCATACTTGTGATTACAGACATTCTCTTCAGGTCGTGTGTCTCTTAATAATTTAAAACAGTGATACTTTCACAGGCATGAAATAATGTTAGTTTTCACTTGTTTTATCATAGAGGGAAGGAAATGACCAGAGTTGAGCTTGAACTTTTTCATAAAATGCAGATTTAAGAAAGACAGAACAATGACTGACTGCGAGCGAGGACACCATAGAAATAATGAACATAAGAACCCCCACAAAATTAAGACAAAATCACATCTTATTGAAAAAGTTAAAGAGGATTCTGCTAATGGGGAAACATACTGATCTATGTGCCTCAGTGTGTTATTCCCTCTGAAGTCAATTAAAAATAGATGAGAAGAATTTGATATTTTATTGTCTGTCGGTACAGTTTCATATTGTCTCTCATCACTGGATAGGAACCAGTGAAAACCACAGTCAGTGTTATGTAGCTTCTACATGTGGAATGAATAAAAATTAGATTTTCACATAAACAAAAAGGCGGACTAATGGATGCAGCTTGTTAAAAGATAATGAAAGAACATGATTTTTGTCTATACCCTTTTTTTTGCCTGTGTCCTCTTCGCTCATATCTGTTTCAACATTAAATCTTTTCTTCAATGACGTTGATGATGTTTCCATAATCGAGGTAACTATGGCTACAACATGTATTCAGGCGCTTTTAGGTCACGAGAAGCTGGGACTTATCCTAGCTGGCATTGGGAGAGGCAGGGTACGTCTTGGACTAAATGACAGTCAAACAGTCTGAGAGACAGCTATTTCTAAAATGTAATTACTTTGTCAGCTGTTAATGGTCGTTAAGTGCAAAAACAATAACGCAGCACCACAACCTCAAGTCCCACTTTGCACCCTCTGAATTTCTTTTACAAATCAGTTAAAAATGTCAAAGTTGACCTGCAAGCTTCCTTGCGCACTGAAAACCTGTAGCATCAGAAGGCAAATTCTTTTTCTCGTTTAAATAAGCATATTCAGAATATCCTCTTCTCTCATTCTGCTACTGACGAAACCTAAACCAGACAAAAACATCCAGCATCCATCACATTTGTAATTATATCTGCTTCAATGCTGAATATGTTTTGTGGACAAATCTGCTCTCATGCATTCACTGATGCTGTCATACAGGTTTAATGAGACAACTCAAAGGGTATGCATACAAAAGGTCTGCTGCAGCTTTAAAAAATAGCCTTTTACTATCTGTGCTTCAGAAAGGGCTTGTTGTCCTTGCAAGATCCATGGACTTTAAATAGAGGTTGAAGGTAAGTGCTGAGGGAATTCAGCTTTATTTTGTATCACTGAAGTTTGTGTGCATACAGTTTGGCAATGGCCAAGATGCTACACTTCAAGCTATGCCAGTCTCTTTTTCTTCAGTCTATCCACTTGGTTTGACATGGTTTGTTTTGTGCAATGCATGCCTCGATATTTTTTCATTTTCTTCAACCTGACTTTACACAATCTTGTTTTGTTTTTTTTAAACACTTGTATGGTCTCCATTCACTAGTGAAGCAAATATGAGGCCAATTCATAGCCCTTTTTAAGTATTATTTCCACATTTCCATTTTTCTAAGCGAGGGCTTAGTGGTGTAGTGGTGGTTAGCACCGTTGCCTCACAGCAAGAGGTTCCAGGTTCAACTCCCAGCTGGGGCCTTTCTGTGTGGAGTTTGCATGTTTTCCCTGTGTATGTGTGGGTTCTCTCCAGTTACTCCGGCTTCCTCCCACTGTCCAAAAAAAATGCATGTTAGGTTAATTGGTGTCTCTAAAATTGTCCTTAGGAGTGAGTGTGGTCGTTTGTCTCTGTGTGGCCCTGTGATGGACCCTGGCTCAGGGTGTACCCCGCCTCTCACCCGATGACAGCTGGGATAGGCTCCATCCACCCTGTGGCCCGACCGACACACTAAGCGGGCATAGAAAATGGATGGATGGATGGAATAAACTGGGCTGTTTTGTCACCATAGGCTGGTGGAATATGATAAATCGCTTGCGGTCGTAGTTGTGCTAATAGGAAATAAAACCTCAAAGAAGAAAAAACAACAACTGCAGTGAACGGCCACAAAAGTGAAATTGAGAGAGCGCTTTTTTACAAATTATTTTAATCTCTGAGAATTTCTGGGATATTATATCTAAGATGACCCTGGTCAGTCGTTTGACTTTATTGTTTGCCAGCTCAGATTGGAAACAGCAGGTGTGTCATGTTCATTTAATCTTTGCCAGATCAGACACGAGTCTCTAACACGCAACAGTCTTCTTGAAAGCGACATGCCGAAACCTCATTAAGAACTATTTATGGTTACCTTTCTCATTAATGCTTTGATGCAAATCAAAAACAGCGGTAGAAACCCCTTTTTTTTTTGCATCTAATTGTGTTTGAGCGTAAAAAGTTTGGCATCACTTTCACCTTATCATAGTGATGCTTAGTGTGGAAAATGTCAGGTTCGGAAAAAAAGTTGCATTTTCCACCAAATCTAGACCTTTTCATAAGCAAACCTATGCCATTTTGGATGCCTAAATCTTAATGAAGAGTGAGGGAGTATCAAAATTTGTACAAAAAAGAAGAAAAACGATATCACAAAGAACTCATTAAAGAGTTGAAATGCTGTTGCAAATGCAAATCTAGTGGCTAAATGATGCATTCTTAGGATTAGGCACATGCTTATTTTACGTCGTTGTGTTTTCATAAAAACATAAAATGGCAATGTTTTACCTTGGCAACTAGATGGAGTGAGAAATGTGGATTGGTTGGACTATTTCGCAAAACAGCGTAACAATGTACTACCCTCTACAAAAGTGATGTTTCCATAGTGTCTTATTATCTGGTTATTGCCCAACAATTATTTTTCGTGCCCCTCCATCAGTTGGGCAATGGGTGACCCATCTGGAAATGTTATCCCAATAATTTTTGCACAAGCTGCCACATAATAGATGAATGAGTGGCTGTTTTAAATACGTATTTAGCAGTGCTGAGTGCACAGGCTGTATTATTATTCAATAACTATAATCTAAGTGACCCTTTATTGACACTGCTTTAGAAATAACTATAGGGAATAAATTATTGGAGGACTACGACATGCATCATTAAGATTTGCTGCAAAATCCATAAATAAAAACCCAAGAATTGAGTGTATAACAGCACCCAGAGATAAGAAAAAGAAGATGGCGAAAAACCACTTGTCTCGCCATGGAATCGCATCAAGGTCAATTTATAGCCCTTTTTAATTTTGCCTTGAGTGCTCTGCACGCCTCATCTGGCGAATGCAACATTTTAACAAAGGGGAATCAGTCTGTCATACAGATACACTCATGGCCCGCCCTCTCAAACAAGACAGAACAGCTCTGCAGCGACTACGTCACTGTGGAGCTGCAGACACAGGGCACAAACTGCCTGAAATCATTCTCTGGTTGACTCCCACTTAGCTTCTTTCACACAGAGCCAATTTTGAACAAACACAGTTGCACATACAATGAAGCAAAGAACCTGTGGAGTAATAATGCATGCAAGCATCCGTCTGCCCACACACACGCATTCAAACACTCACTCAGAAATACAGCTTACTCGCTGCATGCCAAAAGAGGGGTCACACACACTTGTGGTGAATGAGTGCCAAACAGGCTGGAGCAGGCGAAGAGATGAGGGGAATCCAAACACATCTCCCGCCCCCACCCCCGCTTTCCCTTACTCTCTCAGCACCACCCTTTGTGCATGCCCCCTCATGTCTGATTGTCTGAGTGATTCAGCCTTAACTGATGCTGCTTTTCACCCATTAGCCTTATTAATCTTTTTAATCAGCATAGAGTTCACACTCGTTGGCATTATCGTTAACAGCATGCCGAACCAGCGGGGATTAACATTCAGCAGGTTGGTCCTGATGTCAACTACAGCTCAACGCGTCCAAGTAACAGCCAATAGGTGACTTGTTCTCAATTACTGACCAATACCGGATAATCACACTTTGTGACACTGACTAGACACTAACACAGGTATACACACAGTCACAGCTCCATAACCTAAGATGACATATTAACTTTGCATGAATTCAGTATAGACTGAGTCTAACTTTAACCTAAACCTAACCTTACAGCCTCACATTTACATATTACATTTACTTTACTGGGACCTATGTTTTATCCTGGTAAGGACAACAATTCCCTCTAATGTTGCAGTGTAAACACATTTAGGTCCTCACAACATGATTAATGGCTACTCAGACTACACACACACACACACACGCACACACGCACACACGCACACACGCACACACGCACACACAAAGTGAATAAGTGGAGCAGGTTAAATGAAGCAAGGGAGACGAGGAGGGACGAGTTAAATGAAGGAGAGAAAAGGAGCTTTCCCCTCCACCTCATTCTAATCTGTTGCGATTGTATCCAGTGTCAGGTCTGTCCATGGCCAGATGGTCAACAACAACACACACTGACACACATACGCACACATCCCCCAATACACGTAGGCACGCACACACACACACAAACACACACACAAATAAATTCATGCATGATGATGTCCAGAGGCTTAATTTCTCACAGGAAACCAATCCGATTTGCTAAACCTCAACACACCAGTAAATGTTAACAGTAAATTGGTGAAAATCGAAAAAAACCAAAACATTAAAAAAAATATTAAGGGCTAAAAGATATTCAGTTCGGAAGGAGAGAATTAAGGCAGTCAAGGCCAAGACGAAGACATCGTAGAAGGAAAATAAGGGACAAAATAAGATTTCTCCTTTTCTTTTATCTGCTCTTGTGTTGTTGCAGAGTTTGCTGCTGCTTGGAACCGCTGGCGAAATAGTTTGTGTTCAATCACTCCTCTGAGACGGAAATTAGAGTTCTCTCTTTTGAGCTCTGCAGCGCACATACAAACACACACACACACACACACACACACACACACACACACACACACACACACACATATACAAAGGCTCAGACTTGCACTCATACACACAAATAAACACACATTACTGCATGAATCCACACACATTGTGTCTGTCTTTCCCTGAATAACCAAAGACTGTCTGCCTGCCTGCAGTTGCTGGCTGGCTGGATGCTCTGGGGCAAGTCTGACATGAATCCTCTCTGATGCCTGTTTTTGCACTCCGATAATTCAATTAGGAGGGACGATGGCCCTTGCAGTGCTGCACACGCCGATCCGAAGTTGTGCCAAAACCCCAGGCCATTGGGTTATAGTGAGAGGGGGGATGAATTACAGGATGTTACCTGCATGCACTGACAAGAAGAGACAAGGCGTGACCTGTGGAGCATTTTAGCCAGCTCAGTGGCAATATGACCAGGCTGACTCTGCAGGACCACCGCTTAGATTCACCGAACCATTGACACATACACACACAGCACAGTTTGTTTGTGAAAAATAGGGATCTGATAGATACTGTAGCCACACTCTATATTAAAAAACCTACCACCTCTTTATTTCAATCTTTCAAAATGTATCCATAAACTAATAAGTGATGTATTCAACTGATTTATGGACTGGATCCGACTGAGAACCTGTGAACATTAACACTGCATCAATTTGTTTATGAGATGTTGCAACACCATGACAGAAGATGAAGCGACATTAGAGGTGAATGAGCATCAACTGGATTTTCAACATTGACCGACCAGCTAGAATACAGTTTTAATATCAGTGTCCCAGAAAACACATATATAATCATTTAGGTAATCAGTGTTAGGTTGAAAGAGAGACGATATTAATCAGTCTGAAGGTATTTGTTTCAAGAAATAAGATCTACACAAGAATGCATATAGTGTTTCAAATAATATTTCAAGAATATGGACCTGTATAAACTGTGTGGTGCCAATACGAAGCTTTCAGGACATTGTAATGAGAGCAGCTGGATGCATTAATGTAAAATCAGAGATGGCTTTTGCTGTTGAAATGTTTGTGCTTTGGTACTTGGCTGTGCCTGAGGAAGTGAAAGCATTTCCCGCCATGATGACAGGGGTAATTAGCTCACTAAGTGAAGTTGTAGGACTGAACTTCCAAATGCTCTATATTGCCTCCTAAATGCTTACGTTTTGATACAGGAGTAATCTGCAAAAGTTCAAGTTCCTGGAATGTCTTTTTCAAGACATCCAATAGTTGATGGCATTCAGTTTTATATACCCTTCATTCTCTCTGCACATTCTATATTTTGAATTCTGATAATAGGTCATCTTCTATTTTTCTAAGTAAGTTCTCCATTAAAGTTTTTTTATTTTTCATCCTAGTTTCTAATTAAAACAGATGAGAGCAGATGAGAGTAGATGACAGCGTGTCCTCAGAGGGTCACACACGTGTAAGAAAAAACATGGGGGAAACTTGCATGGACACAGTTATTTAAAAATCATGAGTGGGTGTTAATTAAACCAAACGTAACTCGAAGCCTTGCAGGTTGCAGATGCATCCTCTTGAAAAAGAGTGAAGACTATTTTTTAATCATCTCTGTTGAACTAAGCCACTGCTATATCACACTGTACTTTAGAATAAATCATTACAGATTTTCAAGACGGATGAAAACATGTGAAGACCAAACTTTTCTTTTAAACAGTCTTTCGAGGGGTCATTTCCGTGTGTTTGAATGATAGAAGAAGTAAAACCATCGAAAGGATTCAATGCACATCAAAACTAAAATGCAGTATGTGTATTGTTTGTAACGCACGGATGACAGTTCATAGCTCCCACACAACAAAGACACAAGCAGATCACATATGCTCTGCTCTGTTCAAAAAGAGAAACACAGAAAACTCACTCAGCCATAAACCCCCCCCACCGTGTGTCAGACACAAACGCCTCGCCTTTCTTGCCCTCCTTCTACTCCACTGCTCCGCTAATGTCATTCTTGACATGACACCAATGTTTTCCCCTCATCAGACATGTTGAGGAGCAGTGTGTACATCATGTCCTCTTAACTAGGGCAGACAGAGGGCCGGTGCAAATGTTCCTGTTCTCTGAAATTTTCATGTGTGTGTGCTAGTTGTTGCACATGGTGTCTTTAAAAGGTAGTACTATTGTTAGAGGAAGAGATTGTGCCTTTGAAAGCAAAATTCACTCAGGAAGCATTTGTTCCGGGAGGAGATGAGTAAGGAGATGAGTTGTTTTTTTCCCCTGCACTGGTACACACTCATACACACATATAAGCACACGCAGATATACACACGCAAAAATGCAAGGACTAATGGCTCAGGCAAAGAAAGATGAGTTGATGGAGGGTTTGCAGGTTGTGGATTGGAGCAGGGGTGTTTTATTTTTAGGGCGAGTAGGGATGCAGAGAGCTTAGAGACTGAACCCTTGCCACTGAAGAAAACTACACAGGAAACATGAAAAATAGATGACTAGAAAGTCCTCCTTTTGGAATCATGGATGAGATTGAGGTTGCAAAAAACAACAAAGCAATAATGACTGAAAATAGAGGTCATTTATCCTTCCGTTTGTGGTTTCCCTGCGAACCCCCACAGGACACTTTGCCTTCGAACTCATCTGAAGCCACACACGCAACCACACGCTTTCAATTCACCAGTTCAGCCCCATTGACATGTGAACTGATCGCATATGGTGTTCTTTAAGGTCAGCCATGCACGGCGTAAGCCTGTAGCCTTTATTCCAGCAGGGTATTCCCTTTGAGATAGGAGAGAAGGCGAGATAACAACGGGGCAGGACATGCAGATTGTGTAAAGCAAAACAGTGCATCTGGAAAGTAAACACAAATAAGAAAGCGAGAAAGAGCAAACTGGGGAAAGAACATCAAAATAAGTGTGGGAGAGGGGCACGAAATCTAAACATAACAGACATAAACTAATTCAAAGGTTTAACAGCTCCCTACTGAATCATTTTTCCTACTCATACCAAGTGCTTTGAACTCTGAGAGAAGAGCGTGTTCTTTAAAATCTGAACTCTGCAGGCTGATCCCCACAGTGAGGGCACACACAGATAGATTTCGAGCACAAAATTTCTTGACAAAGCTTTTGGGACAGTCAGCAGAAGGGAACCATGGGAACTCCTGCTCCAGCCACCTCTTTAGTTTTCTGTAATCTAAATACATAAATAAGGGATGAACAGACAGAATGGATTCATGAATAAATGTAAGATACCTCAGTAACTGAGCATTGACAAGGACAAGAAGAATGTGTGTTCACTTCTGGGACTCTGGTATTTCTCTTTTGTAGGGTTCCTTACAAATCTCACTGTGCTTGCACAAATAGCATCTAATATTCAGAAACCTATCACAATCACTGCACTCACAACATTTGTCCTCAAATAAACTCTGTAAACCTTTAATCTACACTTTGATCGACATCACAATCAGCCACATGTTTGTTCTGCTTTAGCTTATCAGAATGAATATCTTCCTAAAACTCTCTCTTAAAATTTAAAAGGTAAGAAAAAGGTTGGTTTTGAGACCTTGTAGAGGCAGACCAATACCTGAAAGGAATCAAATGTGACACAAAAGCAATTAAACTGATTACTTGCACAGACCTGAGGCCTCATTTATCAAACTGTGCGTAAGAGGAGCTCTAAATCTGTGCTTAAAAACCAGCAGTGCACACAATAAAATGAGTCTTTATCACATGTGGATACACACAGCTGTGATCTGTCAGTTATTATAAATCTGAAAACCTGAGGAATCTGGTCGTGCTCTACGTTAGCCCACACCCCAAATAAACCATACAGAGTATAGTGAGAGGGATTTCCATCCATCCATTTTCTATACCCACTTCATCCAACTGTCGGGTCGCGGGGGGGCTGAAGCCTATCCCAGCGGTCATTGGGCGAGAGGCGGGGTGCACCCTGGACAGGTCGCCAGTCCATCACAGGGCCACACAGAGACAAACAACCACACGCATGCTAACGCTCACTCCTAGGGACAAATTTAGAGTCACCAATTAACCTAACATGCATGTTTTTGGACAGTGGGAGGAAGCCGGAGTACCCGGAGAGAACCCACGCATACACGGGGAGAACATGCAAACTCCACACAGAAAAGCCCCAGCTGGGTGTTCAACCTGGAACCAACTCCGTGCAGACCAAATATTTGTAACTGTGAAGACTTAACATGCCCGACCACACATGTGCCTGATTTATCTCCATTCATAAAACATACCAGAATAAAAAAGACAATTAATTAGAACAACATGGATGCTTGTTTTGTAGAGAGGCTTTGCTGGCAAATGTCCATTGTTCACACCTCCGCGATGTACTGTAGTCCAATGACATGCCCATGCATAGAAGCATCGGCACAGTTGACCCAAAAGGTAGAGTAGGATTGTAAGCTCATCAACACAGTCCCAGTTGGTTTGCACATGTGGACATTGAAAGCATAAATGCCCTATAAGAGTGGGTTGTTGTGGAAAGTAAACTGGGGATGCAGATGAAAGGGGCTAAAGTTGGGATGACTGGGCTGGAGATGGGCTGGTGACCTGATGAAACCTGCTAATGTATCCATGATATGACAAAGGGTTTTTCACTTCTCATTAAAAAACAAAACACATCATAGTTAAGAGGACTTTAAAACTGCTTCGTTATGGTTAAAAAATGATCATCATTAGGACTAAAATACATTGTTTTACACGTGACTGCCAACTAAATGAACACCATTTTGCTGGCTGCCTTGGTTAGATGTAAACACAATGTCACTGTCTAGTTTGGTTTTGGGAAAAACTTCCCTTGGTTTGAGTTCATTCAAAGCTTTCAAAATTCAAAGCTGCTTGGTTAAGATTAAAAAACAATCATCCATCCATTTTCTATACTCACTTAATCCGATTCAGAGTCGGGAGGACTGGAGCCTATCCCAACTGCTACTGGTACACCCTGGACAGGATGCCAATCCATCACAGGGCTAAAAAAAACAATCAGGCTACTATATATCAACTTCTCAATATTTCCTTAGTGCTATTTTAATGGACAGCTTTTTTTTTTTTTGCTTTTTTTTTTTACAATTACCATGGAGTTCCTCACACAACCACTAGATGTCGGAGGAGAATCAGATCCTTTGCCAACTTTGAGTTCCCTTCAGCCTCAGTGTTCGCCTCTGTTTGAATCACATTTTATAAATAATACATGCATCCAATCTTTTACGGTTCAATATGCAATGCAGACTACACCCCACATTAACAATAGCTTTCAGTTACATTTGGTTGGTAAAACCTTTTGTTGGAAAAGACGATAATCACATGCCCACTTCCAATACAATAAGTACAGTTATTTGAGGCAATTTTTTTTTAAAAAGTATACAATGCATGTATGGCGTTTATATATAACTTTATATTCCTGCTTTATTGTCTGGCTCATAGCAAGCTGTGTTATCCTAAAACAGTTTCCAGCATATAACAATGCAATGCGCTTCACTTGCCAATAGAACAGTGGTTCCCAAACTTTTTTGGCCTGAGTACCCCCTGAGCCTTCTTGTCACACCACGAGTACCCCCTCACACATACAACGCGTGCGATGATTCTCCAAAAGTAGAGCAACACAGTGGTTATTACATGAAAATCATTTTGTTTAATATCCTTAACTTGAACATAAAATTCTCAGGCTTTCTCTCTCTTTTTTTAACCTCAGTTGAATTCAACATAAGAATAAAAAATTTTTCTTAAAATATAAATAATTAACCAAAATAGCATAAATACTAAATCAAAATAATCTTCCTTTGTTATCTAACTTAAACAAGTAACATTTCTCTTTTTTTTAAGAATACATGAACATAACTCATTTCTCTCTCTTTTTAAGAATACATTAACAGGCCTAACTCATGTAACATTCATCACAAAACTGGAGTCTCCTTCATAAACAGTCCTCCATAAAAGTGTGACGCCTTAATAACTTAAAAAAAAAAAAAAAAAAAAAAATCCCCGTGCGCCGCGTACCGCCTGCAGTACCTCCCCGTACCACTAGGGGTACGCGTACCACAGTTTGGGAACCACTGCAATAGAAGATTTTGCTTGCTGACATAAGAGGCACACTTCTATCCAAGGAGTAAAGCTCAAGTACTGTTTGTATGATTAAAATATTTCCATGCTCCCCCTTTAAATGTATGGAAGAAATAATGAGAGCTAGATCTTGATGTCTAAACGCTTTCATTTTTTAAACAAATTGTTTGGAAGAAGGAAAACTAAAAAACAAAATGATGTTTACTGATATTCTAATTTGTTCCACCCATCAAAGCACTGAGCAGTCCCTCAAAACTTCATTCCCGTCCTTGATTATTTTTTTCAAAGATTACTGGTTTTCAATCACAGACTTCCAACCTTTTAAAGCTCTTTATACTACTTTTGAAACATGGCAGGATATCCATCTCTCCTGCAGCTTTACTGATTATTGAAGTCTTAAGACATGTGATGGTAATTAGTAACAGAACTGCACATCTTTTTCTTCTGCACATCAAACAGATAAGGGGCTACACTGAGATTTCCACATATGAGTCATGTG